>NC_024803.2:28312803-28636093 GCF_000309985.2 Brassica rapa
AATTGATAATCAACTAGGTGAACTGGATCAAGATCGAAATCGAACCTAGTCTGATACCTTAACAACGTTGATTTGTGATGGATTGTAAACAATATTATTTAGTTTGATCAATAAGTGAAAAAAAATTTAGTCCACATTAAATTTTAAAATTGAAGTTGCATGTTTTTAAGTTTAACTATTCATTCATAAAAAAAAAAAACTCCAGTACGTGGTTTTCACTATTTTGGAGATAATTTATCAGTTCTTCTTCTTTATTTTTGTTTTTTTAGAGGCCCCCATGCAAGTGAAGCTAGAGTGACATGGCTGGCAGGCTTAAGCGAGCCACTAGACTATTTACCTTTACTTATCGTCACATATTTCCACTATTTTCATTGAACTGAGGTAAATATAAATGGACCCCAAATAAAAAGGAATTATCTTTGATTTCGGTCAGGACTTAATACTTTTGACTTTCAGAACTCAGTTGTTCCCAAAAGCTAATAATGTTGTCATGACAGTTTTGAGTCCGAAGTAATCTATATTTTAAAACTCACCATGACCGAGAACTTCAAAATACATTTGATTGGACCATGATTGCATTCAAACGCAAATGTATCTACCTAAACCCTAAGGTAACTAGTAAATATCGCTAGATCTTATCTCTATATTTAAAATGATATGGTAATACATATATATCCCCTAGACTATATATGTGAAGTGATTTTGCCAGATGTCCTATCTACCATCAATTTCACAAAACAAATATGACATGACTACTAAAATTGATGACATGGCTTCCGAGAAAATATGACATGGATAATTTCATTTAGTGTTGATTTATATTTTTGACAAACTTATTAGAATATGGTAATAATTCATATATTACATTTAATATTGATATTTCTTTTTGGTAAACTTTTTTAAAATATTGTAATAGCTCATACATCATCTATAAAAAAAAATATATCCATAGATAACATTTCAAATTTTGAAATATTATTATTTTTGTATAATTATACAATTTGTATTACTAAAACTTTCAAAAAAAAATTACCATTTTGAAAAAATTTAAATATCTAATTGTACGATTATTAGTTTCTTATGTATCAACAAATTTTATAAATATTTTTTAGGCTAATTTTTTTATAATTATACAATTTTATATCATTTTTATTAGTTTATACAAATTGATTTAATTTATATCCAATATATATTAAATATTAGTAAGAAAGTAGTAAAATCTATAACATTTAATAAAATTTCTTATTTTTAAATATTAAAAAATTTCTTACTGCAAATATAAGTAAGAAAACACCTAGTATATATATATATATTAGTTGTAATATATGTGCATATAGAAATGGGAAAGTTGTTCCTCCAAAGATCACGGCGCAAGTTAATGCAAACAACACCATAACCATTATAGAGTCAACTTGCAATTTGCTCTCATTTTTCAGTTAGACCATAACCAACTTCGAATCTTTTCTTTATAAATACCCTTTCTCCCCATCCTTACTTCTTCACTACAACACAACAGAAACACTTCACATACAAGAAAAAACTACAATTTCATTCTTTCATCTATTTTAATTTTTGTCATATTCATCAACGACAAAATGACATCGATAGTATTCCTTGTGTTTCTAACAATTATTTCCATGGGAAGCGTCTCCCAAGCCACATCTCGTGTCACCTTCAACAAGCCCTTAATTGCTGACCACCATCAACAATGGATGACTCGATTCTCCCGAGTTTATACCAATGAGCTTGAGGAAAAGATGAGGTTCGACGTGTTCAAGAAAAACCTGAAATTCATTGAGGAATTTAATAAGAAGGGAGATAAATCCTACAGGCTTGGTGTCAACGAGTTTGCGGATTGGACCGAAGAAGAGTTCATTGCCACACACACCGGTCTCAAGGGCATCAACAAAATTTCACCATCTGAATTTTACGACGAAATGATACCTTCTTGGAATTGGAACGTCAGTGATGTTGCCCGTGAGACCAAAGATTGGAGATCCGAAGGAGCTGTAACACCTGTTAGATACCAAGGCCAATGCGGTAAGCTTTCCAAAATTATATAAATTCAAAACAGTGGTCTCTACATATGTATGATATTCAAGATTTGAAATTCAATACGCTCAATAAATTTTAGTAAACCGCTGGATTAGTATTGAATTCCATGATTTCATAATGCCATTGTAAAAACTTAGGCCCCAAGTTAGAGTTACCTAACTAGGTTTACGTTATTACGGAGAAAAAAAACTATACTCAATATATCTGGATGTATATTTGGACAGGAGGTTGTTGGGCGTTCTCAGCAGTCGCAGCGGTGGAAGGTGTGACAAAAATTGCCCGAGGCAACCTCGTATCTTTGTCTGAACAACAGCTTCTAGATTGCGACAGAGAGCATAATAACGGTTGTAGTGGCGGGATAATGTCAGATGCTTTCAGCTACATAATCAAAAACCGTGGCATTGCTTCAGAGCAAGCGTACCCTTTCCAAATGAAAGAGGGGATCTGCCGTTACAATGGGAGACCCACCGCATCAATCAGAGGGTTCCAGACCGTCCCAAGCAACAACGAGCGTGCGTTGCTCGAGGCGGTTTCGAGACAGCCTGTCTCGGTTTCCATTGACGCAGATGGACCCGGTTTCATGCATTACTCAGGTGGAGTGTACGATGAGCCGTACTGCGGGACCAGTGTGAATCATGCAGTGACGTTCGTTGGGTACGGTACGAGCCCTGAAGGGATAAAGTATTGGCTGGCTAAAAATTCGTGGGGTGAGACTTGGGGAGAGAATGGTTACATCAGGATTCGTAGAGATGTAGAATGGCCTCAGGGCATGTGTGGTGTGGCTCAGTATGCTTTTTATCCGGTTGCGTAACTAAGTGGCAGATGACTTATTATTAAAGTGTGATAACTATACGACAACATTATAATAACAAAAAATGTAACACTATCATATAATCTGGCTTATCAATTGTTTAGTTGTGGTCTAAATCTGCATCGCAATGCTTGACCTATATGTTTAGCGTCAACCAAAATGCATCACCTACTGGTATATATGTACGTATAAAATACAGTATAATGTAGTTTATATTATATTTTCCTGGATGAAGGTAAATGCTTTACTAACTGAACAAAACAATGACAGCGTTTGTAACAATGAAGTTAAAGAAGAAATAAATCATTAACGAGACCCATAAATAAAAATAAAACCACGTACGTTGTTACTTGTAAGACGGAAAAAGTAACCTCATCTGTTGCTAAACTGGTACCATCAAAATTTATCATATGGGTCATCTACACAACTAATAAGTTAGTGATTACAAATGTAAGAAACTTTTTGGGGTTGGGCCTTTATTTTTTCCAAAGGCTGTTTAAAGACGGGAAAAGTGCCAACTTCGACCCCAACAATTTTGGTCGTTACGACCCAAACAATTGATCAGTATCATATACGATCTCAACTCAATTATAATTTGAAAAGGTATCAAAACTTCTTAAAACGTGCTTAAATATACATTGACTCTAACATAAGTTAGTCAATCGTTAACAAGATAAAACGACGTCGTTTTGATATACGAGGAAAAGTGTCAATTTCGATCCCAACACTCTCAGTCGTGCCAAATAGGACCCGAAAAAATGGTCAGTGCCAAAACCGAGCTCAACTTTATTATAATTTAAGAAAAAATGCGTGAACTTCTTAAAACGTGCATAAATCTATATTGACTCTAACAAAAGTTAGTCAACCATTAACAAGATAAGATTACATCCTTTTGATATATATATATCTTTGAAAAAATAAATAAATAAACAATTATGTTCATTTTGGGACTCAAACCGTGTTGTGATATCTTTTTAAAGAGGCACACTAACAACTAGATAAAAGTAACTTTTTGAAATATTACTACAAATTTGAAATTATATAAACTACTATTTTTCTTCATTTTATCCAATTTAAAAATTTGGTGATAATTTTTCTGATTTATATAAATACATTAACATGTTTTTTATTTATCATATATTTAATAAACTTCTATCTTACTAAAATATAAATAACAAAATATTTATTATTATGGGATCTTACATATACTTAAAACTTTGAATTATTTATAAACTTTTCTTATATAAATTATTTTTAATTATTAAACTTAAGTGGACATTTTTCTGTTTTTCAAGGTTAATATTATGTATTTTTGATATTTTGTTCAAAAATGTTAAGAGGCCTTTTACCTTTCTTTCACTAAGATATCTTCTACAAAATATTAGACATATTAAACAGTAACTATAATATATAAAAGCAATCACCAAAGTTTTAAATTGGATAAGATGAAGAAGAATAGTGGTTTATATAATGGAGAATTTCAACTTGTAATAATATTTTTAAAAGTTACTTTAGTATAGTTGTTAGTAGGCCTGGGCAAAATAACCGGAACCGAAGAACCGAACCGAAACCGAACCGAAGTATCCGAAACCGGAACCGGACCAATACCCTCAAATACCCGAACGGTTCCTATATTTTTATATCCGAAATAACCGAACCGAACCGGAACCGAACCGAGAACCGAACGGGTACCCGAATATATAAAAATATTAATTATATATACATATAACATAACTAAATATATATTTTTAATTTAAAATTCTATAAAAAGTATCTGAAAATAGTTGAAGATAACTAAATTATTATAAAGTATCCGAACTACCCGAAGGTATCCGAAACTATCCGGATAGTTTTTTCCAAAATATCCAAAGTAATCCGAAATATCCTAAATTTTTATCTAAATCATCCTAATTATTTGATATTTTACTCTAAATAACCGGTATTTTATCCAAATTATCCGAACTATCCGAACCCGAACCGGATCCAAATGAGAACCGAATTTTTTCTGGATATTTTCCGGTTCCTACATTTACTATCCGAACCGAACCGAATCCGAAACTATCCAAACCGAACCGATACCCGAAATGCCCAGACCTAGTTGTTAGTGTGCTCCTTTAAAAGGGTATTCCAACATGGGTTTGAGTCCTGGAATGAATATATATTTTTTTAAATATATATATATATCAAAACAACGTCATCTTATCTTGTTAGTGGTTGACTAACTTCTGTCAGAGTCAATGTAGATTTATGCACGTTTTAAGAAGTTTGGATATTTTTAAAAAAATTATAATTGAGTTGAGGCTGTTTTTAGCACTAGCCATATGTTCGGATCCTATTTGGCATGACTTAAATTGTTGAGGTCGAAATTAACATTTTTCTTCGTATATTACACGATGTCGTTTTTTCTTCTTAACAGTTGAATAACTTATGTTAGAGTCAACGTATATTTAAGCACGTTTTAAGAAGTTCGAATAGTTTTTTTGAATTATAATTGAGTTGAAGTCGTATTTAGCACTGATCAATTGTTCGGGTCGTATTTGGCACGACCAAAATTGTTGGGGTCGAAATTGGCACTTTTCCCGTTTAGAGACAATACAATTGTATATATTTCTAGATTTTAAAGAGACAGAGGAACACGACTAATGGAGAAGGTTCTCTGTATATGTGTAAAATAATGTATCCATTGTCCTAAATACAAACGATTGTGGAATATTTACATTGATTTACATTGCGGATCTTTAGCTACTAATGGTTCATTAATAGATTGTTTGGTGGAAACCCCTTTGATCTAGTGGTTTAACCAATGGTTCATTAATATTTCAACACCAAGAGATCGTGGTTTCACTCTTGGTTTCAATTCTCTGAGAATGCTGATTATCCAGAATATTGGAGAAAAGACTTACAAGACATTTTCGATATGGCGCAAGGCGTACCGTTAGCACTTAGCAATAGATCTCATAGGCCGGCTCAAGGTGATGCAGTCAAACAGAAATCTTCATAAGACAAGTAGAATTGTCGCAGTATTATTGTCTATGTAACTTTTCTTATAATAACATAATTAATCGGTGTTTAAAAAAAAGATTGTTTGAATCCAAAGCTGAACATATAGAGGATACAAATTAATACGATACGATATAAATTTAATAGATTTTATGTAATTATATATTCAAAAATGAAATATCAATGCGTTAACATGCTAAGAACTCAAAAAGATTATATCATTTAATTTCTCTATTATTTTTGATTCTTAAGTTCGTACAAATATATGTATATATATATATATATACAAGATAAATAAACTATTTTCCTAAATAAGAGATTTCTATGAGATGGCAAAATAAATACATGATATTTCGTAGTAAACACTAGTAATGTTAATCATATCAATCAACGCGATTGATATCTCAACACGTAAACATTAATAATGTTAATCATGCTAAAAAGGAGTGGAAAGGAATTAATTCCGTCAAAGATATAAAAAGAAACAAGGTCATTTTGAATACATATACCGTTCTCTCAATTTTAACATCTTCACCACACCACATCAAAAATGGTCTTGCGAGTGTCATATGTTTTGGTGGTTCTAACCATTCTTTCCATGGATCATAGAATCTCTCAAGCCACATCCCGTGTTGCGTTTCAGGAGCCATCCATTGCTCATCACTTCCAACAATGGATGATCAAGTTCTCTCGAGTTTATAGCAATGAACCCGAGAAACAGATGAGGCTGGAAGTGTTCAAGAAAAACTTTGAATTCATTGAGAATTTTAATAGTAAGGCGAACCAAAGCTACAAACTTGGTGTCAACGAGTTCACGGATCGGACTAAGGAGGAGTTCCTAGCCACCCACACCGGTCTCACTAGAGGCATTAATGTAACTTCATCATCCGAAGCGGTTGATGAAACTATGTCATCTTGGAATTGGAACGTCAGTAATATCGTCGGCCAGAGCAAAGACTGGAGAATGGAAGGTGCTGTAACACCTGTCAAACTGCAAGGACAATGTTGTAAGTTTTCTTCACATACTAAAACTTAATACCCAAGTCAGGGTGATAATTCTAGGTTTTAACAATGAAAGTAATCAATATATACATGCAGCTAGTTGCTGGGCTTTCTCGGCGATTGCAGCAGTGGAAGGTCTGACAAAGATTGCCGGAGGAAACCTCATATCACTGTCCGAACAGCAACTTATAGATTGTGACGGAGCGCCTAACGAAGGTTGCAGGGGAGGAACAATGGAAGAAGCTTTCACCTACATAGCACAAAACGGAGGCATTTCTTCAGAAGACGCATACCCTTACCAAGAGAGAGATGGGACTTGCCAGTCCCAGGCCGAACCCGCCATGCAGATCAGAGGTTTCCAATATGTTCCACGCAACAACGAGCGTGCATTGCTCGAGGCTGTATCGATGCAGCCCGTCTCGGTAAGCATTGCCGGGTTGGCTGAAAGTTTCAGCCATTACTCAAGCGGAGTGTACAGTGATCCGGCCTGTGGGATCGCCACGACTCATGCAGTGACGTTGGTTGGGTACGGGACGAGCCCGGAAGGGATTAAGTACTGGCTGGCTAAGAACTCTTGGGGTGAGACTTGGGGAGAGAATGGTTACATTAGACTCCGTAGAGATGTGGAGTGGCCTCAAGGCATGTGTGGTCTAGCTCAGTATGGTTGTTATCCGGTTGCTTGACTAGCTTATCCGGTGATATGATAAACTGAAATGATCAAACATTATGTCGTTTGGTCTATTTTATGATTTCTTTAAAAAACTATATCGCAACTTACGCTTGACCATAAGCATTATAATGTTCATTCTGTTGCTCCATATAATAAATGCAACATTTAGTTTTCACTCCATCCCTTCGAAATGTATTTTGAAAATTTTCTACACATACTAAGAAAGTATATTAAAATTTCCTACTGTACCTTAATTCACAATATAATTTTATATTTCTATTAATAGATTAAATAAGTAAGATTGAACCTGACGTTTTGTTTAAAACCCTTGCGTTAAAAATCCAAGAGAATAATATGAAAAACAAAGACAATCCTCACGAAATTTATTTTACCAAGTCAGGGTGATATAAACCACACTCACCTACGAGGCCGAATAAATAAACTAATAGTATACATTTATTTTATATGTTTAATTTACTTTGATATTAATGTTTTAAAAACTATATTGAATAGTTTTGGTTTAAAGTTTTATAAAGTAAAAATTATACTGTTAGTTAAAATATAAAATATTTTAATATTCATTTATTAACCCCAACCGCAAACGCTAGTGGAAAACAGATATAATGAAGTTTGCGGATGGTAACAAAAAACTAGTCATACCCTTAATAAAGTGAGATGAGTTGTCTTTATAGTTATATTTTAAGTTTTTATAATTTAAATTAAGATAATTTAATTGTTTATATATTTAAATTAGACCAAGTTATCTACAAGTTACCAAGTTATCTATAAGATTTATTTGTTTGCTGGGAAATAGATATTAGATTGTTCTAGGATTAGTTTTCACTTATATACATATATGTATAACTTTTGGTATTACACTTTCAGATCTTAACTGAATAAATTAAAATATCAGCAACCAATCAAATTAAAACAATTTATGAAACTTCACATATAAATGACATGTAGGCAAAAATAATTTAAGTAATATTTTTAGTAGGATAGATACTAATATATTAAGGGATTTATTGTTACATATCCTTCTATTTATTTTTATTTTTTATCTTTCTATATATTGTTATTTCTTATCCTTCTATATATGGGGTCAAAATCCTTCTATATATTGTTATTTTTATCTACTTATATTATGAATGAAATCATGATGATATACAGTTCCTCTATTTACAAAGAGTGTTATTTTATCACATTTCACACTATTAGAAATTGCAAAAAACACTAATCTCCAATTTTAATGTATAATTAATAAAATAAAAATGATGTAAAGTAGAATTTTGTTGGTTATTTAAAAGGACAAAAATATGTAAATCCATATTTTAAATGTAAAATGACATTTAAAATAACAAAAAAAAATCATAGAGTGACATTTTTTATGAACATAATGAGTACATATTATATTAGTAGGCTAATAGCAATACGAGGAAAGTAAACTTGCTAAAAAACAAATTAAGGAAAGTTGTTTCTCCAAAGATTTCGAAGCAAGCAGTTCAAACTACCATCACCACCTAGAGTCAACTTCCACTGCTTTCCAAATAACAACACTTATCCGTCACTCTATAAATACTCTTTCTTCCTGTTTTCACTTCCTCACCACAGCAGAACAAGCCATATACACACATATACATATAATTCAAGACAAGGAAAACACATTCATACGTTTTTGTGTAAACTTGGAATTCTTATTTATCGGATCCATAATAGTCAAAATGGTCTTGCGAGTGTCGTATGTTTTGGTGGTTCTAACCATTCTTTCCATGGATCATAGGATCTCTCAAGCCACATCCCGTGTTGCCTTTAAAAAGCTATCCTATATTTCTGATTTCTTCGAAGAATGGATGATCGAGTTCTCTCGAGTTTACACCAATTCACTCGAGAAACAGATGAGGCTGGAAGTGTTCACGAAAAACTTGGAATACATTGAGAACTTCAATCGTAAGGCGAATCAAACCTACAAACTTGGTATCGACGAGTTCACGGATCGAACTAAGGAGGAGTTCATAGCCACCCACTCCGGTTTCAGTGACATTGATGTAACTTCATCATCCGAAGTGGTTGATGAATCGATGTCATCTTGGAAATGGAACGCCAGTAATATCATTGGATTCTATTCCAAGAGCAAAGACTGGAGAATGGAAGGAGCTGTAACACCTGTCAAAAACCAAAGATATTGTGGTAAGCTCGCTGGAATTATATATATATATATATATATATATATATTATAAACAGTCTCTACAGATTAGAAAAACAATGTAGTAATTAAACTCCACATAAAAGCTTAATACCCAAGTCAGGGTGATCATTCTAGGTTTCTAACAATGAAGTAATCATTATATGCGCATGCAGAAGGTTGTTGGGCGTTCTCGGCGATTGCAGCGGTGGAAGGTCTGACAAAGATTACCCGAGGAAAGCTCGAATCACTGTCCGAACAGCAACTTCTAGATTGTGACAAAGCTAACCATGGTTGCAAGGGAGGAAGAATGGACAAGGCTTTCGACTACATAGCAAAAAAAGGAATTACTGGAGATGACGAATACGTTTTCCAAGGGGACACTGATGGGGTATGCCTGTTGGAGGATGAACCCCTCTTTAAGATCAGAGGTTACGATTGCGTTCAACGCAACAACGAGCGTGCTTTGCTCGAGGCAGTATCGAGACAGCCCGTCTCCGTTGGAATTGTTGGGGATATAGAAAGTATCATCCGTTACTCAAGCGGAGTGTACGATGAGCCTGACTGTGGTATCACCATGACACATGCGGTGACTATTGTAGGGTACGGGACGAGCCGTGAAGGGACCGAGTATTGGCTGGTTAAGAACTCTTGGGGTACGAGTTGGGGAGAGAATGGTTACATTAGACTCCGTAGAAATGTGGCGTGGAAAGAAGGCATGTGTGGTCTGGCTCAGTTTGCTTGTTATCCGGTTGCTTGACTAGCTTATTCGATGATATGATAAACTGAAATGATCAAACATTATGTAGTTTGGTCTATTTTATGATTTATTTAAATGTGATCTTAAACTATTCGCAAATTACGGTTGACCGTAAGCTTTATAATGCTCATATTATTGCTCAACATAATAAAAGCAACAATTAGTTGTCACTCAATCCGATGTCAGGAAAAAAAAAGTTGTCACTCCATTTTAGGCTTGGGCATTCGGAGCGTCGGATCAGGTTCGGATCGGATCCTTTCGGGTCCGGATCTTTCGGGTCTAAGAGTTTAGAATCCAATAGGGTAATTTCAAATTCTTGGTTCCGGGTCGGTTCGGATCGTGCCGGGTCCGGGTCGGGTCCGGGTCTTAGATAATTGGATCCATTCGGGTAACTAGAATTTATCGGTTTGGATTCGGTTCTGTTTCGGGTCGGATTCGGTTCGGTTTCGATCTAAAAAAGACCTAAAATACAAATAAATATCTGAAAATATTTATATATCCAAAAATATTCGAAATTTTATTCAAAATTTGTGTTTTTATTATATTAAAATGTGTATATATATAAAACTATGCGAGATACAACAACAATTCGTTGTCTCCTAGTGGTTGACCCCCATGTTCTCTAGACAAATAACCCGTCTTCGATGCCTCCTTGATGCATTTTATTTAATTTACATTATTAATTCGGGTACCCATCGGGTTTCGGGTTTGAGTCGGATCGGGTCCAAGATCCGCGGGTCCTCTGCAACAAGACCCGAAAGGGTAATTAGATCGGATCAGTTCCTACCCGAACCGGGTTTTTAAGGGTCGATTTCGGGTCGAGTCTTCGGGTCCGGGTAAAATGCCCAGCCTAATCCATCCCTTCGAAATGTATTTTGAAAATTTTCTATACATACCCTTTTTTTTGTCAACATACTTTCATTAAAGGGCTAATTGGCGAAATAGCTAAGTCTGGGAGAGAAATTAAGTATATGAACATGATTTTGACATAATTAAATGGGTAACAATTGTCTCTCACCTCATCCGGTTCTACCCTCCACGCTTACAAGTCTTCGGTGAAAGAGAGATAAATGACGTTTTGCAAATTAAATAGATGACGATGTGATAGAGAAAGAGATGACGTTGCGGGAAGGAGGAATGGATGATATTCACCATGCACTGTGCAGATCTTAAGGACAGAGTACAAGCCACGTCCTCATGAAAATAACCGCATGCTATTTACTGAGTTCAGTAAATATGTGGATGAGAATAGACCACCCTCAGAAAATATCTAGTATTCCATATATTTTGACAGTCTGTCCATCTCGTTGTTAAGTAAGAAAAAGACATTGACGAAGGTGAAAGCAGAGAACGAGTTAATGCTCAGCAGATTCGAACAGGTAATCATCAATAACAACCAACTAATCCTTGTATTTATCTGTATTTGTAGTTGATGATCATTATAGTATTTAATATGTATGATTGTCTCAATATTGAATGGACCATTTGATGTAGATCTGAGATAGTAATTTTTTTCCTCCAACCTACAGATGACAGGGCAGGATAAAGTCTTGCTTATACATGGGACGTGGGTCCGTGATAGCGATCAACGGTGGATATTTGAACCTGACATAACGGCCAAAGTAGAACATTTCATTCGAATTTTCTCCGGGATGACAATGACAGAGTTATTGACTTCGGTGAGAGAACGCTATCAACTATCATCGACAGATTCTACGCTCAAGCTTTCATATCAGTATCCCGAATGGGTGAGCTTTGGAGATGGAGAGCTCGAAATGCCTCAGTACATAACCGAGGACACAGAAGTCGGTGTGTTTCTAAACATGAGGAGATATATTGAAGAAGTTTTTCTATATGTCTCTATCTACCGCCAATCACATGGAGGGAAGCAACTTACTAAGGGGCGCGAGACAGAACAGAAGGTGCCTATGGCCGAGGATGTTGGAGATGGAATCGATGAAGAAGACTGGCATACCTTTGCACTATCTGAAACCCCACTGACCATTCCACTCACTCAGCCGAAAACAAAGGCGATTCCACATGAAGTTCCAGACTATTCCGTTTCAAAGGCGGTGCGATCTAAAGAACGACTCCCTACTATTCCACCTTCTCCAGGTGGAATAGTAATCACAGAAAGAGGTGATCCCACCCGCGCTACCAGTCGTCAGACAGGCCCGAATGATAGGGGAAAAAACAAACGTCCTGTGGAAGAGAAAACAGATTCAGAGTCTGACTCAGATGATGACATGGTCGTTCGTTGTTCCCCCAGTTGTTGGTGAAACCGTAGAAGGGTCTAGGCCGGTCCAGAGACGTCTATTATTTGGAAATGCTGGCATTCCAGACACTGACGGTGGAGTTAGAGATTCAAACTCTGGTTCAGATGATTCTGAAGAATTACCAGTAGACGATGGTCTACACTGGGGTAAATTCGATGAAGCACTCCACGAGATACTAAACAACCCGTATACGCCAGCTTTTTTTGGAAGGGATGCTCCACCTGTATTGAACAATCGGGAGGGAACAGGTAAAAAAAACTTCTAAGTAAATACAAATGTAAAGCGACATGATAAGGAATGAAATTTAATAGAATGGATTTGTCATGCTGCTTTCTATACTATATTCATATAGTAGAAGCTAATTCCATACTATATACAACAATTGACATGCAGCTGAATGTTTCATTGACTTTGTAAGGGTTGACACGGCTCTGGCCGACATCCAATACGAGGGAGATGACTTTTATGTGGGTCGCGTTTTCAAATCCAAAGCTGACTGTAAAATCAAACTTGCAATACATGCTATAAACCGGAAGTTCCATTTCAAGACCGCTCGTTCAAGCCCTTCCATACTACTTGCACAATGCGTTGGTGATGCATGCCCATGGCGCGTGTATGCGGTCTTGTTAGATGCAAGTGGAAACTTTCAAGTCAGACAAGCTAACCTAGTTCACTCTTGCACCGTTGACGACCGTAGAAACTACCACAAACTTGCAACGACTGTTGTGATTGGCCAGATATTGCAATCTCGTTTTGTTGGTATTAAAAAGGGCCCCACTGCCGCCGTAATAAGGAAAATATTGCTAGATAAATTTCATGTCAACGTTTCATACTGGAAAGCTTGGAGAGCTAGAGAGATGGGAATTTCCAAATATTTCCCCTTGCGTTTGTTGTTGTTAATAGCGAAAACGACGATGCTTGGGAATGGTTTTTCCAGAGGCTACAAACTTTTGTTCTGGATACCCCGGGCTTAGTTTTCATCTCTGATCGCCATGCAAGTATCGCCACTGCACTGAGGAAGGTAAATATCCGGACAATCTTCATTGAACATTAAAGTTAGCACATTCCATTTTTTCCAACTATACTATATGTAACGTTCACTGACTATATACTATATTTGTACTTGTACAGGTCTACAACCATGCTCAGCATGTCATATGTGTTGTCCATCTGTGGAGAAATGTGATGGCATAATACAAGAGTAGCAGACTCGCCAACCTTATGTCCGCTGCTGCAAGAGCTTTCACCGTGACTGAATTTAATAAGAAGTTTATTGAAATTCAGAAAATCAGCCCAAATTTCGCGGCTTACTTGGTTGATATAGGTAACGATTATATCTGATATTATATAATATCCGACGATACTATACTATATTGCTTTATTTCTATTCTATCTTATACAATAAAGTATTAAATATAAAACTGTCCACTACTTATTAATGTTGTTAACAGGGTTCGACCAGTGGACTAGGATTCATTTCAGGGGGAATAGGTTCAACATCATGGATTCAAACATAGCTGAATCCTGGAATAGGGTGCTTAAGGAAGCACGTGAATATCCCCTCATTACCATGTTTGAGTACATACGTACAACAGTTATGTCTTGGTTCGCATTGCGTCGAGCGAAATCAACCCGGAAGCAAGAAACTATCACCCCAAATGTCAGCAAAACTCGTGGAGGAAAACTTTGATCTCTCCACCGCTATGGATGTACGTGATATAGCCGATCTTGAATACCAAGTGCAGGACCCCACCAGGGAGTGCTTCACAGTTTTATTGGGTCCCGGTACTTGCACATGTGGTGAGTATCAACTAATAGGGATACCCTGTATGCATGCGCTTGCTTGTTCAACCAGGGTTGGATTTCCATCTGATGCGCTGGTGGCACCGGCTTACCGTGTACCAACATGGCGCCAAGGCTTCATCGGAAAAATATATCCGGTCTCATCTGTTGGTGGATTAGAACTCGGATCTGGAACTAGAGCTCCATTACTTCCACCGGCAGTACGCCGCCCACCTGGGCATCCTAGGAAAGTCTGCATCCTATCACGTGGGGAGTACAAGGTAATCTACTCTACCATTTATGAAATTTGTAATCAATGAATGGAATAGTTAGATCAACTTATGGAATAGTCAGGCCGAGTAGGTAATTGTTCAAATGGACTAAATATAAAGTACAATATGTAAATATTGTCGTAATATCTATTAATATGGAACGTTATATATTCTACATTTAGGCAAGAATGATATCTGTTTAAATTTTGTTTGTAAAAAGGAGGAAGCTCGTCAAACAGGAAATGCAAACGTTGTGGCCGTTCGGGACACAACAGGGCATCCTGCCGCAACCCAATATGATAAGCTATAACTATGGAGAAGGCAGCAGAAGGCAGTTCGATGAAATCTTTTGGGAACTGGGTGATTATGCAGTAGCCAGTGTCGTCTAAAGACCAGGCATGTACAGGAAGTGGAAAGGGGCGAAAACAGTGTTTTAACCAAATAGAATGGTATATGCTTTACAGTGATATATCTATCTATTTGGTATGTACATATTATGTTATATAGACCCCTTTAAATAACAACTCTTGTGGTTGTTGTACGGAACACCCCAGACCTTCTCTTTTGTCTAATATTAATAATGTCGTTCTCCACTATTTACTCACACCTTATAAGCCTTAAGCGTTTAGGTTGTTGTTTCTATACCATTTATGATTAGTAAGTACTATACTATTACTAATACCTTTAAACCGTTAACAATAGAAATCCTAAACACAACATCTCCACTCTTACGAAAAACTAAATTCTAAATTCAATACAATAACACCTTTTAATAATACAAAACCTAAACATCAACACCCACACCCTTATTGAAAACTAAACCCAAACTATTACCATTACCCCTTCTAACGTGATATTATAAATCGTCATACATGGAATAGACACATAAATCCAACATCCAACCCCAACACCCCAAACAACCCTTCATCAACACTAAACCCAATACATTTACACACGTTAACATTTCCACCTAACAAACCAACCCGTAGGGAAAACTAAACCCAAACCCCCACCCCACCCCATAAACCCTATCCCAATACAATGCCCCCTTTTAATAATACAAAAACCTAAACAAAAACACCACCACCCTTATTGAAAACTAAACCCAACCCCCCCCCCTCCCCACCCCTTAATCCTATCCACAGTACCCGTTTTCATGATGTAACGTGATTTTAGCAACCGTCATATATGGAGTAGATAGTATCGGAAGATAATTTAAATTGTATGGATTATAAATGGAATGTCTGGTATTTATATAATATTTACAAGATGAAGATAAACTTGGGTATGACACAAGATAGACTGAGTTATGCTAACCTTCATTACACATATTATGTTATGTAGACCCTTTAAATCACAACTCTTGTGCTTGTTGTACGGAACACCAGTAGACCTTCTCTTTTGCGTAATATTAATAATGCAGTTCTGTTCTATGTCCACATATCTTACAAGCATTTCGTGTTTGGATTGTTTATTCTATACTATTTATTACCAGTACTATACTATAATTAGTCCTCTAATTCGTTAACAATCGAAATACTAAACATAACATCCACACGCTTCAAAAAACGAAACCCCCCCCCCCCCCAATAACCATAAAAACCATCAATATCTTAGAAGTAACCCAAAAGATTCAACGTACTATACCATTTGTTCTAAGACTATATTATATTAAAGTTAATATGGTGAAGCTGAAATTCGCATACAAACTAATAACCATTACAAAAGGAACTCTATACAGTTAAAAAAAATTGCAAAACACCCCCTAAAAAGACACATAAACCCAACAATCCAACCCCAACAAACCAAAGAACACATTTTCAACACTAAACCCAATACCTTTACACTCACTAACAATAAAAAGAAAACCTAAACACAACAAACCAACCTGTAGGGAAAACTAAACCCAAACCCCCCACCTCACCCCCCCTAAACCCTAAACCCAATACAATACCCACTTGTATGATACAAAACGTAAACACCAACACCCCCACTCTTTTTGAAAACTAAACCCAAACCCTCCCCGACCCCTTAATCCTATAGACAGTACCATTACTCCTTGCAATGTGAATTTATCAACCGTCATATATGGAATAGATAGTATCGGAAGATTGGTCAAATAGTATAAAATATAGATGGAATGTGTAGAATTTACATAGGATTTTGTAGATGAACATAAACTTGGGTATGACTCAAGATGGACTGACTTAGCATAACTTTTGTTACACATGTTGTACAATCAGTACTCTAAACGGTAAACACTAACTGCTGAAAAATATACTATTTTAATTGCATGGAATAAAGTAACCTGAGACTGAGGACATCATAAGTTAAACATAAGAAATCATCGTTTGTTATTCTGAAGAAACAAAGTATCACAGAGTAAAACATAAAGAGGTAGGAGAAAGGAAATTCAGCAACACAATGTGGATTACATCAAACACGAATGAACATAAAGTAGTACAGTTCTGAAAATGACTAAACTGCAGGATTAGGGGGGACCACCTTAAACATACCCAGGGTAGAGATCGCATAGTTCTCCGCTGCAACATGAACCTCCTCTTTAGTGAGAGCCAGATCAATCAAAGGCTTCCCCACGGCAGCGATCTCTAACAAAATCAGTACCACAACCGCGGCGTACCCTAACAACAGGAAAATGATTATTAAAAGTATTTCATGAAATGCTATACTGGTTCCCCCATATAGTATAGTACGGTATGCATATGGTATAGTTAGGTGTGATGGGGAAAAATTTAAAAGAGAGGCGACCAATACCTGGATGTTCAAGTAGAACTGGTATGTCTAAGCGAGATATGGGGAACACAAGGTAATTCAACTCACGAGGTCGGGAAGTTAGACAGAACCTCGATATCATGTGAGGCATCATAATCGATATTGGGTTGACGACATCTTTCACCACAGAAATAGGAGGACATGTCTGGTTCGCGTCCACCACATAGATGACCCACATAGGAAAATATACTATCATACCAATCAGTGTCTGTCTTTAACCAGAATCAGAGTGTAGAGAAAGTCTACTTGCGTAAACCACTGTGGCCGGTGCATGAACTGACTGCGCAAAGACACCGGAAAAGTGAAAGCGGACTTATCTTGCATGGCTTCAAAAGCAGGATAACTTCGGATTAGATCGTTAAAGAAAGTTGGAGAGATGAAGTCAAATTTTGAAGATGGATTGTTGTCACGCATCTTTCTTATCCAACCTACAACACGATCCACAGTCTACAAAGTAGACATAAATAAGAAGGAAAACACATAGACAAAATTTATGCGAAGCAGTAAGGATTAAAACGTACCTCATACGAACAAACACCGGTGCAATTGAACACATCATCCAAAGAAGCAATAGAAATGATTGATCCGAGGGATGGTGCATTTGATCTGAAAGAAAGTGGTAATACAGTTAGTTGTTTATTTCATGACTATACCATATTATATCATCTGGAATGTATAGTTTTCAAATGGAATAGCAGTCATGAAATGCTTTCCACTTACTTTGTCTCCGCCATTGTCTTCAGGAAGGCTTCTCTTGCAGCTGGGGTTGGCGGAGTAAATGGGGAGAAGCCACCTATAAATGTGTGGTTTTCTTGAGGACGAGGCTTTGGGTTACTTGGCTCAGCCACCACCTTGTTAACCCGTTTAGGAGGTGGAGGATTATCATCAGTTTGACGCGCCACTTTCTTGTTTTCCTCTTTCTTACGGACGGCGGGTGCAGGAGGAGTGTAGCGTTTCGTACTTGTATGCGTATGTCTACTAAAACGTCTACCACCATCGGCTTGACCACCGGCTGCATCAGTGTTCAATCGTCCAGCCTATTAACATAAACTTATCACCTCTGCAAACACACTTTACATACGAGCTGGGAAGAAGCTAAAGCACTATACCTGAACTTTAGTAATTGTAACATCATCTTCATCCACATCCTCACCCTTATTCCCAACAGCAGCCTCACCGCGATCGTCATGCACACCATCAAGACCCACTTTCTCCGGATTGACATCTGATGATGTCTGAGGTACATCAGTTCTAGAACCAGTGGAGGGTCGGACCGGGTTCTGGCAATGTAAAGCACATAGAATGGAATCCATTGAAAAACGGAGTAGTTATATAGATTTATATATGCAAATATAGTATAGATAACTTACTTTATCAACGCCCGCTTCTGATAGAATTTTATTAACGACGCCAGACACTGGGTCATCAACGCGGCGTTCCGATGATACATTCACTTGGTCCTAGATAGATTAACCACATTTGTCAATTTACTGAGCCAATATACATTATTATAATATTAAGACAAAGCCGACAATTTTACTTCTTATCAGGTTTCTACTCATTCTTACCACATCAACTCGAGATGGAGGATTGACGGCATCAGAATTGTCAGGGGATGCGACGTTTACCGAAGGCGAGGGATTCTAAATTAAAATAGTATGAAAATGTCAGTGACAAATATCAATATGGAAAGGATCTACTGGCATCAACTGCATAGAATGATATAAAACATAACATAATTTAAAGGACAAACCTCCACGTTTATGGGATCATGTCCAATGTCAGCATCTCCCCCATGCTCGCCCCCTGTCTCAGCTCTAAATTCGGCTCCATCAGTTCAGTCGGTCTGTTTACCCGGAGATTGTCCTCCACCCCTTTCTCCTTCATCCAGATTCTGTCCCAAACCAACCGAGGCGGTCCCTGTTGCAGCAACATCCTCTCCATCTCGCAGTGTTGACTGGAGAATAATACAAACAAGTAATAAGATATGGAATAGTCTGGTGAGATTATGGAATGATATACTATAGAAGAATAATTTCACTGTATTGAGATTTACCTCGGGAGCACCAGTATGTGTAGTGGGTCGATCGGGATTAACCTCAGTATAGTTGAAATCATCATTCTCACCTGGGAATGGTGACGAATGTCTCCCAGGACTGAACCCATACGTTGCTCCCATATCCGCACCTCTAAGCCCGAACTTCAGTAACTGATTGATCTTATCAAACTCCCCTGTGACCTTAGTTTCCAAATGGGCAATCGCGGATGTAGCTGCTTGTAAGTCGGTTCGAAGGCCTCCCACTTCAGAATTAAAATGGCCCTTCAAACTCAGAATATAGCCCTCAAACATTGCAATTACCTTATCCTCGTATACGTCAGCTGCACGCCTAAGTAATGTTTCGACATCAACATGGAAACTCTCACCACCATGCGGGGCACCCGAGGGGTTAGCTGATGATTGCCCTCTCGGATCTCCAGGGTAACCACCACTCTCTACGCCACCATGATGAGCATTATCCTTTTCAACCGGTTCTGGAACATTTTCATCACTTGACTCCGAAGTTTGTGCATGACCCTTCTTCAGTTTAACATCATCCGCTTTCACACCACCTGACCAAGTGTTATGCTCAAATGGGTAATCATCGTCAATCAAAGCAACCATGGTATCAACACTCGTATCTTCCTTATCTCCCAACCCACGATAAAGATCCTCCCCCACTTCATCTGTGCTAATCAAAGACCGTACATATGCCCGCAACACAAATACACGATAGAGAAAGTCAGGAAATAGTAAGTAAGTAGTGTGGTCAAATAAAGTCAAGTGTAGGTCCATGAAAAGGAAATAGTATGGTTTCAATTGACATATGGAATGACATATATATGAAATAGACAAATACATTGACTAACCTGTCCCAGTTGATCAACCGTCTTGGCCGAAACAATGTTGACTACCACCTTTCTATCAACAACTCTCCTGATAATCTCTTCGCTGGACAAGCTGGAATCTGCTAGAGGATCCGCACCGCCAGTCTTAATAATGATAGAAGGACATGCAGTCACAGTAACCAATACCATAGCATGGGTAAATCCTTGAATGACCATTATATCCTTCACATAATTAACTGCAGATCTTGCTTTTGTACTTCTAACTGTCAGTAAAAATGACTCCCTGCCCCATGGATACTTCAGGAAAGCGTCAAGATCACCAAGCATGCTCACTATTTCGGGTCTGATTTTTGTTGTCCCACAAGTTGGACACAGAATTCCTTCCACCAATACCAACAACGAAAGCCGCAAACGGGTTAGCCGATCCTTGTATTTTTTACCCCTCACAAGCCGCTCCATGATCCATCCAGGTGTGGGCTTCTCCTTCCCACGATATAAATCATCCCATATTGACATAGATGATTTCCCTTTACCGGACGCCTTCCCTCGCCCGATACCTTTCTCGGGGGGTTCTCCAGTTAACCCAACCCCGTGGCCACAGTTCAGTCCGGTGACCATAGCAAAGTCTTGTATGGCATAGCGTATAGGCTTCCCAACGAAGATCCACCAAAGTTCATACTCTTTTGCAGTTACCAACTGGCGTGAGAGGCAGTAATGGAGGAACATTACTGAAAAAGTATGCGAACCCATCTGCAAAACTCTCCGGAACTGCGACTCATTCAACATTTCCAAGTCTTCTTCCTCTAGTGCACTCTTTATGATGTCAATCCACCGTAGGTTGAAGTAGTTATTAACCCGTTTCCGCCCTGATGGTTCCGAACCCGCCTCAAACATTCTCAGAGGAAGACCTAATTCGTCCATTTGGGCACTGCCAAGCATGAAAACAATGCAACCCGTAAGAGTGACGGAGACAGTAAATAGAGTAGCTACTTGCAATACTATTCCATATACATATAGAATGCGATTCCAGTGGCTGAGATGGTCTACTATGTGCACAAATATGAAGTAGACGATTCTGCAAACCTAACAAAAATCAATTACAATTCAAGATAGTCATATAGTCATATATTGTACAGATAATTACGGATCCAAACAAAGAAACCCAAAAAATGAAAACGATAGACAGTGAAATGGGTTTCATAATCCTCATTCTAGTATTGATTTCCGTGTCTATCTGATACTGAATATCTATCCCTACCGAGATGGCAATAACAAACTGTATAGAATGAAAACAATACCACATATAAAAAAGAGATTCACAGTAAATGGAATAGCATACGGCATCACTATATTATTCACATACTATATTACAATTGAAAAACGGAAATGGTCTAGTATGGTCAGATTTATGAAATATCCTAAGTCCCGGATTGAACAATGAAACCACTTTAATATTCAAAATCCTATTTTCGTGTTCAGATAATGATGGTTGAAAACCAAATAAACAGATATCCGAAAGCGACCACGCAGAAATCACAGTTACAACATTCCAAACAAAGGCACGGACTCGATTTTTGTTTCTATCTGCAATTTACTACCACGTGCAAAGACCAGTAAATCGATACAGTACAGAAAAGAAATAGACAATTAAAGCTCTCGTATAGTTGAAAAGAACAAAGAAACGGACAACAAGACTCAATTCCGGTCGAAGTAACTGGAAATTTCAAGAAAATAGAAAAGTAAATTCGAACTCACGAGAGTACCGGATGCTTTCTTGCCGGAAAAAGAACTGTAGAATGCCTTCCGTGTTCCGATTCGTCGGTCCGTGAAGTAATATCACGGTGACGAGCAGTTTAAAGTCTGGCAAAACACGGCGTGAATTTGCGGTGGTGATGAAAGAGAAGAATAGTGCTTAGTTTACAGAGAAAGGTATGGTAAAAGTAAAAAAAAGATTATGTGGGTTAACGATGCGCCACGACAGTTGCGTGAACAGTTATTTTTTTAAATTAATCTTTATGTTTTGCCCGTTACTCCCGGTTAATAAGGAGGGCAATATGACAATATTTTATAAAAGGTGAGTCATATATCGGTGAGTTAGGGAAATTAGCCATCGAGTGAATTATGCGGTTATTGGACGTCATAGAGTGCAATTCCCCTTCATTAAAACCCATTAAGGGTATGATTTGATATTGGTAGAAGATGGTTTAGCTAAACCACATGCAAACATTTTAATAAGATCAACAAAATTAATGGAATCCACGTGTTGCATAAAAGTGGTTTGCAAAAGGACCCTAGAAGTCTCCTCCGCCTTTGACCTTGCCGGAACCGATCTTGACTTTCCATGAGTCTTCTTCTCCGGTGGTTTGATTTAACGATTGATACTAGATTTTGATCCGCGCTTCGAAAGCGCGGATTTTATAGGTTATATACGAAGTTAAAAATGTGATAGTATTTTGAGTATATTGTGTATTATTATGTTATAAAGTCGTGTTATATCGAATACATAAATTTGTTTAAACTTATATAACTTATGTATAAGTTTATTCGGGATTTTTTATATCCACTCTTATGTAAATATTTCTTAAGTATGAACATTTTACCTAAATTTGATAAACGAACCAAACCAATACGAAATACATGTTGAGGTTCGGGATTGGGAAAAAGTTACCTATTAGATTTTTTTTGGATATGTGGGTCTCTCTCGGGTACCTAAAGTACCCATAATGTTTTGTTCATATTATGTATATTTGAGTAATTCATATATGTTTTCAGTATAAAAATATTATTATAAAATTTGGATTCACAGAAATCTGTTAAAGTTTCAGGTTTTGGATAAAATTTCAAAATATATTTAAAATATTAGATATTTTTGGTTCGTGGGTAAGATTTTGGTCTTTTAGATATTTAGTTATTTCTGGTATTTTTTTTTTGGGTATTTTTCATGTTTTGATTTTTTGACTTTTCAGATTTTTAAAATCTTTTGTGTGAAATACTTGAACCGAGCTAGACTCATTACGTAGCCAAATTACATAGTAAATTTTATAGATACTTGAATTATTGACTCAAACTGACCTCGAACTAAAAGGAACCGATCTTAACAAAAATCATTCAAATACCTAGTTGGATATAAATGCCCAAGACCCAAAGAACTTGGATCTGAAAGAAACCGATTTATATTTGACCCGAAGATCCGAATGACCAAATCTAACATTTCATTATATTTTTGTGCATTTTATAAAAGTTACATTTGTTCAGTTGGTGAAACTTAAGATTTATATGAGAGGTTTTTGACTAATTTAATAGTATAGATTTGTAGGTTTTTTGTTGAGCAGTAAAAAAAGATTTTGTTTGGTTTTTGATAATTTAAGCTTATCTTAAATATTAAATTGTTATTTATCAATAAAATAAAATTAACATAATATATAATTTTTAAACTTATCTTAATTATGAAGTTAATGAGACATATTTAGAGAAGAGTATAATAAAGTGTATGTGATATTATATTTTCGTGAACCAAATTTATGTGGTAGTATATATATGGTATAATCTTTTCGTTTACAAAAATATATGGGTCCAATAAATAAAAGCTTTGACTAAATGATTGTTAGATAAATTTAAGGTAACATATTGTTTGTCCAAATCAAAGTAAGATCAAAATATTATTAGTTAATAAAAGGGTCCAAACAACTTTTTTAACTAGATTTATTAAAACTCCTTCCCTTTTAATAGTATTGATTTTAATAGTATTGATGTTTACGCTTAGGAAACTCCAAAGATTCCTTTAGTCGAAGATGTACAAAGCTAGTCTCCTTGCTGATGATGACCAAAAGAAGCTTAAAGGCATACGATTTCAACGGTAGTTGAGTCCTCCACTGATTGGCTCATCATAACGCGACGAAAAGCTCCTAATCGCCGTACTCTGCTCCAATCAACAGCATCGTCTTGAACCTTCACCCAAGGAGAACCTATATGCTCAAATGGTCAATCTATATGACAAAGCGAGGATTTACACACACTTGAAAGATGGAACAAGTGGCTGGTAAAGATAGAACACCTTCAATCTTTCAGTGCTAAACTTTATGAACAGAGTAAAGAAGATTTACAGAAATATACAATAAACAATAAAATAAAAGTCCGAATATATGAATTTACAGTCGGACCAGGCCAAAAATGAAACCAACCATAAGTCGAAGAAACAAAAAACAAAAGGGATGGCGACCGATGGCACTAAGGCCACCGGCCCCAGAGCTCAATTTCTTTTTTGAAACTGTTATTGACAAGTTGGAGCTAGAGAGAGAACGATGAATGTCCCTATACATACTTAAAACACCCGCATCGTCTTTGTTTCATGAGTATCTTCCAAAAATAAAATTACAAAATAGCCAAAGCATGAGAGAGAGAGAACAGAAAAGACGAGAATCATCTCGATATGAAGAAGCGCTTCAGAAAAATTGAGAGATGACAATGACAATATGGAATTCTATTAGTGATACACATATCTTTTAGATTTCAAATTTAATTATTTAAATTTAACCATTTTAAAATAAGTAAGATTAAAATTTAAGTTTTGTTTAAACTCTGCATTGAAAATTCAAAACAATAATCTGACAAACAAAGACAATCCTCAATAAATATTTTTTTTCCGAAAAAGATAGATATATATCTAATACACATATATTTTTCGGTTTTATTTTCGGTTTTAACTCCCCCCCCCCCCAAAATGACATGTAGTGCTAAAACAACTTTAACTAAGAAATGATATGTATTTAACATAATTATACAAAATTTATACAAATAATATTTATTTATGGGTATGGTAATATCCTTGCTAAACTATATGCCATTACCATATAGTTGATATATCTGTTTGTCTGAAAATAAATAAAACAAAATCTTTACCCAACTAATGTTGAAATAAACTATTTAATTTATTACACATTTCACATAGGAGATAAGAATGATGACAATTTTGATAAGTAATATGGGATGATATCTACTTTTTAAACTATATTTCCGATGATAAATCTACTGACATAAAAGTAGAGAATGGAAAATGTTAATAAGATCAGAAAAGTTACTTTCTGATCAAGAATAGCAATGTAAACTAAAATCTAAATTTAGTCATTACATAGAAATATACTAGGTGACTCTCCCGTGCACATGCACATATATAAATATTAAACTTCAAAAATCATAATAATTGATCAACATTTTCCTTACTTTTGTGTATAAGTTATAAGTGTTTTATACCTTTTATGCATAAAAATAAATAAAATATTTTATATTGACATGTGATTTTGTTTATAATAAATCTGACTGGTTCGATTATTTTTAGGTATTAGATTGCATTTCCTCTTTTAAATTGAACTGTAATTGTTTTTTTTATTCTAAGTAGGCTAAATCAGACTAATTTTATTAGTTGCTTTTTGTTTGCTTTAGGGAAATTGGCACACATATACATAACCAACAACAAAATTAATTCTCTACACATAACAACTCTTAAGCTATGATATTTGTGTAATAATTACCATATTACCCTTTACCACATTTACTTGAACATTTTTTTTGTTGATTTTTCTTCTTCTTACAAATATGTTTCTCCCTTCTCTTTTTAATTGATTTCAACTTCTGATATAACACTTATTAACCTTTGTATTTTACATATTAAAAACATAGATTTTTTTCTTCACATAAAATGTTTTGAAACTTTCAAAACAGATTTATATTTTATAAATTTTATAAGATATTTCATTAACGCGATTTTAATTATATACTATCATAAACATACAGTATAGATTCATCTATCTATCTCTCTATATATCTCTCTCTCTCTCTCCCCGTCTCCCTCTCTCTCTCCCTCTGACTCTTTCTCTCTCTCTCCCTCTCCCCTCTCCCTCTCTCTCCTTTCCTCTCTCCCTCCCTCCCTCCCTCCACTACATTACACTTTGTGTGAACATTGTTTATCTATTCCATATACACATCATAAATAAAATAGTTTTTCTTATCCGGTGTGTTGTATTCATGTTGTTGGAAAGAAGAAAAATGTCCACTTATGTAATCAATTGACACAATTACCAAGAGATGGCTATATTCTTAATTCTTTTTCTATTATGGTTATCTCACAAATTCACCCTTTGCTTTATCCTCTATATATTAAAAGAGAAGCATTACAACATTTGAGGTAGCCACATGTCATCACCACAATGATTCTTAAAAGTTTTAGAGAAATAAGTTGGTTCATCTAAATATATAATAAGCTTTTTATTAAAACTAACCATAAAATAATTGTTAATATTTTCAATACTTTCCTTAAATAAAAATTACGTAATTTCCTAATGTGACTAAAATATATATGACAATTAATGATTTTGAATAATAAAGATTTAATATAAATTAGTGTACACTATATCATTTTTTTAACTTTAAATTTATTAAAATAATTTAAACAACAATATTAAACATATAATAAAATTTTAGATTTTTTTCTATATTTTGAATTTTTTTTTAAAATCTCACATTGATTTTTTATGATCCATGGTTTCAATTTTTTAATGACAAGATACAAATTGTTACAAAATCATATAAATTGGAAAATCTCATTAATAATATATTATTAAAATGTATTATATAAAAAAATATATATATATATATATTAAATATTTTAAAATTAAACTATATAACTTAGAAAATACATAAATATTTTAATTTTGAAATTTACATCGAACAATTTTTTATTATTGATAAAATCTTTTAATACTGACACTTTATATTTAAATTTTAAATTTTGCATTGAATGTTTTAAAAGTTAGAAAGTACTAAAAATTTTAAACATCGCACAATAAAGGCTTTTTTATTAGTGGTTTAAATTTTTTATTATAAAAAAATACAAATCATCGAAAAGTCAAATGAGTAGAACACATCATTTATCATATATCAATATTGAAAATATAATATATATCTATGTATATATTATTTAAATTTAATTATATACAATATAAATAGACAAACTAATTGTTTGGATTAATAAAATTTATTTGCGTATATACACCAATTTAATTTCATACGTAAATAGTTACTAACATTTTAATTATTAAATATATATATAAAAGTACATATAGTAGGTAAAATAATTTAAATATACAATGTTCATCTCACGCAAGGCGCGAATCTTAATTTAGTTATGTTGTATAAAATTAAATTTTAAAAAATTAATTAATTTTAAAAAAAATCAATAGGTTATTATTATTTCAGAGTTGCATAAATGAACATAACCTGTAAACTTTTGAAAGCTTATGAACACATATCAATATTTCTATTAAAAATAATACAAATTATTATTATTTCATTTTAAATGGTTCTTTAGTTTCGACTTATTTTAATTTATACATATAAAATAAAATATATTAAAATATATTATCTTCGTATAACAACACAAAATATATAAGAATTATCTTTTTATTTTTAAAATACATTTAATGTTTAGATAATTTTTATAATGTCAATTTTAATGAATTTTTTGACTAGTTTTTATAATATTAAATTATAATCAGTAATCTAATCTGACAAATCAATTTAATCATTCAATTAGGGTAACAATGACTTTAACCACTCAATCGTTTAACGTGAGAGTTCGAAGACAGAAAATTACTTTGCAAATAATAGTATAGATTTAATTTCTCTATTAGTTTGTTGATTCGGAAGTTCTTATAAATATTTTATATATATACTAGGTATTTTGCCCGTACTTGCGGGCTTAATAACTTTATAAAATTTGTAAATACATATATTATCAATTCAAAACCAATTATTATTTTCATGCTTTTGAAATATTTAATAATCAATTAAATAATAAATTTTTATATACGATAAAAAAATTTTATTTTAATAAATTATCCTTTACTACGTAAAATAAACTTGAAAACATTCATATATACATGGATATATATATATATATATATATATATATATATATATTTATTTTTCAAATATTATGATGTAAAATAATTGTAGATAACATAATATAAAATATATTTAGATAATGATGATTATCAAATTAATGAAAATCATTTTTAAATTATTGTTAATTATATATTAAAAAATATAATCTAATTATTTATTAAGAGTAAATTACTTCGTAAATAATAATATAAATACTTTTGACTTTTTTTGCTAACTTTTACAGAAATTATCACAATGAATGATTTTGATTGTCTTAAGAAAATTACCTTAAACGGTAAATGATTCATTTTACCTTATGTGACATGTACATATATATATAGACGCTATTTAATATTAATAAAAAATATAATATAAACTTTTATATAGTATTTTAATATTTCTAAAGTAAATATAATATAAATCTAATATTATCTTTAGAATTTATTAATTATTCTCAGGATAATGATAAATTATCAGCTAAATCACTAAGATTATTTATTAAGATTAATAATTAATAATTGAGCATAAACCTAAAAGTATGGAGAACATGATAAATAAGGAAAATTATTTCTCAAAACATAATTATCTCTGTATTTTCTTAGATTATATTTATATTATGTTTATATTTGTCAAATTTTAATTATATCTAATGTTTTAATCCTAATTTTTCATGCTTTCATAGAAGTTTTATATTTTAGTTAGTTTAAATTTTTCGTTTATATAATATTACCATCTTGATTTTAAATATATTATTTTAATAACATTTGTGATTTGATGGAGAAATTCATTATTAGGAGAAATTAACTTGTGATTTTGATGTTCTGTCATGTACATATACAAATTAATTTATTTTTGGTTAGGAATATGATTGTTTAATATTATATACCTAATAGTTAACATAACTATACAATTTATATATTACCTCGTATTTTCAACGATGCTTTACCTTTAATCTTAATGTCAATAATGTATTTATCTGTATTTAGATCAATATTTCCAATTAAAATCAGAAAACTTGCTATAATATTAATCATTAGAAAGATTAATTAAATATAAGATAAATGTAATTATGATATTATCGGTAAATATTGATAATATTTATTATTAATTAAATGTCCTAAATATCATGATAAGTGTTTATATATATTAAAATATATATTATAAAAATAATAGTATATATATCATAGAATATATTAATTTTTATTAATTTATCTTAAATATCATAATAATAATTATATACAAAACTAAATAAGAATGAATTATCTAAAATTATGAAAAATATGACAAGTAAGCAAATTCACTTCTCAAATAATAGTATAGATATATATAAACTACTTTCCTAAATAAGAGAAAGAGATTCCCGTGAGATGGCAAAATAACATGATAAACATAAATAATGTTAATCATATCAACGGGATTATAAAAAAAAGGAAAGGTGGACTTGCTAAAAAAAAACGGGTGGAAAGTAATTCAGTCAAAGATATATAAAGAAGTTACAATCTTTTTTTTTGAACACCATATAAAGAAGTTAACCAGACTATAACATCACCACAAAATAACAACTCTCATCATTTTAACTTCTTCGCCACACCACATCAAAAATGGTCTTGGGAGTGTCATATGTTTTGGTGGTTCTAACGGTTCTTTCAATGGATGTTAGGATCTCTCAAGCCACATCCCGTGTTGATTTTCAGGAACTATCCATTGCTGATTACTTCCAACAATGGATGATCCAGTTCTCTCGAGTCTATAGCACTGAAGCCGAGAAACAGATGAGGCTGGAAGTGTTCAAGAAAAACTTGGAATACATTGAGGACTTCAACACTAAGGCGAATAAAAGCTACAAACTTGGTGTCAACGAGTTCACGGATCAGACTAAGGAGGAGTTCCTAGCCACCCACACCGGTCTTATTAGGGGCATTGTGTTTGAAAAATAAGGAGTTCCTAGCTTATTCCTTACCTTAATACAAAATTTTATATTTCTACTAATACATTAAATAAGTAAGATTAAAACTGAATTTTTGTTAACTCTGCATTGAAAATCCAAGACAATAATCTGAAAAAGAAAGACAATCCTCAAGAAATATTTATTCCGAAAAAGATAGATATATTTTAAGTTTTAACCCCCTCCCCAACACACACACAAATGATTACATGTGGTCCTAAAATAACTTAAACTAAGAAATGATATGTATAAACATAATTATACAAAATTAGAGAGACAGACCACCGCCTGAGTTCGCCCTAGAGACTTTTCTCTCTGGCACACCACCCTAGACGTCGTCGTCTCCGTCCGATCTCCATGGATTCACACTGCAAGTTCTTCTCCACCGTCGCCTACGTCCGAAACTCCCATTGAGAAGCTATGCTTCTCCTCGTTGGGACTCCACCTAGGATGACCCGAAGCGTTTCTCGGAGAGGTGAAGCCTCTGCCTCTCCCACGCCTAGCTCGTTGCCTCTGGTGATAACTCGTCGTTCCAATGTCTCAGAATCTGCTTGCGTTTCAGTGACAAAGAGCCCTCCTGTACTACCCTCGAAGCCAGAACCTCCAGATCTGTTTCCGGTGGAACAGATTGAACCGCTGTTTGAAACCTTCCCTCCGCCAGATTCGCCTCCGCCAGATCCGCCGTTTAAAACTCCCTCTCCGCCAGAACCACCAGACCCTCCTCTTAAAGCTCCTTCTCCTATGTGCCCCCCGGAACCTCCAGATCCTCCAGACGTTTTAAAGGTTAAGATAATAACTATTGCAGACCCTCCCGACCACGACCACTCTGGTGCACCGGATCTGTTCTCCTTCACCCTCAAAATTGCAGAGCCTCCTCATGTTTCTGGTACGATGACCTCTAGCTCAGCTTGTTTGTTGCTCGTATCCTTAGGAGTGAACTTTGTGATGCCTTGGCTCCCCCATACTGCTGTCTGCAGGGTTCAGTTCTACTATATCCTCTGGAGAAAGCCTCGTTTCCCTCCTTTGCTCTTAGGATTTGTTTTGAAAGATACGGTCTTCGTGACCCCCTTGATAGAGTCAAAATTAGTTGGTTTCTGTTGCACTTCAAGTCTCACTGAACTAAATTCAAGGTCCCAATCTCCTCCATTACCTCAGTATGATGGTTCTAGACGTGGTTTTACCCATCTGTTACCTCAGTATGAGGCTTTTAGGCTTTGGTTTAGCCTTCCCTTACCTCAGTGTGAGGTTCTCTTACCTCAGTATGAGGTCCATTTACCTCAGTATGAGGTCGTAATTCGAAATCTACTCTTTTTGCGTTTATTGCAGTATATCTGTATGTTGGTTTTCTTAACTAATATTTCAGGAATAAGTTACAGAAAATTAGGAGATGATCAATTTCATAAAACCCAATCTTGGCTTTTTAGCTTCTGATTTGGTTGGCGGACTGTGGAGTTTCATACAATTTCACGCTCCATGAATGCTGAGGATTTCCTCTCTATATTCAGGCTCATCAAGATGGTGCGTGGTCACCTCTGTAGCCAAATTTGTTGCTGCCTTTCATGCATTTGATGCTGCAGCTTGTTCGGGCAGTAGTTCACCGTGTGTGTCTTCTGATTCCCATGGCTTCATCTCATTTTTTAGCACTTTAGGTATTTCTATCTTAAGTTGCTTATGTGCTATGTATGCGTCTATCCATTGTGTTTATGTTTCCCGCATAGCTTTTGATGCAGCGGTTTATCTGACCAGTATGGTTGCTTTGTTGTACTTGAACAATTTCTCCATGATTGGAGTTTAAGTTTTATTTATAAAATTTGGTTTGATAAAAAAAAATACAAAATTTAAACAAATAATATTTATTTATGGGTATGTTAGCAATATCCTTGCACTATATGCTATTACCATAAAGTTGATAGATCTGCTTGTCTGAAAATAAATATAAAAAAAATCTTTACCCAACTATGTTGAAATAAAAAATTTAATTTACTAAAAATTTCTCATAGGAAATAAGAATGATGACAATTTTGATAATTAATATGGGATGATATCTACTTTTTCAAACAACTATATTTCCGATGAAAATATACTGACATTTAAGTTGAGAATGGAAAATGTTAATAAGATAAGAAAAAAGTTACTTTCTTATCAAGAATAGATATGTAAAATAAAATCTAAATTTATTCATTAAATAGAAATATACTAAGTGATTCTCACGTGCACATGTACGGATATAAATATTAAACTTCAAAAATCATAATAATTGGTCAACATTTTCCTTACTTTTGTTTATAAGTTATAAGTGTTTTATACCTTTTATGCATGAAAAATAAATAAAATATTTATATAGAAATGTGACTTTGTTTATAACAAATCTGACTGGTTCGATTATTTTTGGGTATTAAATTGCATCTCCTCTTTTAAAATGAACTGTGATTGTTTTTATTCTAAGTAGGTTAAATCAGATTAATTTTATTAGTTGCTTTTTGTTTGCTTTATTATCTTGTATAATAGTATATTTTAAAACATTATGTGAAATTAATTATATGTTAATTTTAAAAACAAATAGGTTATTATCGTTTCAGAGTTGCATAAATGAACATAACCAGTAATTTTTTGTATGAACACATATCAATATTTTTATTAATAAATAATACAAACTATTACTATTTCATTTTAAATTGTTTTTTAGTTTTGAGTTATTTGTAATGTATACATATAAAATAAAATAAAGATTTTTCTAACTAATATTATATTTTCTTAATTAGATCTCTTATTTTATTGCATGAATTTGGATTGTTTATGTATATTGAGTTGAATATGTTTCTTTGAAATAAACCACCTATATTTTTAAATTAGCCTAAATGCAGATTACTTCAATATATTTAGTTTGGTTCTTATTTTTAAATTTTATCTATATTTTTTGAACTTTGTATAATCATATATATATATATATATATTACTTAAAAAGAAAATGGAAAAGCTAAATTTGTGATCAATATAAACTTGCATAATGAAACATGAGTATTAATCTTATAAAAGCTTAGAGGATATAAATATGGGAAATTTGGAAAAAATGAACAACTAATCTATGCTATTGTCCTCTTAGTACAAAATCAAATTTTATCACTTTTAGACTTTTATTACCCTTCGTAACTAAAAATTCATATCAATATATTTACAATGCAAAAATGTTAAAAATATAAAACAAGAAGTAGTCAAGCATGTGCATATATATGAAGGATATTTTTGGATTTTCAGGAACTATCCATTGCTGATTACTTCCAACAATGGATGAACAATTTCTCTCGAGTTTATAGCAATGAACCCAAGAAACAGACGAGGCTGGAAGTGTTCAAGAAAAACTTTGCATTCATTGAGAACCTCAATACTAAGGCAATGTAAACTACAATCTAACTTTAGTCAATAAATAGAAATATATTAATTTATTAAAATGAGTTTTATTGTTACAACTCCTTTATTGATCCATGTTTTGAAAATACGATTTTAATATATTTTTTTACGAAAGTGATATACAATTTTATCAAATATAATATTCTATGTTTTAAAATATTTGTAACATAATGATATAATTAATCGTGTTAGTTTTGTATGTTTGTAAAATAGACATGAACTTTTGAAACAAAATTAGAAAACGTGGGATATTTATATTCATAAAAACTAATTTAGAAATGTTATTAATAGTTTTGTTTCTATTAATTAAAGCTGTATAATTTTAAAAATATTCAATTTAAAATTATATTAGTCTTATTTTCATAAAACAAAATATTATTTAATATAAATTAGAAATTATATTTATTTTTTACCTAATAATTTGGTGCTTTGATTTCATTTATAAGTGGATCTAATATTTAATTAGTGGGCCTAATTCAACTAAAGTCTAAATTTGGTAAATAAATCAGCTGAATTTTCAAGGATCAAAGTCGCATTTATCTAATTACCAGACCAAATAGAGGCTTGAACCATGACGATTTTACTAAATAGGCTCTACAGAGCTGGGTTGATAACTTGATATCGATTTATGGATATTATAATAAATATTCAATGGCTATATATATATTGTTAGAGTTTATTTATCTATATTGAGAATGAAATTGTGATGATTCATATATATATATATGACGATTTTACTAAATAGTAATTTACCAATGTGGAAAGTAGACTTGGTAAAAACCACATTAAGGAGAGTTTTAGGATAGTTGTAGCACATTTTGAGACATAGTACACTATTATTTTGAATATTTTAGGATAAATATTTTGTTCCTTAACATCGATATATTCATGATGAGATTATTTGCATTGTCTATTAAAGAAAAGCCATTATCCTTTACTCGTGTATCATAATGTTTTCTCTAAAAAATATCTTAGGTTTGATATGTTATCTTTATGCTTGGAATGTAATAAACTTTTGAAATAAATTAACGATCTCTAATTTTCAAACGGATTAATATATTTCATTTACCTTTCACTTCTGTCTTTGATTTATCTTCCAAATTTTAACCGATTGATCAGTCTCATTTGACTTATTCTTTTTGTAAACCATCAATAACATATCTTTTATACATAGTTAAGATACTATTATTATAGCAAATTACAACATAAACTTTGAAATAAGTCTAATATGTAATTTTATAGGAAGTTTACACTTTGTAGACTTCTTTCTGTCAAATGCAAACTTTCAAATGGTAGAATTGTAAAATAATTTTCTTGATTTTTTTGGTTTTATCATAAGGAATAAATATTAAGTTTACAATTCTTTTAAGTTAATTTTACATTTGATTAAATAAAGATTCTACTTTCACTACAAGAAAACGTAATTTTAACGAGGAAGTTTAACGAGGAAAAATAATCCTCGTAAAAAAACGTTGATTTTGCGAGGAAAGTACGTTGAGAAAGAAAAGCATCGTTATTTTGTCGTAAGTTAACGGTAAAAACTATTCGTCGTAAAGACGATGTAAATTAACGTGGCTTTTACGAGGAAATAGTTTTTCCTCGTAAAAGCCACGTAAATTTCGCGAGTGATTTACGACGAAATATTTTACGTGTACTTAACGAGGAAATTTTGAATCCACCAACTTGGTAGGTGGCTCACGTTTTTTTTTGGCCATACAATTAATTTTCGTCGTAATTTCATAGTAAAATTACAACTACCAGATTCGAAATTTTCTATAAATATGGATGTTGGAACATCATTTTAAACACACCAACAACAAAAAACGTGAAAGAAAAAAAAATGGCTGGCTCTGGGACTATTTACGAGTTGCGGAATTGGATGTATATGCATAGAGATGCTAACGGGAGAGTGACGAAAGAATACCTTGCGGGGCTGGAGACATTTATGCACCAAGCAGATTCAACACCGCTCGCCCAAGAAAGTGGTAAGATGTTCTGTCCTTGTCGGAAATGCAACAATTCGAAATTGGCAAACCGTGAAAATGTTTGGAAGCATTTAATAAATAGAGGTTTCACGCCAAATTACTATATCTGGTTTCAACATGGGGAAGGTTATAATTATGATCAGAATGAAGCTAGTAGTAGTAATAGCAATTTTCAGGAAGAACCGGTTAATCATCATTTGCATAATGAACATAGTTACCATCAGGAGGAGATGGTAGATTATGATAGGGTTCATGATATGGTAGCTGATGCATTCGTAGCTCATGATGAAGATGAAGAACCTAATATAGATGCAAAAAAGTTTTACGGAATGTTAAACGCGGCGAATCAACCACTTTACAGTGGTTGTAGAGAAGGTCTCTCTAAATTGTCGTTGGCTGCTAGAATGATGAATATTAAAACTGATCACAATCTACCTGAAAGTTGCATGAACGAATGGGCGGACTTGTTTAAAGAGTATTTGCCGGAAGACAATGTGTCTGCTGATTCTTATTATGAGATTCAGAAATTAGTTTATAGTCTTGGGTTGCCTTCGGAGATGATAGATGTCTGCATCGACAACTGCATGATCTATTGGGGAGATGATGAGAAGCTAGAAGTATGTCGATTCTGCAAGAAGCCACGATTCAAGCCGCAAGGACGGGGACGTAATAGGGTACCGTACCAAAGGATGTGGTACCTACCAATTACAGACAGATTGAAAAGATTGTATCAATCAGAGCAGACTGCTGCAAAGATGAGATGGCATGCCGAGCATACTCAGACGGATGGTGAGATGACTCATCCATCAGATGCAAGAGCCTGGAAACATTTCAACAAAGTACATCCGGATTTTGCTAGCAATAGCCGGAATGTGTATCTCGGATTATGCACAGATGGATTTAGTCCGTTCGGAATGTCAGGGAGACAATATTCATTGTGGCCAGTCTTTCTTACGCCATACAACCTGCCACCGGAGATGTGCATGCAACGGGAGTTGCTATTCTTGACGATATTGATACCTGGTCCGAACCATCCAAAAAGGTCCCTGGATGTTTTCCTACAACCACTGATAAAAGAGTTGAAGGATTTGTGGTCAACAGGGGTGAGGACGTATGACTGTTCAACGAAGACGAATTTTACGATGCGAGCTATGCTTTTGTGGACCATAAGTGACTTTCCTGCATATGGGATGTTGTCTGGATGGACTACACATGGGAGATTAGCTTGTCCATATTGTAATGGAACGACAGATGCGTTTCAACTGAAGAATGGTAGGAAGACAAGTTGGTTTGATTGTCATCGTCGATTTCTTCCCATTGGCCATCCTTACCGAAGAAACAAGAATTTGTTTAGGCACAAAAGGGTTGTGAGAGACACTTCTCCACCATATCTAACTGGAGAACAAATTGAAGCACAAATCGACTACTACGGAGCTAACGAAACAGTTCGTTGGGGTGGTAATTGGCATGTCCCTCGTAATATGCCTGATTCTTACGGTGTTCATCACAACTGGCACAAGAAGAGTATATTTTGGGAGTTGCCATATTGGAAGGATCTTCTTCTGCGCCACAACCTCGATGTGATGCATATAGAGAAGAATTTCTTTGAGAACATCATGAATACAATATTGAATGTCCCAGGGAAGACAAAAGACAACATAAAATCGAGGTTGGACTTGCCGGATATTTGCTCAAGAAGCGAGTTACATATTAAAAGCAATGGACAAGTTCCCGTTCCGATATTCAGACTGTCTTCAGAAAAAAAGTCGGTGTTGTTCAACTGGGTGGCATCAGAAGTGAAGTTCCCCGATGGGTATGTTTCAAATCTCTCTAGATGTGTTGAAAAGGGTCAAAAGTTCTCTGGGATGAAGAGTCATGATTGTCATGTCTTTATGCAACGACTACTGCCCTTTGCATTTGCGGAGCTACTTCCAACAAACGTACATGAAGCACTTGCAGGTTCGTAGTGTTTTATATCACAATAATTTTATAACGGTCTAGTTTGCAAAATAATATACGACTAACAATGTGTTTAATTGTTTTTGGAATATAAAAGGCATTGGAGCATTTTTCAGGGATCTGAGCACACGCACTCTTAAAGAAGAAGTTGTAGAACAGCTTCAGGAGAACATTCCCATCTTATTGTGCAACTTGGAGAAGATATTTCCTCCTGGATTTTTTGACGTCATGGAGCATCTAGCTGTCCACCTCCCATATGAAGCATTGCTTCGTGGACCTGTACATTACGGATGGATGTATCAGTATGAGCGAGCCATGAAATATTTGAAGGGAAAAGCAAAGAACCTCGCCAAAGTTGAAGGTTCTATAATTGCTGGAAGTTTGACGGAAGAAGTTTCTCACTTCACATCGTACTACTTTGCGTCAAAAGTACGTACCCGTAGAAGAGCTCCAAGAAGATATGATGATGGTGGAGTTGCGCCAACATATGCAGTTGCTGGTGTTCCAGACATCTTTAGCCAGATTGGACGACTCGGTGGGAAGTCTAAAGAGGTTTGGTGGTCGAGTGAACAAGACGCTCATAGTGCACACACCTATATTCTACTCAATTGCGAGGATCCATTGATGCGTTATTTTGAAAGGTAACATATATGGACACTTCAAAACACATATAATTAATTATATAATTGCAAGAGATTCATTCCTATGAAATGTGATTAATTTTACAGCCTATTTGTTTCTCAAGTCGAAGAAACATTTCCTGGTATATCCACAAGTGACGTAGACAAAAGGAAAGATCAGCACTTCATTAAGTGGTTGCGGAATCAGGTATTATAACTCAAACTATTTTTTCATACATGATTTGTATTTTAATGTTCTCTTTATTTTTGCAGGTTGATTATGACGACGATGCAGATTATCCTAAGTGGTTACACGAAGTAATTCAATCTCCACTTGTAAAGGTCACCACATCACAGATGTATTTCACACGAGGCTACACTTTTCACACATATGAGTATGGTAGACAGCGGGCGACCAGTAACTATGGAATATGTGTGAAAGGGGAAACAGATTTCTACGGGATCTTGACGGAGATTATTGAAGTCGAATTTCCAGGGATACTGAAGCTGAAATGCGTCATCTTCAAATGTGAATGGTTCGACCCCGTCGTCAACAGAGGTGTTCGGTCTAACAAATTTGGTGTAGTTGATGTCAACGGTGGACGTCGGTACAACAAATTCGAGCCTTTCATCTTAGCTTCACAAGCAGACCAAGTTAGCTTCCTTCCATACCCTCGGATGAGAGATTCGGGTATAAATTGGTTAGCAGTGATCAAAGTTACACCTCGAGGACGAATCATCAGTGGAGAAGAACCACCATTGCAAGAAGAACAGATAAATGAAGTCGAGGAACCTGAACAAGAAGTTGATGACATCCTTCTCATTGATCCGCATAATCACGAATACGAAGATCTTACCGATGATGCCACAGACGAAGCTGTAGAAGACGAGTTTAATGAAAATGATGATATTTCTAGTGATGACGAGAATGTCGATGTATCCGATTGATGTATTTGATTTTGTGTAGTTTGTTTTATGAATAAGGTAATGTGAGAGTTTGTTTTATGAATAAGGTAATGTGGGAGTTTGTTTTATGAATAAGAAATTGTGGGAGTTTGTTTTATAAATAAGTAAATGTGGGAATTGTGGTTTGGAATGGAAATAAAGATGGGGTTTGGAATATATGAAGTAGAAGATAAGGAATATGGGGTTTTGGGGTTTGGGGTTTCGGATTTTAGGGATTTAAACGTACTGCTCGTTAATTCCTCGTAATTTGACGTCGAATGTACGACGTAATCGTCGTTTATTCCACGTAGGACAGAATCGTCGTAAAGACCTCGTAAGTAAATTGACGTAAATACCACGTAAAGTAAATGACGAAGGAGGCACTCTTTAATTCCACGTAGGATGATTTCGTCGTAAACACCTCGTAAGGCCACGAGGAGTTTACGACGAAATTAAAAAAGCGGGGCACGCTAATTCCACGTAAGCCAAAATCGTCGTAAAAGAGTCGTAAACTAACGACGATATTACGACGAAAATATTAAAAATACTAAAAAAAAGAAGAGAAGAAAGATGCTTGAATCACATTTGGCGAGACTTACGTAAGTCTCGACCACATGAGTTCCAAATATCTTCTTCTCTTCTTTTTTTTCCAAATTTTCTAAATTGGTGAAAAGCGGGACTTGCTACTTCCTCATAGTATAAAAACTAGAAAAAAAAGAAAAAAAGAAAGATACTAGAATTATATGTGGCGAGACTTAAGTCTCACCCACATAAATTCTAATATCTTCTTTTCTTCTTTTTTTTTTCAAATATTTCTAATTTGAAAAGTATTTTGGTGAGGAGTGTGATTTGAGATAGGGTGTGTTTTGTGAGTTTGTGTGTGTGGTTTGAGAAGGAAAGTTGTGGGTATTTATAGAAAATAAAGGCTCGCTAATTCCTCGTAACTGGTTAACTGGTTAATTCCACGTAACCCTTTTCGTCGTAAAAACGTCGTTAACGAAAACGCGGGCCTTTGTATTTCGTCGCTATTTCGTCGTAACTGAAAACGCGGGCCTCTGTAATTCCTCGTAAGTTTACGAGGAAATTACGAGGACAAGTAATCTTATATATATCCCGAGCGAGCTCGCTCCGTCTTTCCTCTCCACTTCCTCTCCACTTCCTCCCTAATTCGTAGCAATGGTAAGTCTCTCTAATTCCTCTCTAGTTTGATTAGTTTAGGATAGATTAGGTGGTTAGTATAGGGAATTTAGATAGGTTTACGGATCTTATGTTATTTAGTGTTGATTAGGTGGATAATGTTGGGAAGTATATGTTACGAAAATTTAAAAAATTAAATTTTTTTCTCAGGTTCGAAAAGGTAGACTTACTGCCCATTACAGAGAGATGTTCGGTGAGCCGGGTAGTCGTTTAGACCCGTCGTCTTCTTCAGCTCCCGGTTCTTCGGGTCAGGAGACTGTCCCCGAGACTCAGTACACTCAGAGAGTCATTGGATCTCCTTCTTCTAGTGCACCATCGGTTCTTCACGTGCCTCCCCAGATGCCTCCTCCTCCTGTGCCTCCTACGATGCCGGCACCTCCGATGCCCGCGGCCGAGATTCATCCCGATTTGATGGTGCCTCCGAGTGCTCCTTACTCGCAGTACACCGTAGAGGACATTCTCCGTCTGCCAGGCAGAGAAGGTTTACCAGTCATCGACCCCGACCGACCGGACGGAACTTTATGGTATGTTTCATTATTTTTTTATTCTTTTTAAATTCTTTTATAACTTTAAAAATAATTTATATTTTAAATTTGTATTTTTCAGGTGGGGGATTGACGGATGTCTTGCATCGGACGTAACCGACACGATAAAAGGTTACTTCTCCATGGCACATCCGAACTGGAAAACGACGCCCCACTACGTCAGAAAGACGTGGTTCAAAATTTACGCTGTAAGTTCTATTAATTAAATATATATCTTTAAATTTTTTTATTATTTATATATATTTTTTTCTGAAAAACTAATTATAAATTATTTTTTCCAACAGCAAAAATATAATTGGGCCTTCGGGATCACTGAGAGGGTGAGGAAGAAGTTTGAAGCGAAGGCGAAAGTTCGCTTGTTGGACACGGTCTCCAACTGGAAGGGTGACTGGATCGTGAAGGGGTATGAGCGTGGCAAACCCGCTGAGCTCACCACGGATGTCTGGGATGGCCTCATCCGATATTGGCGTCTTCCTGATTCCATTAGAATCGCCCAGTCTTGCTCTAACTCCCGTAACACAGTCGATGAGCACGGGAACGGGCCGATGCTTCACACTACGGGCCAAAAACCCCACGCCGGTGTCCGTTTGGAAATGGTAATTAAAAATTTAATTATATTAAATTTTTAGTATATTTTTATATATATTCTAATTAACAACTTTCTTAAATGTTTTTTTAGGCCAAAGAGACGGGAGAATTCCCGTCTCTTATGCAACTTTACGAGAGGACCCACAAGAACAAGGCGGGCCGATTTATAGATGGCAAGTCCGAGCAAATCTACAACGATTTGGCTGCTCGGGTTGAAGAACGCCAGACCCAGCTGACCCAACAGTCCACCGATGGATTACCCGTCACCTTATCCACACCTGAAGTGGATAAGCTTTACGAGGAGGTAAATTTTCTAAAATTTTAATTTTTTTAAATATTCATTTAATTTAACTTTAAATTTTTACTAACAAAATTTATTTTTTGTTTTTAAGGTTGTCCCTAAAAAAAGGGACGGACGTTGGGGATTGGTTCCGTCAACGATGTTCCGAGAGCGACATCGTCTTATGTTCAGCGACGGGATGATGAACTCTCTCAGCTGCGTAGGGAGTCCGAAGAGCTGCGTAGAGAGTCTACTCAGCTGCGTAGAGATTCTACTCAGCTGCGATCTCGTATGGGTGGACTCTAGGGCTTCTTGGACGTTGTAGCGGCCACAAATCCGGAATGGGCGACTTTGTTGAGGACCATGCGACAACAAAATCCTATCCCAGGCCAGTCACCGACCGACGACTCACATGCCGAGGCGGATGTTCAGGCGAGGAGTGATGAATTCTACGAGGCGATTAATTAACGACCACCCAAGTTCTTTTTAATTTCGGTTCTTGTATTATGAATTCAAAACTTATTTATATATAAAATATTTTGGTTTTGATTTTTTTAGAATTTTAATTTTATTAATAATTTAAATAATTTAAATTATATTTATAATTATAATTTTTTATATTTCTATAAAATAATGAAACGAAGTAAATTCGTAGCTAATTTTGCGGCTTCTTTACGTGGAAGCTTAACGTGGTTTTTACGAGGAAACATTTACAAGGAAATAACGTGGAAATTTATCAAGGTTTTTACGTTTTTTTTACGTGGAAAGCTGTCAAGGTATTTACGTTAATTTTACGAGTATTTATTTACGTGGGTTTTACGAGGAAAGTTTTTCGTGGTAATTACGAGGAAACTTAGCGACGTCCTTACGTGGAATCTTTACGTGGTCTTTACGACGAAATATCCTCCTTCGCTTTTACGACGAAATTATTTCCTCGCTAACTTACGACGAATTAGCGAGGAAATATGCGTTACGACAAACGTATAACGACGAAACGGGTTTCCTCGCTAATTCGTCGTAACACTGCTTTTACGACGAAGTAACAAGGAAAACTGCCCTCGTAAAACTTGTGTTTTCTTGTAGTGTTTTGTACTCGGATTATTTTTTTTTATCATGTTTGGTAAAAACAATTTTAAATTCTAACAGTCACACTGCTTTCATCATATAAACTTATTACTAGGTGATAATCCACGCCCTATGCGGGGTGAGTAACCAAAAGAGATTTTTTTTAATATACAGATATTTGAAATTTAAAAATTATAGGCACAAATATTAAATCTACTGATATATATGGAACGAAATTGTGCATATATATATAATGTAAGCTTAAGTGTTTTTTTGAAAAATATTGTTTTGTGTAGTTGGTTATGTGTAAATTATATATATTTTATGTAAAAATATATAATAGTTTGCAATAATTTTTATTAATTTATTATGAATTTAAGACAAAACAAAACATAGGAAAAATAATTACTTATTTCATAATAAAAATTATGACTATATTATTAAAAGAAACATAAGTAATAGAAAAATAAAATACGAAAGAAACAAATTATAAAGAAACAAAAAAAACCTGATAAAACCAAGATGCCGCGAAATGGGTCTTCACAACTCCTGATTTGCAATCCTATAGAGAGAAATAACTAAGAATTAATTTGCCAAACTAAACATACCTTCTTAAAAAAAATCACTAAATGAATTTATATACCACTTTCTGAAAGCATCATTTTCTGGAACATCATTGGGTTCAAAAATAACTTTGAAAAACCCATCAATGTTAGTCACGTGCTTCAATCGACCTTAGAATGATAAAAAAAAATGGCAGCAGAATATTTAGGGGGATATCAGCTCCAACAAATTTTTTTATTATAAATTAGTACAATATATTACCTACTTCCCAATTAATTTGCCAAAATTGTAACACACAGAACACAACATTTGCATTTGTAGAATTTTACAAGTCTTGGAAAACATGAGCAAGTGTTCCATAAGTGACACACTTAATGACAAAGTTACTTTTTTTTTTTTGACAGCAAGATATTCACAGATTCATATTGACTCTGTAAACCAAATCGGCAACTCCGCATCCATATGAACGACGAAAGACGGTTGTTTCCTAGCACTACGTGCCAATTTATCCGCCCTTAGGTTCTCCGTTCGGGGTACATGGATGACGTCTGAGTTGAGGAAGCTTCTTCGTAAAAGCTTGATATCTTCCAGGTAGCTTTCAAATGTTGGCCATTCTTCTGGTTCCGAAACCATCTTCACCAATTGAGAACAATCCGTTGCAAACGCAACCTGAAACTGTCGTAAGTTCTTCATACATTCCATTGCCCAAATCAACGCCTCCACCTCCAAGTGAAGAGGTGATAGACACGCCCTTACATTCCTTGCTCCTAATAAACCATCAAAACCCGGTAAGGTACTATACCATCATTGTCCCGAAAATAGTTCATTATCTTTCCACGAACCATCTATAAAATACCATCGTCATGTAGTTTCTAATGTAAGTCTGGTCTGTACTTGTCTCTCCCTTCTTTGATCAGTGATTACCTGTGCTTCAGCCCAAAGTGTCGATTCCAGTTATGTTAATCTAAATGTTTCCCTTGGATCAATATTACTAAACACTTTATTGTTCCGACCTTGCCATATATATCATAATATCCATGCGAATTGGTGGTCATCCATCTTTGGAGTAACTTTCCAAAAGAGATGATCCATGTTACCAAAAAACGAACAAGTAGGAAAAAAATTCAGATTCGATGATATTTTAGATAATGCCCACACTTGACGTGCTGGAGGGCATTAAAAAACACATGATTAATTGATTCCTCCGAGTCTCCGCATCGAGCACAACAAATATCCCCTTGTATTCCTCTCCCCCGAAGATTCTTCATTACCGCTATAGAACTTGAAAGGAGTTGCCATAAAAATGCTATAACTTCGGCGGGCACCGCACTTCCCAACAGAAAGCTTTTAACGTATCCACTGTGGGTCCATAAAAATCTGGTGGTTTTTCTTTGTCAGGATAGACCCGTTCTAATTGATACCCTAATTTGACAGAATATTTCCCATTATTAGTGAAATGCCATCCATTCATGTCTTTCATCTGATATCTACTTAATGGAATACTTTCAATAATTTGTGCATCATGAAGATCCACCAAAGTCTTAATTGCCTCAAAATTCTAAGTTCGGGATTCCAAATTAATGAGGGAATCCACTGTGAGATTCGAGTAACTGTTGTGAAGATTTTTGTTTGCTGGTCTCGGACGAGTGGCTGGGATCCAAGGATCATTCCATAGCGAAATAGATGAACCTGTTCCCACCCTTTTAATTAGTCTTTTACAAACCAGAGATCATACTTCTCCAGCCATATGACAGGGAGTAAGATCGGATCGGTTCAAGGGGTGAAGCATTCTAATAGTACCGTCCTTTAAATACTCTAGAGAAAAGAGTGTTTGGCTTCTCAATCAGCCTCCACAGTTGTTTTCCAAGCATCACCGTGTTAAAATCCATAAGATCCTTAAAACCTAAACCACCATTGTCTTTAGGGAGACATAACTTATCCCATGATTTCCAATGCATGCCTTTTGTGCTCCCTCCTGGACTCCACCAAAATTGAGCTACTGCACTCGTTAATTTTTTAACCGTGGCTTTTGGTAATCGATAAACAGACATGACATGATTTGGTAGAGTCGTAACCACCGACTTAATGATCACCTCTTTTCCACCTTTAGTAAAATATCTAAAAGTCCATCCATTTACCCTATTATTCAAGCGTTCTTGAAATAAAACCCAAACACTTGGACCTTAGATCCCCCAAGGCTTTCGGGTAACCCTAGATAAGATCCCATTCCTCCTAAATTCTGAATACCTAGAATATCTCTCAAATCTTGCCGACTGGACTCTTCAATCTTGTGTCCAAATTAAATTGAGAATTTCTGAAAATTAATTTATTACCCTGAAACAGCTTCGTACTCTTTTAAAATCCTTAGAATAGTTTGACATTCTTCTCTATTTGCCTTACAAAAGAAAAGGCTATCGTCGGCAAATAATAAATGAGAGATTATCGGACAAGCTCTCGCTATCTTCATACCGGTTAATTGTTTCACCCTCTCCGCCTTCTTGATATTCACAAATATTAAAGCCTCAGTACACATAATAAATAAATAAAGAGACAATGGATCCCCTTGACGTAGACCTCGCTGGGGAATTATAAGGCCTCGCAGCTGGCCGTTGAGGAGGACCCTATATTGAACCGAAGAAATACATTCCACCATTAGAGTGATCCAGCGAGGATCAAACCTCATTTTGTTAAGAAGGGCCTCAATAAAACTCCACTCTATCCTATCATACGCCTTGCTCATATCCGTTTTAATGGCCATAAACTTATTTTGACATGACTTATTTGTTCTCAGACCATGAAACATTTCCTGCGCTATAAAAATATTATCCGATATTAACCTTCATGCCACAAAAGCCGATTCTGTCTCCGAAATCAATCGGGGAATGCAAATTTTCAGTCGTTGACACAGAACTTTCGATATAATCTTGTAACCCACATTGCATAAACTTATCGGCCGTAGTTCCATCATCCTTGTAGGCCTCTCTACTTTTGGAATCATGCAAATATTAGTAATATTTAACCGTGGATCCAAGTTGCATGTAACCAAGAAATTATTCACCATCTCTACCACGTCCTTCTTAATAATATGCCAGGAATGCTGAAAAAACAGGGCTGTCATTCCATCCGGGCCTGGCGCTTTCTCTGGGTGCATCATGAATAGAGCCTAGCGAATCTCTTCCTATGTTGATGTTCTCAATAGTATCTGATTCATTTGGGGAGAAATAGACGGTATTATCTCATCCAGAAAATTGTCAAAGTCTGTTGGGTTTGTAGTACTGAAAAGTCCATCAAAATAATCCACCGCCACCTTCTCAATCCCATTTTCCTCCGTAATCCAATTATCTAGGTCATCATGGAGTTCCACTATTTTATTACGAATCCTACGCTGCTTTGTTAGAGCATGGTAAAATTTGGTATTGACATCTCCAGAGGAATGCCACATATTTCGATTTTTCTTATGCCAATATTCCTCTTCATCCTTATACGCTACTTGTAACTTTTTGGACACCTCAAGGATGTCCTCTTGTGATCTACTATTATCTGACTGGACCTCCTCAAGTGCATATTGAAGATTTTTAATTTTGTCCTTCCCGTATGGTTGATTATCTTTTCGCCATGATGAAATTTTATGACGATAATTATTAATTTTTGTAACAAAATCCTTCAGTTGTCTTTCTTGATTTTCTGTCCATCCTGCGGCAGGACAAAGTTACTATAATCTGTGAAAAAATTTTATTTATGAAATAATATGGTCGTTCTAGATCGGAAACAGAGTTAAAGCCAACCATTTGTTTGTTTGAGAGAATGTTTTGATAATTAAAGCCAACAATATGATTTTGTTATTTTATATTTGATATTTTAAAAAAAAAAAAAATGTTGTCAATTTATATTATATTTTTAGAATAAAAAATAAATATAAAGCAGTGGTAGTTACAAAAAACAATTAATATTTTTTAATGTTATTAAAAAAACTCTATATCTTAAATCCTAAAACTTTTGGATAAACTCTAAATCTTTGGCTAAATCTTAAATTGCTACCATAACCATAACGAATGTTTTTTCTTATCGAGGCACCACACTATTCGTGCCGGCGGTGATAGTGAAGTCGAGAACTTCCGGCACCGTTTGTGCCATTCCCAAATTGTCAACACGTGACGTTGTCTAGCCAAACCTTATCTTTACTTCAGTTGGGTGTATCTTTGGGCCTTCTAGCTTTAATTTTAAATGCAATCATTATTGGGTTTCGTTGGGTTTAAGGCATCACCACATTTGTACTGTCCTCATTGGACGTTTTCTATTAATGGAAAATTGGCCGACAAGAAAGAAAGAAAAACTTATTAACCTATTTTAAAAATTCAATTGGGTGATTGATTGTGTGTCCCTCTCTCTTATTCTATTTCTTAAACGCAACACATTGCGTGCCTCCTTCTGAAACCAAATACTTTATTCGATCAACTATGGCTTATCTAGCTCCGATCTCTCCATCCCTAAGCATCTTCAAGAACCCACAACTTACCAGCTTCCACTTCGCTTTTTCCTCACCAAAGCCACTTCTCGCTCGCCCTGGGAATCAGAATCTAAAGATGTCCACGAACAAGACGTCGGTGGTGATTGCAGCTACGACGGCGCCGGCAGCATCAGAGAAGCAGAAAAAGAGATATCCAGGAGAATCAAAAGGGTTTGTGGAGGAGATGAGGTTTGTGGCAATGAAACTTCACACGAAAGAGCAAGCCAAGGAAGGAGAGAAAGAGACCAAATCTCCTGAGGAGCGTCCTGTCGCTAAATGGGAACCCACTGTTGATGGTTACTTGAGGTTTTTGGTTGATAGTAAATTTGTTTATGACACTCTCGAAGAACTTCAAGCCACTTCCCCAACTTGTAAGCTTTTTTTTCTTTAATGTTACTTTGATGATTAATGTTTGAATGATTTGGATCTTAGTTGTGAAAAAATCTTTATTTATTTGACAAAAAGTTATTAACTTAAAATGATGTGGTTTCGGGTTTGAAGGATTAGACTCCTGAATTTCCTAGTATTTAAAAAACTTTGTTTTATTCAAAAGTAAGTTCTTCTTTTCTTTCTTGTAGATGCTGAATTCAAGAACACAGGATTGGAAAGATCAGAGAAATTAGCCATTGATTTGGAGTGGTTCAAGGAACAAGGTTACGAGATTCCAGAACCAACTGCTCCTGGTAAAACATACTCTCAGTATCTGAAGGATTTAGCAGAAAAGGATCCTCAAGCATTCATTTGTCACTTCTACAACATCTACTTCGCCCACAGTGCCGGTGGCCGTATGATTGGGAGAAAGGTAAAAAAACCTTTACTTTATGCGCTTGGAAAGATAAAGATATGAGACATTCTTCTGAAGCTTTTACAAATTTTGACAGGTAGCGGAGAGAATACTCGAAGGTAGAGAACTTGAGTTCTACAAATGGGACGGCGAGCTTTCCCAGTTGCTGCAGAACGTGAGGGAAAAGCTGAACAAAGTTGCCCAGGAGTGGACGAGAGAAGAAAAGAATCATTGTCTGGAAGAGACTGATAAATCTTTCAAGTATTCTGGTGAGATACTTCGTCTCATATTGTCCTGATATGATTCTCACTCTCTCTTGAAAATCCTACTCAAGTGTATAGTATATTCATTTGTTATATATTGTATCTCTTTTTATTGTAATTAAACTCTTTGTTTCTTTCATCAAAAAAAAAAAAAAACTTGTTGTTTCATTTATGGCTCAAATCGGCTTTGGTGTACTGAGCATCAACAGCACCTAGTTAGAACTGATCATAGATATGCATCACTGAGATGTATCATAAAAATTGAATACATATTACAAGGCGAAACAAAATTGACTAACGAAAATGAGCAACTTCTAGGATAAGTGTTTCTGAAAGGACCGGACCCAACTTTTCGCACCGCCAGTACGAGTTTAAACCGACTTCTTCGAACAGATTTAGGCCATTTCCAAATTTTCTAAAATTAGAATTATTTACGTAGTTGAACACTCGAGCTCAAGTTGACTGTCCAAAACGACAAGTTTAACTGTTTTGTCTGAATCATATTGACCTTGTTCAAATCAGCTTGTCCTAGTTCGGCCGATAATATCAACCATTTTGTCTAATTTTCGACAATTGATGTCTAGCCGACCAGCTCAACTGTTTTGTCCGAATCCAACAGCAGTTGTCTAAAAATTCCGCATTGTCTGAATAGCTGTCCGAACTCTTTCGAAATTCACGATCCTAATCTGAAAATAAGACCACTGACCGAGCTTAAATGGCTCAAAAAACAGATCAGATCCTAGCTTTGTTCAGACCATGAGTTCATACAATCCGATCCTAACGGACTTCGATCAACTCCTCTTCCAATTGCAGCCAATCCTTTCTACCTTGCCAGTTTTTTCTAGCATCATCCAGCCTAAAAACTCGACTGAATGGTCTAAGCAAGATGAATCATATCTTCGATCCGTGGAACACAAGCGCTTCAGTTTCTCTCTACAACTTGTTGGCATATTATTAGCACTTGTTGTTAAGTCCAACCTCTTTTACTCCTTTGAGCATTGTGCATTTGTTCCAATGTGTCAAGATATATACTACAACTAAGATTTGTTTATAAGATTTATTTGTTTGTTGGGCAATAGATATTAGATGGTTCTACGATTAGTTTTCACACACACGCATATATGTATTGGAACGGCACTTTTATATTTTAAATAAATAAATTAAAATACGAACAACCAATCAAACTAAACAATTTTATGATATTTTCATATAGGAATGACATCTATATAAAAATAACTTAAGTGACTTTTAAATATTTAATTTTAGTAGGATATACTAACAAATTTAAGTGATTTTTATTGCGACATCTCCTTCTATATATTTTAAGTTTTATCTATTAATATTGAGAATGAAATCGTGGTGATATATTTTCTGTTAGTAAATACCTAAGATATAAAGGATCATTATGTAAATACTCTATTCTACTGTTTACCCTACTTGTATGTATTGTATAAATACTCTCTATACTTCTAATAAAGTATTCATTCAGCCTATCATCTATATGGTATCAGAGCAAGGCTCTTAAAACCTAAAGCCGCCATTCTCTTTTTCAAAAAAAAAAAAATTTCTCTTCTCCAACGATGTCTAGTAATATCAATTCCCCGGCATCCACGCTTGAAACCATCACGGTTTCGAACAACACGACCTTGCTGAATATCAATATGACAAATGTCACGAAGCTCACGGCTTCCAACTTCCTCATGTGGAACCGTCAGGTTCACGCTCTTCTTGAAGGCTATGATCTCGCCGGTCATCTTGATGGCTCGCTTGAGATCCCTCCCGCGACGATCACAACTGATGGTGCTATCACCCCTAATCCGCTGTACACTCTCTGGAAGCGACAGGATCGTCTCATCTTCAGTGGGCTCCTCGGTGCTATCACCCCCACGCTGCAGCCACTCCTCTCCACGGCCACCACATCTGCTGAGATCTGGAATACGTTATCATCCACCTATGCAAAGCCTAGCCGTAGCCATATCAATCAGTTACGACAACAACTCAAGAGTTGGGTCAAGGGTACTAAGTCCATTGACGAGTACTACCAAGGTCTCACAACGAGATATGATCAACTCGCACTACTTGGGAAAGCCATCGATCATGAGGATCAAATTGAACAACTCCTTGAGGGCTTACCTGAAGATTACAAGATCATTGTTGATCAGACTGCTGCGAGAGATACACCACCCTCTCTTACCGAGCTTCATGAGAAGCTTATCAATCATGAGATGAAGCTGCAGCTTCAGAAGTCACCAGTCTCCTCTGTTCCTGTTACAGCCAACTATGCAAATCAACGTGGTTCTTCTGGTCAGAACAACAATGGACACAACCGCAATCACACCTCGAGACGTGGAGGTTACCGTGGCAATCAAACTTGGCAGCAACAGCAGTTTCAGGCTCCGATTGCTCCACCTGCAGGGCGTGGTGGTTACCAAGGCCGATGTCAGTTGTGTAGTGTCTTCGGCCACAGCGCTCGTCGGTGCCCACAGCTTGCCACACAAGGAGCTTCCTACTCCCAGCAACCGCGCGCAAATGCTGCTTACGCTAACCACCCCTACAGCCCGAATCAGTGGATACTCGACAGTGGAGCAACACACCACTTGACCTCTGATCTGAGTAATCTAGCTCTGCACCAGCCCTACACTGGTGGTGAAGAAGTAGCCATAGCCGATGGATCAGGTCTCGCGATTACTCATACTGGTTCTACTTCCTTTCCTACGCCATCTAAGTCACTTAAACTCACTGATATCTTGTGTGTTCCGACTGTTAATAAGAACCTTATCTCAGTTTATCGGCTATGCAATTCTAATAGAGTTTCTGTGGAATTCTTTCCTGCTCATTTTCAGGTGAAGGATCTCAAGTCGGGGGTCCAGTTGCTTCAAGGCCGCACGAGGAATGATTTGTATGAGTGGCCATGGCAGTCCCTGAACCCAACCGCTTGCTTAGCATCCTACCCAGATACCAAAGCTACCTTAAACCAATGGCATAGGCGTCTTGGCCACCCCTCTTCCTCTATTCTTAAAACAGTTGTCTCTCAGTTTTCTTTACCTTGTTTACAACATTCTTTGAATGCTTTTCCTTGCAATGACTGCCTACTTAATAAAACTCATAAGCTTCCCTTTCATGAGAGCACAATACGATCCACACAACCCTTGCAATATGTTTTCAGTGATGTATGGCAATCTCCTGTTCTTTCCTCCCAAAACTACAAATACTATCTTGTTTTAGTAGACCATTTCACTCGCTATACTTGGCTATATCCTCTTACAGCCAAATCTCAAGTCAAAGAGATCTTTCTAGCCTTTAAACCTCTTGTTGAGAACCGTTTTCAAACAAAAATTCAAACCTTCTTCTCTGATAATGGGGGCGAATTTCTTGCCTTGCGATCCTACCTAGCGACCCATGGCATCAGCCATCTTACCACACCTCCTCATACTCCTGAGCTTAATGGTCTCTCAGAACGGAAACATCGACACATTGTCGAAACCGGTCTCTCTCTTCTCTCTGTTGCTAACCTACCCCTCACCTTTTGGCCCCAAGCCTTTGCTACATCGGTCTTCTTGATCAACAGAATGCCCACGCCAGTCTTGCGAAACCATTCCCCCTTTCAAAAACTTTTTCAGACCACACCAAACTACCACAAACTCCGTACCTTTGGCTGCCTGTGCTTCCCCTGGTTACGCCCCTATGCCCCAAATAAACTTGAAAACCGCTCCATTCCTTGTGTTTTTCTTGGATACTCTTTGACACAGAGTGGTTATCAATGTTTTGATCCTGTTTCTGGCCGTGTTTACATCTCTCGACACGTCAGATTTAATGAAAATGCCTTCCCTTACCGAACTCTTATCAACCCTGCTCCTCTACCTAAACCTCAAGACCTAGTAGTCCCACCTGAACCGTACACTACAATCCCAGTGCCATCACTCATACGGTCTTCTTCGTCGGCAGTGAACAATCAGGTCCCTGCTTCTGTTCCTTCATCTGTGACTCCTGCAGAAGCTCCACGATCTGCGCCTGCTGCAATACCTCCTGCTGTGACGTCTCCGGCTGTGCCATCTCCCGCCGTGACGTATTCGGCGGTACCATCTCCAGCTGCGCCGTCTCCTGTTGTTCCTCCTGTGGTGCAACCTCCTGTACGTCATTCGATGACAACCAGGTCTCGAAACAACATCACCAAGCCTAGTTCCAAATACAATCTTCATGTTGAAGTTCAGTCGGATCCTCATTGGATTCCCACAACTTGGCAACAAGCAATAAAACATGAACGATGGCGCAAGGCAATGGGAGCTGAGTTCAACTCAACCAATGAAAAACACACTTGGGATTTGGTTGAAGCTACTCGTCATATGAATATTGTTGGATGCAGGTGGGTGTTCACGATAAAGTACAATCCTGATGGGATCATTGATCGATACAAAGCGAGGATTGTTGCTAAAGGGTTCCATCAACAGCCTGGAGTTGACTACAACGACACCTTCAGTCCGGTAATCAAGTCCACAACAATTCGATTAATTCTGGGTCTTGCGGTGAATAGTGACTGGCCGGTTCGCCAGATTGATGTCAAAACAGCCTTTCTTCAAGGTCATCTCGATGAGGAAGTCTTCATGTGCCAACCGCCTGGCTTTCATGATGCAGACCGACCCACTCATGTTTGTAAGCTACGAAAAGCCATTTATGGGCTTAAGCAGGCTCCCCGGGCATGGTACTCTGAACTCAAAAGCTTTCTCCTCCGATCTGGTTTCCGAAACTCAGTATCTGATACGTCTCTCTTTATCCTGAGGCATGATCGTCACTTCGTCTATGTTCTGGCCTATGTAGACGATATTCTAGTTACTGGTACGAGTGCTGTGTTGATTCAACAGGTCATTGATTCTCTTGCGGCTAAATTCTCCATTAAAGATCTTGGGCAACTTGGTTATTTCCTTGGTATTGAGACTATCCGCACATCTCAAGGATTACACATGATGCAACGCAAGTATGTGACTGACTTGCTGCAGCGGACAAACATGCTACAATCCAAGCCAGTTGCGACACCACTTGCAGCATCGCCGAAGCTTACGTTGAACTCGGGCTCTCCCTTATCCAATCCCTCAGAGTATCGACAGGTTGTTGGCAGTCTGCAATATTTAGCCCTTACCCGACCTGATGTGTCCTATGCAGTTAACCGTCTCTCTCAATTCATGCATCGTCCTACTCAGGACCATTGGAACGCTGTGAAACGAGTCTTACGATATCTGTCTGGTACGTTAAGCCATGGCATTTTTCTTAAGAAACAGACGGCTCCTCTCCTTCATGCATTCTCTGATGCTGACTGGGCTGGGGACACTGATGACTATGTGTCTACGAATGGCTACATCGTCTATCTTGGTACTCATCCTCTCTCTTGGGCCTCGAAGAAACAAAAAGGCGTCGCTCGTTCATCGACAGAGGCCGAGTATCGTGCCGTCGCTAACACTGCGGCTGAGTTAAGATGGGTATGCTCTCTCCTCACAGAACTTGGTGTTGCGCTTCCAACATCCCCGACCATATACTGTGACAACATTGGCGCCACGTACCTGTGTGAAAATCCCGTCTTTCACTCTCGCATGAAACATATCGCATTAGACTACCACTTTGTTCGTGGACAGATTCAGAATCATGCTCTCCGAGTAACCCATGTGTCTACTCATGATCAGCTTGCAGATGGCTTGACCAAACCGCTTCCAAGAACACAGTTTCAGAGATTACGAGACAAGATTGGTGTCACCAAGGTTCCACTATCTTGAGGGGGCGTGTTAGTAAATACCTAAGATATAAAGGATCATTATGTAAATACTCTATTCTACTGTTTACCCTACTTGTATGTATTGTATAAATACTCTCTATACTTCTAATAAAGTATTCATTCAGCCTATCATCTATATTTTCTATGTTCTACAAATAATGTTATTTTGATACATTTGACAAATTAAAAATTTCAAGAAAATACTAGTATATGTTTATTTAATGTATATTAATAAAATAAAAATGTTTTTGAGTACAAATTTGTTGGTTATTTAGAAGGAAAAAAATATGTAAAAATCACATTTGAAATGTAGAATGACATTCTTTTTGAAAAAAAAATAGAATGATATTTTTGTGAAAATAAGGAGTTAATATTAGTAGGCTAGTAGCAATTTACCAATGCAAATTAAGGAAAGTTGTTTCGCCAAAGATCTCGAAGCAAGGAATGCAACTACCATTACCACAATAGAGCCAACTTGCATTTGCTTCCCATATAACAACACTTATCCGTCACTCTATAAATACCCTCTCTTCCTATTATCACTTCCTCACCACAGCAGAACAAGCCATATACTTACATATTTTATAATTCAAGACAAGAAAAATAAATTCATACGTTTTTGTGTAAACTGAGAATTCTTACTTATCGTATCCATAATGATCAAAATGGTATTGGTATTGCCGTATGTGTTCGTGGTTCTAACTATTATTTCAGTGGATCTTAGGATCACTCAAGCCACATCTCGTGTCACTTTTCACGAGTCGTCCATTGCTGATTTCCATCAACAATGGATGATCCAGTTCTCTCGAGTTTATAGCAGCGAATCCGAGAAACAGACGAGGCTTAAAGTGTTCAAGAAAAACATGGAGTTCATTGAGAACTTCAATACTAAGGGGGATCAAAGCTACAAACTTGGTGTCAACGAGTTCACTGATTGGACAGAAGAGGAGTTCCTAGCCACCCACACCGGTCTCAGTGGCATTAACGTAACTTCACCATCCAAAGGCGTTAATGAAACAATGTCATATTGGAATTGGAACGTTAGTAATCTTGTCAGCAATAGTAAAGACTGGAGAATGGAAGGAGCTGTAACGCCTGTCAAAGTGCAAGGAGAATGTGGTAAGCTTGATGGAATTATATACTATAAATAGTCTCTACAGATTGGAAAACAATGTAGTAAATGGCTGGATTAGTACAAAACTTAGTACAAGTAAGGGTGATCATTCTAGGTTTATAGACTTTACCAGTACGATATTCATTTTATAACAATCAAATAACCCATATATGGACAGGTGGTTGTTGGGCGTTCTCAGCGGTTGCAGCGGTAGAAGGTCTGACAAAGATTGCCCGAGGAAATCTCGTATCACTGTCCGAACAGCAACTTTTAGATTGTGCCAGACCGGGTAACAATGGCTGCAATGGCGGAACAATGCAAAACGCTTTCAATTATATAGTATCAAACCGAGGCATTTCTTCAGAAGACGCATACCCTTACAAAGTGAAAGACGGGAGTTGCGGGTCTAACGCCAAACCCGCCATGCAGATCACAGGGTTCAAAGACGTTCCACAAAACAATGAGCGTGCGTTGCTCGAGGCAGTATCGAGACAGCCCGTCTCTGTGGGAATTGCTGGGAGGGGGGACAGTTTCATCCATTACTCAAGCGGAGTGTACAATGCGCCTGACTGTGGTACCACCGTGACACATGCGGTGACTATTGTTGGGTACGGGACGAGCCCGGAAGGGATTAAGTATTAGCTGGCTAAGAACTCTTGGGGTGAGACTTGGGGAGAGAGAGGTTACATTAGACTCCGTAGAGATGTGGAGTGGCCTCAAGGCATGTGTGGTGTAGCTCAGTATGCTTCTTATCCGGTTGCTTGACTAATTCGGTTACATGATTTAATATCATACATTATGTAGTTTGGTTAATGAATTGTTTGATTGTGGTCTGAATCTACATCAAAACTTAGCTTGACATTGATGTTCATTTTACTGTTTCATGTAATGTACAATTAATAAGACAAAGTGTATCACCATTTTGTGTTACAAAATAGTGTCACCATTTTATTATAAAAGAGTACAATATATGAAAACATACGACCAATTGTAGCTTGTGGAGTTGGGTAATGGGTATTATATTCTCCGAGTATAGAAATATATACTAGTTCATTACGTTTTGGTAGTTAACTTTGTCATATGGTATTCAGAAAAATAATATCTATATTGTAGTAACATGACAAGAAGTAACCGTTTCCCAGTGGCGTAAAGCCTTTAAAAAGGTGACGGGTTCTTGAGCTTATGTGATGATTTGGTCATCACCATCGTCAGCTTAGAAGACGAGTAATAGAAGCGCAGCTGAGCTCTTTCCTTTGATTTCATTCACTTAATTTATTTTCTCAGTTTACACCAAAAAAAAAAAATTTATTTTCTCAACGTTATATTGCTACGTATAACGGCTTTCCTTATAACGGAAAAAGGTCTTGCAGTAATCTTTGCAAGTTTCTTTTTTCTTTTTTTTTATCTATGCAAGTTGCGGTTTGCTTTTATGTCATCAAAATAAGATATGAAAGATAACATAATCACATTGTGAAAAGTATTATGAAAACAAATAGATACGGTTATGAGAAACTGTTAATCTCTAAAAATGGGATTCCCAATGAAAAGTTTGTTAGCCTGTCGAAATCCCCAACAATCTGTTAGATTTAACTATAACTTGTTGATATTGGAATGTGTGTCAGAAAACTGATTGCCCTTTTTCATCAGTTGGAGATAAGTTTGGACAACTTACAAGGGTTGTCAATCTATATGGTTGATTTGGTTATCCCACCGGTTTCGATATAGTTATCATGACAATTATTGATGAAATTTGGTAAGTCAGCATGTTTGGGTTGAAACAGTTTTCGGTTTGGTTTATTCAGATATGGAAATCTGTTGAACCGAACAGAATAAAATCATAACTCGGTTGGTTTTGATATTTCGGTTTTGACAATTTGTTACTGGAGTAGCCCATAATTCCTCTATAACTGCATGCCAATAGTTTGGTGTTGAGGGATGACATGATCAAATAGGTTACCTATGATCAATAAGAAATCTTGTAGATAATTGTAAGTGCTTGTTAATTTAGGGTTGAAAATTTGGTTTAGAAGATAATTTGTCTATATTTTGTGTTATCTTACATTAAGCTACTACTTCAATGCCTATATAAAATGTATTGATCATGTATTTTGTTTTTATAATACAACTATTCCTCATGACCAATTTATCATTTGGGACTTAGACCCGAACATATATCTTTGTGTTTTCATGTCTTCTGTAGTTGCCAGTGAAATACGAAATTTATAAATGTTTACCACTATTTTGAGATGTGAGCATGAAAACTTGAAAAGGGTAACAATATAGTTTTAATAAATCTTTAGTTTTACCACTATTCCACTCTTTATTAAATCTGAATTTAGTTTTATCTTCTTCTTTTTTTAACATCTTTTTCTTGACATCAAATTTAGTTTTATATCTAATCCTTAAATAAAAATTCCTGAGCTTTAAAAATACTTGATAGTAATTAGTAACTACAGGTTGGTGGAAACAGAGAAGCAAGCTAAAAAATAGCTCTGGACACTACTTTGCTTGGGACAATCATAGTGGATCTTAAAATGAAAAAGATAACAAAACAAAGTGGCGAATCTTGATAGACGCAACAAAACAAACTGGCGAAACTTGCAAGAGATAACAAAGTGGCAAATCCCATTGTGCATCAGTTGTTGTCTCTTGTATCTGGAACTTTTTACTACACAGGAAGCTAGCTTCTATCATGAATTCATGATTCCATAGTGGTTTTTGGTTTTGAAGTTCAAATTCAATGAAGTAAGTACTATTGTTGTGGATATAATGGAGGATCCCAAGAACATTGATTTTAAAACGAATCAAGAATACATAAAAGAGCTCATCGAAATCATGCTTGTCATTGTATCATCTGGCGGAAAAAAGCATATCAAACAAGATTACAGAGAGAGAGAATGAGGAGAGAAACAAAACGAGAGCTTTCAAGCACGTTTGCCGCTGCTAGGGTTGGACTTAGGACAGAGATTCCAACGTCCCTTGGCACGTCTGCGCTTGATGGTGGCTCGACCACTAGTGGTTCTCATCCTCAAACGGAAACCGTGAGTCCTAGCCAGAGACTTTCTTGACCTGCTTCTCTTTGTTTGACACAGAGCAGCTTTCCCAGCTCTCACCACAAGCCCTCTTCGTTTCTGCCCGTTCAGGCCACTTGTTCCACTGCTGAGATCAAACGCAATGGACAAACCTGAAACACACATGGAAACAAAATATCAATCATTGTAGCACCGAGATAGATTATTTACAAGAATCATATCTCTACCACATTAGCTAGAGCTTCTTTTTTTTTCTTCCATTATTTGACTCATTTATTCATTCAAACTTGCAAAATAAGGATACACAAGATGTAACAATGGTTTTTTCTTTTTTGCTTGAATAAATTTTTAACATTTCATTCAACAAAAAAAAAAACAACAACTAGAAAATAATAGGACCAGCTAAAAAAAAAAAGCAGTTCTACAGATGTATTGACGATACTAACCAGAAAATGTAGAAGAGAGGGAGAGAGATGAAGAGAGAAACGAGCAGTGGAGAAGGTGGGAAGAAGCGGGAGCGGAAGTGGCAGAAGAGCCGAGAGAAAACGGAGTCCGTCTAGAACCAGAGCGGAGAGAAAGCGAAGCGGAAGGGACGCTAATCTTCCCGGCGCTGGAAGCAGGGTGCCATAAACGCGACGAAGCCGAAGCTACAACGGATGTGGATAAGCCCAGTGAAGCAGCCATTGAATTTTTTCTTTTCTTTTCTTATCTCCTTCCTTCCTAATTTTTTTTTATACACTGTAAGAGTTATACTTAAGCCCATGAGCCCAATAATCGTCTCATATGTCCCCAACAATTGTCTCATTCCGAAAATTATGTAATTATATAACAGAGAACGAGAAGAACCACAAAATGTCAGTAACTAAAAGATATTTGTACAACCTTCCAACATTAGTCATCAAGCGACAAGCGTATCATACGTAATGCCACCATGAGCCGCTCATCTTTTGAACATCTTGGACCACATGTAGAGAATAAAGAAGCAGAGTAGCGCGAACAGAACCACGTGCATGACGTGGTTGTTTCCACTGCGTATGATGCTCAAGTTCAGCTTCCTTATGTTGTTCTTCACCCCGGCTTGCGCTCTCATCAACGTCACTTGCTGTCACAAAATGAGAACACCATTAAAACTCTTTTATGTTTCAGCCAAAGAACAACATTTGCCCCACTTGTTTTTTTTTTTCTTTTTGTGCATCCTAGAGTATCTTAATGTGTGTTTCTGCAACCTAATCTAGTTATCTTCCATAATCTTCAGAAAATAATGAACTAAAAGCAATTCATTTTACTTCAACACCATACTCTCATTCATAAGGAGACTAGTGGTTAACAATAAGATGGAACCATTCCCTGATGCATTCACCTAACCTAGCCGAGGTGGAGATATCTATTCCTAGTTTCCTACCAACCAGAGTTCCGACTTCAAACCAGACCCTGAGTACTATATGTGTAGAATTGATCTAACCTACATTGGATAGCTATAGATTCCAAATGAAACCCATACTAAGTGGTGAGTAAGCAGATATACATTTGAATCAAGAAACATACCAGCTCATCTTCTGAAACTGGGCTTCTGACCCAATTTCTTTAGCAATCTGCATCCGAAAAAATAAAGCAATCAACAGAAAAATCATGGAAACATGAAAACTATGAGGGATCAGTTATGTTCAAATTTTCCTAGTTGATTCATTCATATATAATCTTTAGCGATTAAATGACATCGAAAATTTTATCAAAGAAATGGCTTCAAACGAATGAAAAGTTATCTAGGAAATGGTGTTTTTTCTACGTATTCTAAAAAAATGGTTTCTTGTTCCAACATAACTTTGTCTTATCTATTTCGGATTTCGTCTGACAACGAGTATATTATATGTTCCATGTTGCATTCGGCGGCCTATACATTGTTCAGAGGTTTGACCTTCCTATTTTGCGTGTGTTGTCTTTCTTTGTATTTTGAATTCAGTGAATTGTTGTACCTGGACAATCATTTTTATATTTATGTTTAAATATATTTTGGTAGAAGATGGTTCACACAGTGTGATGGTGGTTACATGAATTTTGAAAAGTATGAGGATAAATGGATTTGCTAATATTTCAAACCACATGTATATGGTTTTTCTAAATCATTGATGCAAAGGTTGTCGACAGAATGTCTATCGTTTTTTTTTAATTTTTTAATAGATGAAATGTTAGTTGAATGACAGTGTGTTATTTAAAGTTTTTAATGGGTTTTAAAATTTTCTATTTTTTATTTTTATCTTTTATTTTTTTTACTTGTAAGAACTCTAATCTATGGTTGGAGACAATTTAATAGCGTTTCATACTCAATTCTATGTTTCACTCTTAAATAGAATTCAGAGTAAAAATGTTTCTATTATTTTTTATTTTTCACTCTATAACAAAATAAAAATAGATTTATTCTATAAAAAATAATTTATTTATTTTTTGTTCATCAGTCTAGTTTCATTCTAAAATAAAGTACCGTTTGAATAAAATCTAACTCAATTATAAAATTATTCTATTTTAAAAATTAAAATAAAGTGATTCATTAGAGATAGTGTGACTAAAGATGTTCTTGACGGAAGTTTGACTAATCTCATAAATCATTCCCTATGTTTGCAATTTTCTATAAAATAGAAAATCTATATATAACAGTAGTGTGTTCAAAAAAAAATCTATATAACAGAAGTATAGTTTGTTTTAGTGTATTCTTCCATAATATCACTATTTTAAATATAGTGTGAAAATAACAATTACTACTTATTTTCATAAATATCATATTAATCTCTATTTTAAGAACAAAAATAGAGATGGATGGGAGTAGATATATTTATAAATGATGTTAAAAATAAATATAGAGATGAGTTAGAGATGTTCTTATAATCACCAAAATCATTTACTTTGTTGTAAAACAAAATAGAATATCTAAATGAGAATGAATTTTTTAGATATTAAATTAAATTCAGAAAGTAGAAAATTATGTCATATATTTATATATTTTATTACTAAACTGTTACTTGCTACTTGGTTAAATCTATTTTTAAATTTTAAGAAGTCTACACTAATAGACATGATATCCTTAGATATGATAGATTTTGATGCTAGGAAGATAACAACAATCAGCGACCAGCATTTCACCTCTAATTTGATTTGTGCTTTGTTAGTAGTAAAGTAGGAAATAAAACATGCTTTGATTTATTTGTCATTCAGCCAGATTTCAAAACGGAGATCAACAAAGAAAAGTCTTCTTTTTTCAAAAAAATAAGAAAAGAACAAAGAAAAAATCGCTCAAATATGGTACAATTGACGAATTCGAGGTAAATTGCGCGAGAGATGTAAGTAAACGTAAAAACAAAGAAAAGTTCGTATCTATTAAAATCGACCGACAGGGCAGGTCCTGGTGATGTACGTCCTCGAAAAGAGAGGTGTTGTCATATATGCAGTCACAGCTACGTAACAAAGACATGCAATATCATATGTTGATGTATTGTAAGTTGGTTAATAAATCCCACCACATACTTCCACTACTCCAACTTGGTTGACTTTTTGTTTTTCTTTTCATTCGATTTGTCATCATTATCTTCCAATTTCTAGTCCACAACTTCGTATATAAATATCCAGAAGATATGGAATGTAGAGAAAGAAAAGTTTTTAAACTTATGGGTCTCTAGCTACAAAAATAAGAATGCCAAGTTACAAAAAAAAAAAAAAAAAAAAATTTTAAAACTTTTCAATTCCTTAGATCTTATTTGATGTGAAAAAAATATTCATGAACTAAATCAGCTTCATATTTCGTACTTTGGCTCAATCAAACAAGACAAGCTAACATTTATGATAAATTTTTTATTTTTTATAAAATGTTAAATATTATACCAATTTTTTTAAGTTTTTGACAGAATTACATAGAAACTAGTAGCAGAATATGCATAAATTAAACTAATACAACCAGACCTAAACAACGATAGAACTAAGCAGAAGAGACGCGACTCGGGTTGAGACTTCAACGTAGCAACGAAGGACCAGAGAAAGCCAGGCCTGAACAGAACGAGCAATCAGTCGCCACGAGCTACCGGAGAAAAAGGCGCCCTCAAACCTTGAAACACACGGCTCCTGCAGCTTCCAATAAACCCACACGCCATAACCTGTCCAAAGAATCACATCCCGAACCCGCTAACTCACCCAAGAGACACTTCACTGGCAGCACGAAAAGGATCCCACAACCCGAAGATGTCGTCGTTCGGAGAAGGAAACTGAAGATTGCTGCCTCCAGTCCACCAACCCGGGACCGTGTACACCCATTTAACCACTAAACCCATATAGAGCAAAGGGGCCGGGAGAGAACACCTCCTCCAGAGGCGCACCACCAAGCAAGTTAGAAAGCCGGAAGCAAAATTAGAGCCAACCCTTGCCAACAGACCCAAACACACTCCAACACAGCTACACCGAGTCTAGGATACCTGGGGAGAGAGAGTCGACCGCGAGGAGCGCCACACCACCGAGCCCACCAAATTTGAAGAGAAGCTAACCACCACAAGCGCCAGAGCAACCCACAGACGGTAACCACTCCAACGTGCCGCCACCAGAGACCACCGCAAGGGAGAAACGACACCCACCACAGGAGACTCCACACGCTTCTACCGAAGACCACCGAAAGAGAACAAAGCAGGAGGAGAGAGACATGAGATTCGCGAATCTCAAACCCTAATTCCACGACGAACACAACTCCTCAATTAGCAGCCAAGCTGATAGAGAGACGATCCGGCGAGAGAAACCCGGCATCTCACACGCTGACGACCCGACGAGACCTTTACCGAAGCAAGGGAAAATCACCGGACAGAGATCTCGACACGATACCAAGGAGAAGACACAGAGAGCGGCGAGCCGTCCTCAAGCACACCAACAACAACGTGCTCCTCCAGATCTAGGCCGAAAACCTCCAGATCTGAACCGGAAAGCTTCGAAAGAACTTGACCTCCGCCGCAAGGAGAAACACGAGGAAGAAGACAGAGGAACACAAGGAGAAACGGAGAACAGAGGAATACGAATGAGCTCCGGCAACCGCCCAAGAGGCACGGCGGCGCCGGAGGAACAAAGAGGATGAGTGAAACCCTAGTGAGATGTTGGAGAGATTAAGAGAGCAAGTTTTTGCATTGTTCGAAGCCCCATTTATGATAAATTCTTGTTCAAAATATCTCTCAGTCATGATAGTTTATAAAAAAATTTCGGGATTGCATGATCATACGTTTTTTACCAAACTTCTGATATCCAAAGTCGAGTTTCTAAGCAATATTGAATTCTTCATACTCTTACTTTCATCAATTCAGTAAACAACTATCATATAAATATATTGTTTTAAAAGTATAATATAATAATATATATATTATAAAATCAACCTGGAAACAAAAATTACAGTTCTGATTACAAAGAACAAAATAACCAATTCAAAATGTTTTCTAGCTAGCTTTATTCGACCAATCATCAATATATGTTCCGCTTGACTGGACCCAAAATTCTAGAGAATCGGCTACCTTTTTTAATCATTGACATGAATCATAAGAACGTGAGATTCACATCGTTTCCTTGAAAGATTGAAAACTGGGATTTTTCACGACGTCTTGTATCCGGTAAAATATTTAATGCTCATAATTACAAACATGGGCTCTATTAAGCATTCCATCAAATTGCGGTATTTTTCCAAGATTTTCAGTGTTCACGAATATGGGATGATCTTTTCTAGAGACTTGTAAAGATCATGATTGTAGTCATTTTGTATGGATCATGTGGTATATATAGAAAGGCCGGAATAATATTTATTTTAAACAAAATTAAAATCTAAATGACATTTTGGATTTGGTAGAAATACAAGGAAGTATATAGGTAGAAGCACAAAGTGACAAATTAAGATCTCAAAAGGATATTTTGTCCTTTCCACCAAGTCAATCCCAAGTAGTTCGTAGATATATCACAGTGTTATATTGATGGAGTTTGGAAGGAACAAGATCAATTCTCAGGTCAATGATAGTTTTGCAACAAGAGAGATTTATGAGATCAAATTATGAGGGATATGAATATCCTTTGAAGTCTACCACCGCTACATGCTAAATGTGAGGTGTTGATCTGGCGAGATGCAGTGCATGAAGACCCTGCAAATCTCAGATGTGGTGTTTGCAACAGATTGTTCTCAGTTGGTGAAGATAATGTTTTTACGAAAAGAATGGTCAACTTTTATTATATATATTGAAGAATTTGTACGTTGTAAAAAATTCTTCCCCAACTTCATAACTAAACATATAGCAAGAGCACAAAACACTTTGACAGACAAGCTTGAACGTGGTGCTCAATGTCTTCCTTCAGTTGTATCATTTATTACCTCCGATTTAGCTAACCAAACTGAATTATATTTTTTTCTATTAACTTAGTTTCATATTGACAAAAAAATCTGTAGGCTATGTTATAAAAATATAAAATCTAATATCACTGAATTTCCTTAAAATATTTAAATTATTAATTAATACCATCTCATTTTGTTTGAATTTAAATTCTAAATTGATTGACAAAAGATTTTTTAACTACTGTATACCCAATTGTATATGTAACGTTTTCAGGTTTTGATATCTTTTGGATTTCTAGAATGTATTTCAAACAAAACATTAGATTTGAAGTAAAGCGTATGCTCCATATTATATTAAATTATCAATTATGAACTGCAGAATTTATATATGGGCTGCAGCATCCGAGACCGAATACTGTTACACGGTGAGCCACATGGTGACGCTCTGACAGCGTCCATGCTCACCTCAATCTCTAGTCTGGACCAATTCGGTGGGGCGAAAATACTCGGTTAGCAAAAAAAAAAATTATGAACTCGAGAAGGAAGTAATTGATTGCTCAAGGAAGAGAAACTGCGTAACCAAGCTTTTTCCATGTTTGTTAATATTATATTCTTACTAAAAAGTCTCCACTGAATTCACATAATTAATTATCTATATAATTAAATGGTAATTACCAAATATTTGTATAAAGAAAGATATATCTTACCTAACTAACCCAGCATGCATGTTTAGCACAGCCAGCCAATATAGAATTACAAGAAATCTTTCCTACGTGACTATCACTATCTACAATTATGCAAAACAGTTTCCAGGATTTCTTTTAAATTCTATATAGATTTCAGTTACAATTTTATTCATAAATCTAATATGTTAGAGAACTTCTATTAGAGAAGTTTTTAGCTTTGAATATCTAATCTATCTATATATATAAAGTTGGTTTTTTCTCTTCTTCTGATAAGTGGCAGAGAACTTTTGCGACATGTGTCATCCATATATTTTGTTTACATTTTAGGTCTTTCTTCTTTTACATTATTGCAATTTGGCCAAGTACTTTCTAATCATGAACTATCTAATCTTTTTCGCACTAACTATTATCGTATGAAGTTTGATAATCTCTTTTATTGTTCACTAAAATTCAAGATGACTAAAGAAATAAATAAAATAATAAAAATATTTTATATATTTAATTTATTCACAACTAAACATAACATAAATTTTTGTTATTTTATTATTTAATTGTATAAATTATATATTTATTTAACTATTAAAAATATAAAATGACCAAACTAATAAGAAGAAATTAGAGTGCAACACATAATCTAAACATAAAACTTCCACACTCAGAGAGAAAATAAAATAAAATACCATAGTAACACTAACTCAATAAAGGTTTGGAGCTTAAAAAAGATCAACAAAGAAGACTAACCTATGTCATCTTACCATAGAATGTCTTGGTTAGAACAAAAAGATTTCAGAAAAAAGTAAAAAGATAAATATGAGATAAAATCATCTCCTGAACACAAAGGATCGTGATCGAGTACCAGCGCAATAAACCAAAAAAGCGGGTCAGAGAAAAAATAATCATCGGAAGAACAAAGTCACCACGAAACAAAAGGACGCATGTCTAAAGCACCGGAAACACAACCACCAGCTAAGAGATAAGAAGCACCTCACAAACTAAACAAAAACATAGTAAGCGCTCATGCAAGCGATGAACTACAAAACTCTAAATAGAAGAAACCAAAGCTCCAAAAGACTAACTCTGCACACTTACACAAAGGGATGCATGAGAATAAGATAAACAACCTGAGTGAGGGAGAATAGAAGCCAACCACCGAAAAACCAAATCTTAAGCTTGAGACCATAAATAATCTTCCAAGCATACAAAGCATACACAGAAAAAAAATACTATCCAAACCTGGAGTAGCAAATATGGCGAAAGGGAGAGAGCCACAAGAGACGTGATCAGCAATAAAAGGTGCAATGAGATGAGAGAACAACGAGATAAAAAGAGACAAAATGAAATCAAGAAACCGCGGAGCAATCCTCGAGCTATGAAAAGAGCAGAAGTCATATCACCAAAAACCCGTCTTGAAAACCAAGACGAGCAGAGACAATTGACGCCAAACCAGCAACGAGGAAAACAACATCAATGACAACTAAACTCTGATCCAACCCAACGAGATGTAGTTTCTAATCGTCGCCAAAACCTAAGGAAAAAGATGACCAATATTGACTGAAATAATATACAACGCCGTAAGAAACAACCGCACAACATGGAACTAATATGCATGATCTATAACAAATATCAGATATTCTCATAGATAAAGAAGGTGAGGAAAAACAAGAACATGGAAGAGTCCTTTTCAGTGATGGTGAGAAGCACTGCACACATGAGAGGTAAACAAAATACATAGATGGTGATTGTTCAAAGCCAAAAGATGGGAGAGAGTGCAAAAAACACTTAAAAGAGTAATATTCAAAAATGTGAAAAATTAAAATACAATTTTTATGTCGTTAATCTTAGAATCAACAAATGCCTAAGACAAAGTTATTGAAATTCAATATGTTTTACATCAAAAATCCACTTCACCACTAACAAATCGTATTATACATACAACAACACATTATTAAAAATACAAAAACATAATATATTAACTTTTTACCTACTACATAACATAATAAACCATCAAATAATACTCTTCAAAAATAAATACTGACCACGTCATCAGAAAATCATATTTAAAAACAATAAAACAATATTCTGCGCGGAGCACGGACCACCTCCTAGTAAAAGATAAAATAAATCTTCTTATATATTAATTGAGAAGTCCTTTAAGCGGATTTCGCTTACGTGTCGTTCATAGGTGAAATTTAGAATTAATTCTATTAATATGATTGGTTGTTGATATTTGAATTTTTATTTATTTAATTGAAGCTTTAAAAAGGAAACTAATCCTAAAATTACCTAATCTAATCAATATTACCAAACAAACAATTAAACATGCTAAAGATAGATGAATTAATATAATTTTCTATAGAAAAAATTAAATATCATATAATACATTATATAGATATAGAATATACATATAAATACATATGATAATATATAAATAATTATATAAACGATTTTAAACATTTTTCAATTAATAATGGATATAATAAATCATAGATTACAGAAAAATAATTAATCTAAGCCTAATAATATTTCTTATACTTACTCACTATATATATTTTTTAACTTTTGTCCAATGAATGCAAACAGTCAAATATACATTTTTTAAAAAAATCAGTCATTTTCTATGACAAATGTTGATAGTATAGTTGAGTTATCACTTTCAAAAATGATTAAAATATTTTTATATTTACAACAGAAAATTATATGGTAAGTATTTTAAAGTAAAATTAATAAACGAAAAAGTTTATCATAATATAAATGGAAACAATATATTAATACGAGACTAGAGTTAAGACTATTAATATAATTTCAATTAGAATAATATTGACATCTTTATTTATTTTAATAGGAAAAAAGTAAGGATATATAAATAAAACACCAGTGAAGAATAAAAAAAATTGTTTGTTGTATTCTTGATTAAATTCTTGGTTATTTTATACTTTTAAGTACTTAACTTTTTATTTGTTTCCGAAATACATGTGTTTTACGTATTACTATGACTTTTAATTAATTATTCTCATGTGTTTTAATAACCTGAAGACAAATTGAGTAAGAAAGATCAATATAGATGATAAGTTCTAAAACTGATAAGGTCAAAGATGGAAAATATAACGAATTTAAAAAAAAATTATTTACAAAATAATGATATGTATTTTTGCGGTATAATAAAATTATTGAATCTCGCATTAATTAATATTAAATTCATATGTCTAAAATAATAACATCACATTATTAAAATTTTAAATATTATTTATCTGATACATAATTAGTTAATCATATTTAATTAAAATAGGTATATATTAAACTAATTTTTTTAATAAAAATAATATTTTATAAGATATCTAAATGAAAATAATGATTTTTAAACGAATCATGTTTGATAAGATAGCGTGATGATTGTTGAGAGTTTAATAATTAATTTGTTTGGTTAACCTATTGTGAGGGACATGTTAAACCCTAAATAAAAAATTTGTGAGAAAGTGTGATTTGTGGTTTGACAAAAAATATGAAAGTTTTGTAACTATTTTACAAAGTGGTGTACAAAATAATGCAAAAATAGAAAGTGGTATAAGATAAGTTTTTTTGTTCATTAGTGTTCGCTTTTTTATTAATTACAAATTATGCCATAAGAAGACTTTTAGAAATTTAGGTTAAAACTTATAAAATTAAAATTATATCGCAATAATTTTCTAAGATTATATAATATCAAAACTTTTTATTTTCAAGCAATTTAAAATTAAAATGTTACTTTTAATAGTGAGAATCCTTATTCAAATTATAAAACTATAAACTTAATTATAATTTTGCATATAAATTTTATATCCGCGAAGTCGCGGACAACCACCTAGTATTAATTGAATGAGCATCTCAAATAGAGATATTCTCTGATAAAAAAAGAGTTATTCATCCAAAGTACTTCAAATGAGAATACTGAGGTATTTTGGATGAAAATCTCACCATTTGAGAATTTTGTTTTTGGTTAAATATCCCAAGTTTTTTTTTTAAATATCCAAAGTTAAGAACCCTAAGGTTCTCTTATGATTGTGGATGCCATTTCAAATTAAGAGACATTTTCCAAAGGGTACGGTAACTGTCGGTTGAAATATAAATTCAGAAATTGTTCCAAAAATAATAACCCATGACATAGACCCAACAGTTAAAACTACCTTCAGTAATTTTTTTTATAAAGTAATAATGTCAGGAATATATATTGATTTACTAATTTATAGAATTATTAATTTAATAAAAAATTTCTTTTTTAGATTTATATTTATAAAATATATATTTAATTTTCGAAAGAAAAAAATTGATTTCGCAGTATTAGATACTGAATAAAATTTATAGATTTGGAGTCTTCAGTTTCTTATTTGATATATTTTTAAGTATTGAAATTACATATTGTAAAACATAAATGTGTTTTATTATTATGGATGTAAAGATATTTTTTAGATAAAAGTCATTTAAGAAGAAAAATAAAAATACAACATTTTTTTATGTTACTAGTTTTTTACCTTATATTAGTTTTTATAACAATTATTAATTTATGATTTTAATCAGATCATATATTTACCTATAAATGTTTTTTAAAAAATATATTTATTGAATTATGTCATATTTATACTGTTTCAAAAGATAGTAATAATTATTAATTTACGATGTTTATAGTTTATCAAATATTAATTTATAGAGTTTTTATGTAGTTGATATATCTTTAGTTGAATTTATATGACATATATCTATCGAATTCTCTAACCATATAATAATTTCTGATAAAACAACACCGTAAGAAAAACTAATCAGTTCAACCAGCCTTATGATTTGCGTTTTATATAAGAAACAAATAAAAACATTAATTGTTCAATCCATTTTAATTTCCGTATACCATATAAAATGGATATACGAGTGGATACTGAACTTAAGTTAGCATTGTCTGGAAGCAACGTTGGCCACCAAACTAAAACCCACTCATTGGAGAGACATGTGTGGACCCAATAAACGAGCTTCATGGGACCCATATGGTTCATCTATTTCATATGTCTTTTTTAAGTTAAAACTCCTCGACTAAGTTTGTTTTGGATAAAAACCTCCAAACTAAATATTTAACAAAAAGACCCATTAACTAACTTTATTTAATGAATTAAATCATAACAGGTCATAATTACCATTACTACCGGTAAATATTTAGTTTACAGGTTTCTACATTAAGTAAACATAATTGAGGAGTTTTACCATTAAAAATATAATACATCAAAATTTTATAATATTATCTAAAAGTTAGTAACTTAAAATTTTAAAATTAGCATTTTTAATTTTTTGTAAATATATGAGTTTGATGTATTTTTAACATCAACATTATATATGTATAAACTAAAAATGTAAAAGCCATAAGATTTAATAAAAATTATATAAAGAATTTAGACGCAGTAAGACTTTTTTCTTTAACTTCCAGACCAGACATATTTCAAGAGAAGAAAATACTATAGCGGACAAGCTTGCATATGGTGCGAGGAGTTTTCCTTCAGCAATGTTATATATCGATTCAATACTTTCGGTTTGGCTTTCTGAATCGTGCGGTCCAGTAACTTAGTTCTCACTTATGTTGTAAAAAAAAAGTTACTATATTTTAAATAATATTATAAATTTTTTATTTTTTTTATTTTTTAATTTTTAATAGGAAAATCCCTCAACTATGTTTTTTTAATGTAGAAACCCCTAAACTAAATATTTACCGGTAGTAATGGTAACTATGACCTGATAGGGTATAATTCATTAAATAACGTTAGTTTGAGTTTTTTTTTGTTAAATACTTAGTTTAGGTGTTTTTACCCAAAACAAACTTAATTGAGGGGTTTTAACGTTAAAAATCTTTTTTCTTTTTGAAACTTCATATCATCATATGTTTTTTTACTTGACCAAAAAATTTTATGGACGTGAAGGGGATTTGTTTTTGTAAATTGTTGCATTTTTCATCACATTTTGTTATTTTCTGTAGAGGTTTATTATTTTACTCTACACCTAATTAGTTGCATAAATCATAAATTACATGTAGAAATAAAGTTAATATAATATTTATATTTAATAAGAAATTGTAACTAATTGATGACTAATTAACTTTCTAGTAATTGTTTGTATTTGAATCAGCTGTTGTTACATTGTAAATCCACTGAAATGGAGTAGTAGAATAATTGATTTCAAGAAGCTAATCTCAAAAACTGATTTCTTAATTTCATTTTAATACTAGTTTTGTTCTTTAAAGATTGATTTGTTAATATTTTCACACATATTAAAAATACGCAAAAACCATTATCATAAATACACTGTTTTATAATTTATATTTTCAATACCTTTTTTTGAACAACTTATTTTCAATTCATTTTAACTAATAGCAATTCAATAAATTCATATTTTTTTAAGTTTACAACTTTTATATAGAAAACGTAAAAAACTATTTTTGTGAAATATTTTTTTTCTAAAACATATATCTTAACGAAACGGATGAAGTACTAAAAAATAGATAGATAACAACAAATAGTTAAAGTGCTTAATTTAACGATCATTTCATTAGTATATTTTAAGGTTGCTAAAAAAACGATCATTTCATTAGTAAATTGTTAAATTTGATTTATTTATTTTTTGAGAAAGGGCTTTTATATTTGATTATTGAACTATCATTTCATCTTTCATCGATCCATGTTCATTAGCTGGTTGGTTTCCAGAATTTATATCCCACATATAGCATGGTTTGCCTCGTTACACAACATTCATCGTATTCTTGCAATTATACTATAACATTTTGGTGATGTGTAGGTCAACTCATACTCATTGCAAGTTGATGACCAATGAGTCAATGACCATCTACACAGTCTGGAAAAGCTAACAAAATTCTCTTTTTCACGTTAAAATTCGTTGGTTTAAAAATGTATAATACGTTAATGTTTTAATGATATTTTTTGTGGAACAATCTTTTTTTTCTTTATCATATGTCCATATCTATCTATATCTAAGACCACCATTCCATATCTATATCTAAGACCACCAGTAACCATGCCTCTTAAGTGGGTTCTTAAGATGTGGGTCCCACGATGTTGATAAAAACCAGCTCTTTCTCCTTTTTTCAAGAGGCGACTGTTCGCGGATCCAATTAACACGTGGCGGTCCACGAGATTCGTTTTTAAATTTTTTTTTTAAATCAGATAAAAAAAAGGAATTCTTTAGCGTTAATCATGCTCTGAACCTCTAAAAAATATTAATCCACGTAATTTTTTTTGTTGGTCAACCATTGAACCCCCTGACTGAACCACATTGTTAATTTTGTCCTTTATATGAGCTATAAAGTCTCACGAGAGCCGCCGTCCGTGACATGGAGAGACAATAATAATGTACGAACTCTTATAAATCTTTTTAGGGAACTAAATAGTCAAAATACTCTGCAAGACAAAATACATTACTTATATCCAAACCCAACGTGTCAACTTTGCAGAGGCTTCCTTGAAGATTCGTGCACAAATGTCTTGTTAACAAATCGATAACAATGTTTATTGAAAACTCAAGATAACGACATTTGTAGCTATGCCATCCAATCTAAAGAGCACAGATGACCGGTCATTTCAAACTTCTAATTTTTTTTTGAAGAAAATAACATAGGTTGGTAACTGCAGGTTGAACGACGGAAAACAAACGGTTTAACTGCGTTGCAGTTTTAACAGTTATAAAAACGTATAGATATATGGTATATGTAGAAATTTTTTTTATTGTTAACTGCGGTACGGGGCGGGGCGATTCGTAACATTCGAAACCTATGAATATGAATGTCAACTGCGGTCTAGGCGGGATAAGTAACTTTAACATTCTGTTTTTACGCTTCGAATGTTACGAACCGCCCCGTCCCGCACCGCAGTTACAGTAACAAAAATCTCAACATATACCATATATCTATACATTTTTATAACTGTTAAAACTGTACCGCAGTTAAACCGCTTGTCTCGCACCGCTCAAACCGCAGTTACTATTCGAAGTATAAAGTAAAAAAATATCAATACAAACGCATATGGCGTATTGATGGAACACACATAAAAATAGGAAGAAGAATAGGTGTGGTTAACTTTACTTTTTAGCTGTTCAATGGTTTTTTTTTATATATAAATATACATAGTTTTTTTTAATGTTTCTCTTATTTATTATACCATTTTATTTCCAAACAAAAACTAATATAATTTTAGACAATATAAAAATGCTAAATATATAGTTCTGAATATTTACATGCATTTAACGATAATATATTATATATTTTATCAAATACTAATTAAATATATATTTTTAAAAAAAAATTGAAAAAAATTGGATCCTACCAGTTATTTTAACAGATCCTATATCTCTAGAATTAAAAAACCAGAACCAAACCAAAATCAAACTGAAATCAAATCAAGACTGAATAAATACCCAAATTTTTATATTTCCATTTATGTACTTACAAATATTAAGTATATTTAGTTTTAAAATAATCAAATAATTTTTAAATACTATTTATAAATTGAAATTCCTATAAAAATAAATTACCAGAATATTCAGATATATAAAATATTTTTCAAACAAAAAAGATATTTATAAAATTATATTACTATCACTTATTTTTAGTTTCTAATTATAAATATATTATATGTATACCGCAGTTACACTATTCATGATATATGTCACCATTCATATTTTGTTTTAAACTGCTTTTTTTTGACGAACCGCACTTGTTCTGCAGTATGTGTTTTTCTAACACAATCCGCTCTTAAACCGCACCGCACTAACCAATCCGCTTGTCCCGCACCGCCCAACCCCCTGTTATTATTCATAGATAGATGTAAGTTTCTAAATTTGTTTAAAAAAAAAGATTATTAAAATATTCAATATATCGTTTACGGTTTCCAAAATTTAAGAGGCAGTCCTAAACACACATGAATGATTTTTTCATCTAGAATTAACCAAAAAAATCATGGAGAAATTGCATGGTATAACACCAAAATATCCAAAATTCACTCACTAAGCAAAATAACGTTCTCTCACCTTTTTTTCTCTTTTTATCTCTTTTTATCTTTTTTTTCTGAAAAACAAATTTTCCTTTATTTTTTAGCTATTTCACAAATAAATCCTTAATTATATGGTGTTAATCGAACTTTTTATCGAGGAAATATACATTATCCTAAGCAATATATCATAATAAAACTGGACCTAATTAATTTGGATCTCCTAACGAAAACATCACTCTTAAAAAATGTGTAGTGACATTGTTGAATGGGTTTACAAAAGTAAGTCTCATATTTTAGAAAGAAAGATAAATAAAAGAGACAATTATATCGAATGATCATACAATACAATAATTGGTGTAGTTCAAGAGCTAATAAAACAAAGTTGAGAACATTGCGTGAGAATTAGAGTCGAAATTATTAGGCAATATAGAGATATGATTGTTTACAGGGGAATAAATGGTTGGTACAAATTTCTACTTGCTTGACAGCAAAAAAAAATATTTGGGTGTTTTATAACCTTCAGAAATCGCACAATAATAGTATATGTATTAAACTGGCGGGGATATGAATAAATTATATATAAACATAATCAATCAGTGTATCAAATAACTAATCAAAACAACAATATATAATAGCGCCCCCCTATAATGAGTTTTGGGTAACATATTGCATGAAAGTCATGACCGAGTCAGACAATACCTAAATGGAAAAAAGTTTTTATTTGGAGGTGTTTAATTTGCACTTTCTGATGTAAATGAAATTTATTTATATATCTAGAAATGATTGTAAGTAATATTATTTCTACACTAACGGTACAATTTATATAGTATCGGTGACTTTATACAGTGATATGAAATTTCTTCGCGTAAATAAGGTAATTTCTAATTCGACATACTAAAAATACTAACAAAAATAAAATATAAGAAGTGTATTTCAAAAGACCTAAAACAAATGAAGAAGATACTATGACAGTATTTTAAATCACACATGGATGATCTAGTTGTAGGTGGATTTTGGAAAATTAAGCAATCTGAATTTGAAATAATTTTACGATATTAAACATGTGTGATTACGTAGACATAGAGAGAGAGAATTCATCCATCGACTACACTTTTTTTTTTTTGGCAATCCATCGACTACACTTTTTTTTTAGATTAATATGAATCATTTCATAGATTTGAGATACTTCATATTAATAATAGGAAAAAAAAAGACAAATGAAACAACTAAAATACCAAGAAACAGAAAATGTTAACTGTCTTTATACTGTCCAAATCTTGTATGATGCATAATGTTTTAACAGAAATAAAATAATACGCGATGGCGTAAAAAGCATGTGACGATTGATGATTATGATTAAATGTTCCCGTGACCTGCAGACCAGCAGAATGTCCAGTCCAACAAAAAAAAACCTTCGTTCGTGGAACCGTGCCCCAAGAAAATACTACATACGTTGATTAATGTGCTTACTTAGTTACTTTTTAGTCGGATAAATATTAAAAATAATTTTAAACTTTTAACTAACATATTTAATATTTGATCTAAAGATTTAGCATATCAAACCTCGAAATTTTACTTACAAAGTAACAATAGGGAAAAATTGATGTTGTCAAAGTAAATTGTGATGATGTTTAATTATTTTTAAAATAATATCAGACAAACCTTTATAAGAATCACATCCAAACTACTGATTTCTACCGCCAAACCTAAAATTTTATACATCACTTAAAAATTAATGATTTTGGGCTGAAAAATATTAGTCTTCTAGAATTTAAGATATTTGTGTAAACTAATCTAATCGTAGATAATTTATCTGTAATGTCAACTTACGATTTGAAATATCAAATTTGATATAATTTTATTTCAGTAAAATTTCAAAAATAATACAATCTTACTAAATTTGGTGTTGTGAATAATAATATTACATCAAATTGGTATAATACTATTTATTATACCAAACATTTAAATAGTATATCTTTATATTTCCTAGTTTAATAATACATTTACATTAGTGTTATTAATTAGGTCAAAAATGTAAGTTTGAATATATCATATTATTTTCTACCTTACATTTTATTTTCACAACAACTCAACATTAAATGTTATATTTTATTTATCATTTAATATAATAGTAAAACATACTTATAAAATAGTTACATATTGTAACTAAAAGTAAATATATTATATTTTTATATTTTCATTTTTATTAAATATAATATGCATATCGAACTATTTATTAAATAGTTACAATTATAAGTTAAATGTGATAAATAATTTTTAAACATGGTACAAATTTAAAATACTTTAAAAAATATCAGTTTATCTTTTATTTGAAATATAATTAGTCAATGATAAATGATTAATATTTTTTTGTCAGCAAATGATTAGTATTTATTAGATTAAAAATAATAATATTTTGACAACCAAAAAATAAAATAACAACATGAATTATTATTTTTAGTGTGAAATTTGGTGTTATAATTAAAGATAAAAATATCAGAACATTAAATTTGATGCTAAGCCAAAACACCCATATTTGATGCTATTTGGTTGGAGTTACTGAATTCATATATAAAGAAAACAGAAGTTACATACATACAGAAAATTTATACAGTACTATATGATAAAAAGATTAAAAGATGTTTAGATTCCCTAGAAAGACAAAGCCTGCTCCACTTTCCACTCATGAGTCTTCCCCATATCCTTCCACGATCTTTCTCTCTGCCATACACATACCATTCACATGTATTATGTTATATATACACTCCCCAGCATACGTGTTTTCTTCATGTGACTTGTGAACCTAAGACGGTGAAAACTCATCTTTGCTTCTATTTTTTTATAACTTAACCAAAAGCTTGACATGAACTGTCTACACCGATTGAAAAAGTGGGCTGTCGATGCCGACTATCAGTTCGAAGTTTTTCATGTAACATTTTAATAATTGATTATCTTGGTAATTAGTATTAAAAGCTTGAGATATACATAATGTACTGTTAATTTAATACGACCACATAAAGATGCTATGGTATGTACCTAACTAGTTTATAGTTTACTTTGCATTCTTCTCATATCAAGTATCATTTAAAGCGCTGATTTAACGCTTAAACTAATCATTGAGATTGACTTAACATTTCCGATATTTTATTTAGTGTCATCCTCTACAAAATGATTAAATTTTGTTGCTAAACGAGATCAACGACATAATCACGTCGGTCTGAAATCCCGTATTATAATAGATATTCTTTCCATTATCAGGCAATAAGCTATATTATAAAGACCCATAAAAGATGATCGCAGCAAATTATGCAATTTTATGAAGCTTCCTAGATAGCTGTTCTCATTTAGGTTACATGAAAACTTCGTCAAGGTTTGTCCCGTTTTGAAAACGTTATGGGATGAAAACACGTTGGAAATATATGCAAGGAAATACGAGAAACATATTTTGTTTATAACGTAACAAGAAAAATAATTAATAAATATATGATAATTTAGTCTAACTAAAATATTAAATGATTAATTTAATTTATTAGAGGGTGTTTCAAAAAAATATTATTAGAGGAATTAATTTTGGATAATTTAAATTATAAAATATTTTATTCGAAAATAAGTTGGAAGCAGTATTTTGATAACTTTCGAAAAAATAAAAGTGAAAAGATGTTCGAACTATTTATCTTTAATGTTATATTATATATAATGTACTCAGTTTTGTGTGGTTTATATGATTTATACGTATGATAGTTCATTACTTATTTATTATTTATTATTTATATATTATACACATATTTTCAAAATATTTACGTATACATTTTTGAAATGGATACCAACTACGCCAAATCCATAATTCAATTGGAAAAGCCAAAATTTACATTAAAGATGCATAATTTTATTCTTAAAATAATTAACGCTCTAAATCTTACTAATTTTTTTTTTGCATGCGTTTGAATTTAATTGTAAGGGAAAATATGTTACATCCACACACAATATTTTATCAATAATTGGCATAATTTTTAATGTTTAATTTTAAATATTCAAATTTTGTCAAAAAGTGTCCGACCTTTTTCTGTTGGTGAAATGATTTTCACAGGGTCATAAAAAAAAATTCACAAAACATTGACCACACTACTGTCACGGTCCAAACTTTTTTCTTTGTGGGACGAATTGCTTGATGGATCGCTGTGGGAGATTCCGTGACTAGCAAGAACCTGATTTTGACCCCCCCCCCCCCCCGGATTTGATTTTACCAGTAACGTGAACTACCAGTCAGTTATATCTACTCGTTGTAGTTGCGGATCCATGTCGAGATTAGCTGCAAATTTCTTAGGAAGTAAACTCGTTATAGTTCCAGATTTAATTTTTAGCTGTAAAAGTAATGTATGTATAACTAGAGAGCATTAATTATTGTTAGTATAACTAAAAAAATATTAGGTAACACCAAAAATTTAATTAATTAATAAATAGGTGTTCTCTAGTTATACATACATTACTTTTACAGCTAAAAATTAAATCTGGAACTATAACGATTTTTATAAATTAATAAATAGGTTCAACAATTTTTTGTAAGTAGATTTTTTAAGATAGATTTTTTTTTAATAGGATAGATTAGAGTCGAGTCCAACGCGCAGCAAGGCTGGAATTTGTTTTTTGAATAATGGTGTACAATAAAATATAGATACTTATTGAAGCATATATTAAGGATTATCTATATAAACATTTTATCATAATAATTTGTATAGACGTACACATATAGGTGTATAAAAGCTTGAACCCATCGACAAGCTTCTTCACAAAAACCCAAAACCTTAAGACACTTGTTTAATAAAAAGATGGGTTTCAACTTCATCTCTCTCCTTTTTCTTCCACTTCTATCAGTGTTTATCTTGTCGGGATCCAAGCAAGCCTTTGCTTCGGACAATACACTCCTCGTGAACACCGACCACCGCAACAGCACGGCGCAAGGTGGGTTGTCGTCACTGAGGGGGAAGAAGCAGAGGAGTGGATGTAACCTTTTCCAAGGCCGATGGGTTTTTGATGCTTCTTACCCTTTCTATGATACATCCTCGTGTCCTTTCATCGACGGCGAGTTTAACTGTGGCAAGCGACCTGACAAACAGTTCCTCAAGTACTCATGGCAACCTGCATCTTGCAGCATCCCAAGGTTTCTACTTAACTATGCACTTTTAGTTTTGTATATGTCCAACGTTTTAAACGAAACCTTAAAATTGAGCTAAACACTCTACTTTACAAGAATTTGATTGGTGGGTATTTCTATAATCTCATTACATGCACAGTCTAGAACATTTTTTCTAGTTACCACAATTTTTTTTTGCTAAAATTTTACAATTGTAATCAACGTAATCTTCTATGTACGTTATATATTGTATAATAATTAGAAGTTGGTGTTGTATAGCATTTCATTGAAGATCTTTTATATTCTGTTTAGAAATGAAAAAGAAGTATTTTTATCTTAAAAGTGATTAAGTGGAGTATTTTTGCAAGAATAGTGTAAAGTGACAACGAGATGTAATAGGAAAATGTAAACGCATGATGATTAACATTAATTACTTATGTTTTTGGTTAATTACGTGATTAGGTTCGACGGTGCGGCGTTTCTGAGGAGATGGAGAGGGAAGCGAGTCATGTTCGTGGGAGACTCACTGAGTCTTAACATGTGGGAATCGTTAGGATGTATGATACATGCGTCGGTACCAAACGCCAAGTACACTTTTCTCAAGCGTACCCCACTCTCTACTATCACTTTCCAGGTCTCTTTTTCTTTAATAAAATTATAAAACTGTGTTCTTCGGATAAATACAAAATCTAATTACCAATCCCCACGAGGAATAGTTGTCATTAACGAAAATGAATTGGCTTGTCATAACTACTGAATGCTTATTAGTCACGGACTATATATTATATATTATTTATAAAAGAATTGAAAAAGCTGTTTGGTGCCAAATGCTTATTATCATACATCCACTTGCCTAATATCCCTTTTATAATTAATAGAAAAGTTTATTTTATTCTTCATCTACAATTCTACATTATGAGAAAAGTGTTACATACGAGAGTATAAATAGGTATAGATAATTTTCGATGGATACATATCGTGTTTTTCTTATTTAGTGAAATTTTGATTTGTTTTAATTATTTCGAAAGATTTTTTTCATCTTTACCAGAATTGTGCTAAGTTTTTTTTATCATTCATCAAGTGGAAAACTGAAAACAATATGAAGTGACATGTCTTCTTTAATTTTAATCATTCTCTTTACCATTTTATTTGTTTAAAAAATTAGAGAAAGTTTTACCCAGCTTGTTTGCCACTGTGCTATGAGATTTCATTTCTTTTTTATTCATTGAGAAACAATTTGACCATAGAAACAATAAAACAAATACAAAAGGACATAATACGTAAAGTAAGTACACTAACAACAACTCCAACAGTCCAACTTGTTCTTTCCTTTTCCCTCTGTCTACTTTTTACTATTCTCTTTGTTCTGCAAAACCTTTTTCTTTCATTTAATATATATTTTTGATGGAAATAGCTATTTTGAAAAAAATATAATCCCTGATTCTGATGTTTTTTTTTAAATTTTAAATAAAAACAGGAATATGGAGTGACGTTATATCTATATAGAACACCATACATAGTGGATATAGCCAAAGAGAAAGTAGGACGTGTTCTTAACCTTGGAGCTATTGAAGGAGGTGCTAATGCTTGGAAAAACATGGACGTTCTTGTCTTCAATTCTTGGCATTGGTGGACTCACAAAGGCAATTCTCAAGGGTGCGCACCAAGAACATAACCACGTCTTTAATCTAAACCCGTTATATCCTTCATTCTTAGTGTTGAATCTTTCTTCTTCTTCTTTTTAGGTGGGATTACATTAGAGATGGGTCGTCTTTGGTGAGAGACATGAACCGTCTTGATGCATTTTACAAAGGACTTAGCACTTGGGGTCGATGGGTTGACCAAAACGTCGAGACCACCAAAACCAAAGTTTTCTTCCAAGGCATTTCTCCCACTCACTACGAGTAAGTCTATTTAACTCGCCACTCACTGCATGTAATAATTTGCTAGTGTAACAATATAATTATGTTATAGCTACTAAAGATTGTGATGTGAATGCATAATAAAACCTAAATCAATGTTAGCTACTAAAGATTGTGTCATTAATTAGCTATGGTTTGAGAAAATAGCGTTCAGACACAAACCTAAATTGATGTTATGTCTTTCCTGTGGGTGACAGGGGAAGGGAATGGAACGAGCCGAGAAAAAGTTGTACTGGGCAAATGCAGCCGTTGGGTGGATCAAATTACCCAAGTGGCCAGCCTGCATCTGCAGGAGTTGTGTCAAAAGTGTTGGGAGCGATGAAAACCCGTGTGTCCTTGCTTGATATCACCACGCTGTCTCAGCTGAGAAAAGATGCTCATCCTTCTACTTATGGTGGCGATGGAGGAAATGATTGCAGCCACTGGTGCCTTCCCGGGTTGCCAGATACTTGGAACCAACTTCTCTACGCAGCTTTGTCCATGTGAATTTGAGCAATACATCTTTACAAAGAAAGTGCAAACACACCTTTGTTCTGTAATTACATTCTTGGAGGTGCAAAGAAGCTGACAGTTTTACTTTGGGGGTGGTCTTTAAGTGAAGACTAGGAGCATAAAAAAGAAGGTGGATTGTAAAGTGTCTTTATATTATTTTCGTATGTGATGAAAACAAAACCTAAAAATTTGTCTAACTAATATTGTGTGATGTTATAGAAAGAGATTAATAAACAAAGGAGACATTCTAAGTCTAATAACAAATTTGTTGGTCATGAATCATGATAGAGGTGAACTTACTAGGGGAAAGTAGACTTGACCCTGTCCAGATCCAGCTGGTGGTGAATTCTAAGCTTAATCTGTAACTTCATTTCTTTGAAAGAAACTCCAAGAATCGAAACTTCTAACATGATAAGATATATGGTTGGCTTCCAACCTAAAACCAATTAAAGGTTCGATGACATTCAATAACTGTACGATTAAACCCAACACACACTATACCAATGCGTATGAGATAACCAAGGTAGAAATTGGAAGAAATTGCATTCTTACAAGCCTTCATCGGTCGCACATGTCACGTCTTGCCTGTTTCAATTGTTTAAAGAGACAGAACACATGGTTAAATTTCACAAGGCGCTAATTTCGAGAATAGAAGCTTCATCGTATTGTTGGAACAATCGTCTCTGTGGTCCTGATATGAGTTCCTCGTTCCGAGTTATGGCCAAATCTGGCTGGTTAGTTTGCAGTTTTCTAAATACTTGAGGCAAATTGGAAATAAATTATAAACAAGGGTGTCGTTTTGTCAAAAGCTCACCGTTCAAAGAAACGGACGTCATTTAAGGGGGATGTCACAATCCAACTATTTCTTCGTCAAGGGAACTGAAATTCACAGAAACCCTTTGGCGAGTTTACTAAAGAAAATGTAACATCCCGAGTTGTGATATACGGAAAGGATTAAGAGAATTGATTTGGTTACCTATGTCACCATAGTTGACTTAACTTTTCCGTCACACATCCATTTAAAACTCCAGAGTTAAATGTGCTTGAACTGAAGTACTGGAAGGATGGGTGACCTATCGGGAAATGATTCGCGATACGTGTGACTGAGACCAAAGTACGAGGAAAGGTCATGTGGTGAATGCATGGTCAGCAAACAATAATATGAAAAATTAACAGATGGAACAGGATGGCCCACGAACCGAGTGAGGGCCTTTTACAGAAAAGCTACTAAGGGTCTGACTGGTTCAAACGTAGCGGTTGCGGTTGCGGCTGCGGGCGTTTGCGGATGCGGGTGGTTGCGGTTTCTAGCGGTTTTAAGAGATTTGTACGACTGGTTCTGCGGTTAGAAATTGGTGCGTTTGCGGGATACTTATGACTGGTTAACTACCAAATACAGCAGCGGTTAAATAATAAATTAACAATATTTACATTTTATATAATTATAAAAATATCAAAAATCATAATATTATAATAAATATGTAAATTATATTTCAAAGTTATAGTTTTAAATTTTTTAAATTATAGAAAATATTTTTATTTTAAAATTTTATAATATTAATTAAAATATAATAGATATATTTTAGTATTTTTATAATTCCATTTTAAAAATTTTATTTTTATTTTTATTTTTGTATTTATATGGTTTTTTAAAAAAAAGAAAAAAAAATTATCCTCCCGCAACCGCCCGCAACCGCAAACGCTAGTTGGAATTAGCTTTTGATTTTAAGAGGTTCGGAGCGGTTTGAAGCGATTTGTAGCGGTTTGTATGATTGTTTCGAAACGCTGTCAACCGCTACCAATCGCAAAAGCTGCGTTTGCGGGTGGTAGCGGGAAAACCAATCAAGCTCTAAGGGCCTGACTGGTTCAAACGCAGCGGTTGCGGTTGCGGTTGCGGGAGTTTGTGGATGCGGGCGGTTGCGGTTTCTAGCGGTTTTAAGAGATTTGTACGACTGGTACTGCGGTTAAAAATTGGTGCGTTTGCGGGTGACTTATGACTGGTTAACTACCAAATGCGGTAACAGTCAAATAATAAACTAACAATATTTACATTTAATATAATTATAAAAATATCAAAAATCATAAAATTATAATAAATATAAAATTTATATTTAGAAAGTTATAATTTTAATTTTTGAAAATTTATTGAAATTGTTTTTATTATAAAATTTTATAATATTAATTAAAATAAAATAGATATATTTTAATATTTTCATAATTTCAATTTTAAATTTTTTATTAAATATTTTTTCTTTGTATATATATTGTTTTAAAAAAAAAGAAAAAAATTTTACCCTCCCGCAACCGCCCGCAACCGCAAACGCTAGCTGGAGCCAGCTTTTGAATTTATGAGATTCGGAGCGGTTTGAAGCGGTTTAAGGCGATTTGAGTGATTGTTGCAAACCGCCGACAACCGCTACCGACCGCAAAAGCTGCGTTTGCGGGTGGTAGCGGGAAAACCAATCGCCACCTAAGTATCAACCTTCCAGAATCCTGGTTCGGTAAAATCTCATCTTATTCTTCATCTTTCTCCGGAAGCTTTTTATTTTCACTACTATGTGTAATAGACTAATAGGTTTCGTCTGTGTATTTACTCACCTGCATCCGTTCTCTCAATCTCAGCTTCCTCTCGAAATGTCAGAACATTATCCCCAACTACATCGAGAAGCTTTATGAGTTCGACGAGCGCCTCAGCCAATCTACGGAGAAGTCTAAGGTCCGGCTACGTTTAGGGTTATGATCCGTGTATGGTCGGTCTGAAAAGAGATACTCTTGTGATTGGTTTTCGCTTGATTTCGCTTTCATCGGTTACTCTCATGGCTTGGCAGAATGTTGAAGATTATGAATGGATTATCAAGTTGACAAAGGCCAACATCAAAACCAAGCAGCTTGGTGCGCAGCTGATTCCATGCTACTTCAAGTTCTTCACTGGCCTCGCAACCAAAGCTTTCGATGCCTACATTGATCTTCTCGAAGAATCTGATATCGGGGTATAATGTGTCCTTACTCTTCCTACAGATGATGTGATAGATGAACATCTCTGAATTGGAGTATTATGATACAAATAGAGGAATAGGTGGAGCGTGATGCTGTGCACAAGGCATTTATTATGTCGTTATTTCGGCTGGATACCAAGGGTAATGTGATTTCTTCTATACTCATTTTTTTTTGTTTAAAAATAAGTGTGTAAATAACTAACTTGGGTTCAAGCTTTCTCAGATTCTTACATGTATATTTTATATGTTATGTTGATATTTGGTGGTTATTGTAGCACCATAGCAACTACTTATGTCTCATTAATTTTCACCTTTTGGTGTAGAATCATTGACTGCGTCGTTTAAGCATATTGGGACAAGTCTTACTACTGACGGTCTACTTCGTGAAAATTTCTTAAACTTCATCAGAGACAAGGTCAGTCTCTTTTTATACATCTTTGTTTTTTTCTTCTGTTTTAGAGGTTCTCGCTCTATCTTATCTCGGTTTCAGTTAACGAAGTTCATAACTCTCTGTTTTATTTTACCATCAAGTTCGACCTGTTTTGATCTTTTTATCGGCCGATATGAATAATGTAGTAGCCTTATATTGCACATAATGTATTGGTTCTATTGCTAATATCGTGTTCAAAATATACTCCTAAAATGACTTAAGATGCTTAATCCAAAATAAGCACATAGATAGTAAAGTGGCTTTTATTTGATTATTTTCTGAAGTTTTGAGAGAGTTTGTTTATCTTCGAAAACAAGTGAAATGAAAATATGCTGATAATGCAAAGCTAATAGGAATATTTCAAGGAATTTCTTGGAAAATTTTTGTATATCTTATAGTACTATTTTAACAGATTTGTATGTCTATGTAGGTGTTCCCTCTTAAAGCAGAACTGTTAAAGCCTCAAGAAGAAATAGAAAGACATATGACCGACCTGATTAAAAAGGTTGGATCATATCTTTGGTCTTTCTCTGTCTTGCTTTCTTATCATAGCCTCTTCTGATGTTTCCAGAGCCTAGGAGATGTATCTGGAGAAGAATTCAATATGTTTATGGATTTCTTGCGAACTTTGAGTATATTTGGAGGGAAAGCTCCTCAAGAAAGAGACAGGCTGATTTGAATTCAAAGTTCAATGTGAGTTTCCTGTGTCACATTCTATGGGGGATGAACATAAGTTTCTTGCTTTAATTTGATGACCGTAATGGTTATTCTTCCAAAATGTTTATTGATGTTTAGTTGCACAAGTAGTTGTCATCTGGGAATGAAGAAGTCGGTAGCGTTTGCAAGTTTTTGATTTTAGGATACTTGTCCTAGCTTTAAACTTCACCCCTCAGAAAAGATCTTTTTAAAGATATATAAGCGTTACATTTATGATTCTAAGGTGTGCTGCACTTTCAGTTGATAATCTTACGTGAACTTTTGATGTGAGGGCTCATTGGTAGTACGTGCTATGTGAGAAATGGTTTAATGAAGCCAGGTTTTACTTTTCTAAACTCCAGTATACAGCACAGTCTAGGAATGACCACAGGGTAGAGGTCAACAGTTGTCTTGATGCAAATTTGGCTGTAGAAAGCGAGTAATAAAAATTTACATAAGCAAATTCCATCCCTTAGATGGTGATGATAGTAGTCATGGAAGTTTGGGTCTCTGAAGGTTTCGTGTAGACCTCAATTACGTGGAATCACCTCTGATGTTCAAATATTATTTTGGCAGGTTTTAGATTCAGATCATATTGACAGATATCTATCATGCCTACAAATTGCTCTGTCAATCTTTGTGGTATGAACTCAGACTTACTGATATCTCATGATTTTAATAGGTTTTAGATTCATATTTTAGCTCATTATGATCATTCTAGGTTGCATTTAAGTATTAATATTGCATTTACATGCATAATTGCATAAATAGGGGCTAATGTGCACACTTGAGAAGTTTGGGGCGAAATCGTAAGGCTGTTCTTGCAAGTCATGGAGTTTGTGGCCGATTTGAACGAAATCCAAAACCAAGGGACCATCTTGCAATTACACGAGGGCTAAATCGCACGGATGAAAGATTGGGGTTGATTTGAAAGTATATCATTGCACGTTCAGAAGTCTTGGGGCCAACGTGAAAAGAACTAAAACGTTGAGGACCTGTTGTGTAAATATGGGAGAAGTCGCCATTGGAGCTCACGAGCTTCACGATCTGAGGATGGCCGCAACGATGGAGCTCGGCGAGGCTCGATCCCGACACGGCTTGAATCTGAGAGCACGGTGGAGGAGCTGAGACGGCCTGGAAGAGAGAATCCTGTGGTGGATGGCCTCGACTCAATCTCGGGCTTGAACCACGAGGAAGAAGAATGCGACATTGGTGGAGAAGCTTGGCCGCGACGGTTAACGCGAGGTGTTGACGATGGATGAACGACGGATTGAGCTTGGCTGTGGCTCGGTGGTTCCGGTTCAGTGGAGAGCTTAGTGACGACGAAGCTTGAAGCGACGACCTCCGCGAGTTGTAGCCATGGCGGAGGAGAGACGTCAGCTCAGGCGTGGTCAAGGCGAAGAAGAAGAAGTGGAGCTCGATTCCAAGAATCAAAGCGGGTTTGATGCAGCAGTCGAAGGTCACTGCTGGGAATTGATACGGACATTGACGCGGCTTGTGGTAACGGGTAAGAGACACCGCTCGTCAACATGTCGAGCTTGATGGCAGCGGCTTAGTGAAACGGGATGATGAACCCGCTGGGAAAAGGCCAATGTCCCTGTCCAATATCGACTTGGTGGAGCGGGATGCGATGGCCGCGGATGCGATTTTGAGACGTTGACCGGTTTACTCGGGTTTGACCCGGTTTAATTTAATTAAACCAGTTCGAGTTTTGCCTTCTTATAAATAGTTTTAGCCTCCAAAAACCCTAATTTATCTCATTTTCTCTCAAGACTTTGTCTAAACTTGTAAAAGCTTGAATCTTTTTTATAATCTAAGGAAGTACTTCATCTTATATTAGTATTTCTCTTGCTCATTAACATGATTAGCCTTGATCCTTACATGGGTTTAAGGTTTCTTATGGAGATTAGTGAGTAGTAACCTTGTGATTCATGGGTTAGATAGATTAGGATGATTAGGTGGAGATTTAGGATGTTTATGGCTTGATTAACATTGTTCTATGCTTGCTAAGTGTACTTAATGCTAGATTAGACTTGATCACTCTCATCTAGACCTTAAGCTATTTTAAGCCCGAAAGGTGTTTGTTAAAATGCTTGAATGAGCTTAGTATTGTCTTTTACATGCTTGGCCAACGACAGTTGATGTCCAAGGTGTTTAAGTGGTTAGTAGACTTGTGATTCATGCATGCTTGATTACGTTAGCCAACGATAGTTGATGTTTAATTCATGATTAGCATAGGGGTTTTTGCCACGAGAGTGGATTAATCTATATTGAATGAGATCTAGACCTATAGACTTGTTGATTGTTTTGTTTGAACATTCTAGATTGAACTTTGATCACCTTATATCAATTATCATTGCCCATGGATCAATCCTTAGCATTTGAAAGTTCTTGCACTTATTTCTTGATTGGATTTGAGATCACCTTGTTTATATTTCTAGGATATTAGCTTGTTACAAATCATCCATCTTCTTGTTTGCTTAGATTAGGAAAGTTTGTGTATTCTTGGTGTTATAGATCACTAGTTCCTTGTGGATTCGATCCTAAAATGCTACAATGACATACCATTCGATTGTGGTATTGTTGGCACATTAGGTTAATTGGTGTGTGCTTAAACGCGTAATCAATTTGGCGCCGTTGCCGGGGAACTAGTAGATTTATCATTAGGATTTCAATCTTTCTTGAGACTTAGCTTTATTTTCTTGCTTTGTTTTTCTTTTGTATAGTTACTAACCTTTACTTCTAGCTTTTGTTCTTGAGTGATGGCTTCAAGCTGTTTTGAGAAGCCACAAGAAGAGGAAGATCACATCGAAGATGAGCCATATGTGTATGTGGAGCCACCACCCTTTGATGCAAGTATACTCACACCAGCACAGCTTGTGACGTTAAACGAGCTTCAGAAGAAGTACCTGGGGTCAGCAAAGACATCCCTAGCACGAAGGATCCGGGTGGAGCTTATTACGGATCAAGCAGAGCTTGAAGGAAGGGAGGTTACACAGTATGAGTTCAATGTTGCTTATGACCTTAAAGAGGTAATGTATTGGGTTCCACCATCCCAGCTGGAAGGTACAAGAATTTCCACTCTAGAACTTCAACTTGAGGAACTTTGCTTGCCTTGTGGTGAGAATATTGCCCATGATCTTGATTCTCTTGTGCTCATAAATGAATGTCTTGATCTAATATGTGAAACTAGGAAGCTAGATGAGTTGAGAATAGAAAAGCTTGCTAGAGATCATATTGAAGTTTGTTTTGACAAGAACTATCTTTGTGCTTCAATTGATCTTGAGTATGAGTTTTTGATGCTTAATGAACCTAGACCTCTTCTTGAACTTGCTGATTTAGGGGATGAACTTGATGTGGATATGCTCTTGCTTAGGATAGAAAACCCCCTTGTCAAAAATTATCATGAGAATGTGAGCATTGTGTATTACTTGATTGATGGAGATAGAGTTGACTACTTTGTTAAAACCTTGTTTGAGCCTGTAGTTGACTGTGTGTTTCCACCATATGCATTTGATTCTCATGACCATCTGAACCTCAAGGAGCATTTCATAATTCATGTCACATCTTTAGTGAAGCTCTTTGAGGAAAAATCTGTCTATTTTCTATGGATAGTAGTGTGCTCCTTTGCATACTTGGTTCCTTGTTCTTGTAGGAGAAGGACCAAAGGTGCATTGGCTCAACCTTTTGATACCTATGATTAACAAACACACAAAGTCAAGCTAGAGACTTAAAACAAGCTCACTTGGGAGGAAATTCCATGTTTATCCATTGTATATATATTTTTTTTATCTTCTCTTTTTAGGTTATTTAATAAGCATGGTTGAGATTTTTCAGGTCAAGTCTTATTTGCCTTGGCTGATGTGAAGCATTGTGACTCTAGACACTTGCCTTCTCCCCTTCAGTCCATGTCCATGGTGAAACAAACCCGAGGCCAAGGGTCCTCTACCACCCAATTCAGCCAATAACTCCAAGTAAGTGTCACTCCAACCTTGTACATATTTACTTTTCATGTTTATTTCTTTCCCTTGGATCTCTTCTTTGAGCTTACTCTCACATAAGGGACTGTGTGAAGTAAGTTTGGGGGAGAGTCTACTATCTCACATCATTTTCTGTTTTGTTTACTTGCCATGAGTCTCATGCATTGCATTGTGAATACTTATTTGCATAGAAAATTCATAAAAATTTGATTTTTTTTTTAAAATCTTCATGTAGTTTCACTTGATCCATTTGCATCTTTAGGATTGAGTCTAGAAGCATTTAGATTGCATTCATGCATTGGGAGAAACCTTGTAAAGAACACATGTCTAGAACTCAATTTGACATCCTAGCTAAACATATCAAGTAGCTTAAGCATCTCTTGAAAAAGCTTGTAAGCTTCGAGCCTTGAAAACTCTTCTTGAAACATGTTGTTTGCTTGATGATTGACATTGTTCTTGAAACCAACTCCAAATGAACTATGGTTTAATGAACTTAATCTCTCTTGCATATGGGCATTTGCATACTTGATCATGGATATTATACACATTTGGGTTATCTTTCTCTCTTTGTACCAATCTTTGTTAACCCAAATGGCACTTCCATCCCCATTAACCCTCACCATTCTTTGAAACCAACATTAATTTGCTTGAGTGAGGCCTTTTATTGATAGTATGTCATGTGCAAAATTTTGAGAGTATTAGGAGCGACAATGAGTTGTTCTCATCTTTGGCTAGCATTAAGACCTCATTTAGGCTAGCCTCTAGGATGGTTGTTGGGTTTGTGAGCTTAAATTCTTTTGATCTTGGGATAGGGATGTGAGTGAAAGTGAAAAGAAATGAACCAAAAAGAGTGAGAAAAGAAAAAAAAAAGCCACTAGAGATTAAAAAAAAAAAGCTCTTGTGTTTATAAATAGAATCCCCTTTAGAATAAAAGAAAAAAAAAACATGAAAAGAAAAAGAAAAAAAAGCTGAGTGAATAAAAAAGAGAAAAAAAGAATCTCTAGTTGGTTAGAATAAAAAAATGATAATGTGTTCATTGGGTGAGAGGTGAAGTTGAGTGTATCTTTGGGTTTTGGGATGATGAAAAGAAGAAGGGTAGAGCTTGAAATCATTTAGGAAAGAGGTAGAATGATGAGAACAAAACATTGTATGCATAAATTGCTTCTTTTCTTAGATAAGTTTTGCATAATGATCTTGCTCCTATTCTTGAGTGTGAATCACTATAAAAAAATGCATTTGAAACCCATCTTTCTTCACATTAGACCATCTGCTCTCACCAAACCAAATGATTGAGATCATGTGCCCATTTGCAAGAACTCACCTTGTATGCTTGTTAAATGAATGTGAGGGTTGGCTAAAAAACTTGTTGATTGATGAGTAATTGACTTGTGTTGAGGCATAAGAGTCTTGATAGGCCTTGAGAAGCTAGAGTGTACAAAGAGAGCTGCTCATGCTATTTGCTATGTTTTTCTTAGGATGTCAAGTTGAAAGCTAGAGAGTGTTCTTTTGGTTAATAAGTTCCGTTTTCAAAACTTCTCCAACATGAGTTCTTGAAAGTTTACTTGTGGACAAGTAAAGGACTAGTGTGGGGGAGTTGATATCTCATGATTTTAATAGGTTTTAGATTCATATTTTAGCTCATTATGATCATTCTAGGTTGCATTTAAGTATTAATATTGCATTTACATGCATAATTGCATAAATAGGGGCTAATGTGCACACTTGAGAAGTTTGGGGCGAAATCGTAAGGCTGTTCTTGCAAGTCATGGAGTTTGTGGCCGATTTGAACGAAATCCAAAACCAAGGGACCATCTTGCAATTACACGAGGGCTAAATCGCACGGATGAAAGATTGGGGTTGATTTGAAAGTATATCATTGCACGTTCAGAAGTCTTGGGGCCAACGTGAAAAGAACTAAAACGTTGAGGACCTGTTGTGTAAATATGGGAGAAGTCGCCATTGGAGCTCACGAGCTTCACGATCTGAGGATGGCCGCAACGATGGAGCTCGGCGAGGCTCGATCCCGACACGGCTTGAATCTGAGAGCACGGTGGAGGAGCTGAGACGGCCTGGAAGAGAGAATCCTGTGGTGGATGGCCTCGACTCAATCTCGGGCTTGAACCACGAGGAAGAAGAATGCGACATTGGTGGAGAAGCTTGGCCGCGACGGTTAACGCGAGGTGTTGACGATGGATGAACGACGGATTGAGCTTGGCTGTGGCTCGGTGGTTCCGGTTCAGTGGAGAGCTTAGTGACGACGAAGCTTGAAGCGACGACCTCCGCGAGTTGTAGCCATGGCGGAGGAGAGACGTCAGCTCAGGCGTGGTCAAGGCGAAGAAGAAGAAGTGGAGCTCGATTCCAAGAATCAAAGCGGGTTTGATGCAGCAGTCGAAGGTCACTGCTGGGAATTGATACGGACATTGACGCGGCTTGTGGTAACGGGTAAGAGACACCGCTCGTCAACATGTCGAGCTTGATGGCAGCGGCTTAGTGAAACGGGATGATGAACCCGCTGGGAAAAGGCCAATGTCCCTGTCCAATATCGACTTGGTGGAGCGGGATGCGATGGCCGCGGATGCGATTTTGAGACGTTGACCGGTTTACTCGGGTTTGACCCGGTTTAATTTAATTAAACCAGTTCGAGTTTTGCCTTCTTATAAATAGTTTTAGCCTCCAAAAACCCTAATTTATCTCATTTTCTCTCAAGACTTTGTCTAAACTTGTAAAAGCTTGAATCTTTTTTATAATCTAAGGAAGTACTTCATCTTATATTAGTATTTCTCTTGCTCATTAACATGATTAGCCTTGATCCTTACATGGGTTTAAGGTTTCTTATGGAGATTAGTGAGTAGTAACCTTGTGATTCATGGGTTAGATAGATTAGGATGATTAGGTGGAGATTTAGGATGTTTATGGCTTGATTAACATTGTTCTATGCTTGCTAAGTGTACTTAATGCTAGATTAGACTTGATCACTCTCATCTAGACCTTAAGCTATTTTAAGCCCGAAAGGTGTTTGTTAAAATGCTTGAATGAGCTTAGTATTGTCTTTTACATGCTTGGCCAACGACAGTTGATGTCCAAGGTGTTTAAGTGGTTAGTAGACTTGTGATTCATGCATGCTTGATTACGTTAGCCAACGATAGTTGATGTTTAATTCATGATTAGCATAGGGGTTTTTGCCACGAGAGTGGATTAATCTATATTGAATGAGATCTAGACCTATAGACTTGTTGATTGTTTTGTTTGAACATTCTAGATTGAACTTTGATCACCTTATATCAATTATCATTGCCCATGGATCAATCCTTAGCATTTGAAAGTTCTTGCACTTATTTCTTGATTGGATTTGAGATCACCTTGTTTATATTTCTAGGATATTAGCTTGTTACAAATCATCCATCTTCTTGTTTGCTTAGATTAGGAAAGTTTGTGTATTCTTGGTGTTATAGATCACTAGTTCCTTGTGGATTCGATCCTAAAATGCTACAATGACATACCATTCGATTGTGGTATTGTTGGCACATTAGGTTAATTGGTGTGTGCTTAAACGCGTAATCACTTACTGATGTGTAGTACTTGGAAATTATATACTCCCTCTGTTCTACAAACATAGATTTTTTAGTATTTTCACACATATTAAAAAAATACATTAAACTGCATAATAAATGTATCGTTTTCTGTAATTTTCAGTTTTTAATAACTTTTAACCAATAGTAATTCAATAAAGTCAATTAATTTTTTTAAAGTTTACAATTTTTTTCATAGAAAACATAAAAAATACATCTTTTTGAAACTTTTTTTCATAGAAAACACAAAAGTTTACAACTTTTTGTTCTAAAAAGTATATCATTAAGAAACGGAGGGAGTAGTCAAGATGCTTTGAAACAAGAATTTTACTAACTTCAGCTTCTTCTGAACAAAGAGGTGCTCCAGGCACCAAGTTTCTTAAATACATGAACACTCATATCCTACCTGCCAAAGTAATTTTATTGCCATAATCTCTATATTCTCTTTTTATTCATACAAAATTTCTGCGTGTCTATCTTCTTCCTTCTTTTGGTAAAATCTCTTTTACTACTCCAGAATGCTTTTTTTATACTGACAAAATGCTTTTTTTTTTAATTATCTGCCTGAGCAGAGGAAGCTTGATTTGGTCAGAGCCTTGGCTGAGATTTCGCCACACACAACCGCTCAGGTAGCACGTCAGATGCTTCCCGAAATAGTTCAACTCCTAAAGGTACTTTTATCTCATGATGGCTTCACATATTTTATATGGGATATATAATATATTTAATTGTTAGTGTTGTCATTTCTCTGATGTATATTCTACCCCGGGCTCATATTTTGAATATTAACACTACTTGCCTAGTTAACTTTTCTGTTATCTTATGAAGATTGACACGCTCGCTTAACTTTTAGAAATGCATGCCTGCCAGGAAGACTGTGGAAGAGATGAACTTCACATATGTGGAGTGCCTGTTGTATATTCTTAGCTGCTGGCCAAGTCTCTTTTTCTTTCTTCTTTTACTTATGCGTTTCCGTTTGAACATATACGCTCCGAATGCAACAAACAGCCATCGGATAGACTCGGGGAGGACGTCTCAGAGTCTTACAAGGAATTCACTGAGAGGTATGTTTTCTTCTTGTAAGAATCAGTATGTGATTAGTTATTTAGGATTTACATTTATAATATAATCGGACGTTGCAGATTGGCTAGCGTTGAGGATCTAACCAAGGCAACAATGAAGAAACTAATTCAGGGAACGTCTGAGCACAACAAAGCCATGTCGGCTGCCAAGACAGACAAGGAGAAGTCAAGCGTGGTAACTTCTCAGTCCTGTCTTTTCCTGTTCCGTCTCAATCTCTCTTTCGGGGTTTATTGTAACTAAATTTGCTATCAGAAAACGAAGAAGCAAAATGCAACAACTGGACTTAGGACTTGCAATAACATATTGGCAATGACAAAGGTGAAAACAGAGCCAAATCTCTGTAACCTTTAAAGTCTGATCATAAATTAAGAAGTGTTAGGCAAACCTAACCGTCCTTATATGATTACAGGTATTGCATGCAAAAGCGCCTTCGTTTATAGGGGACAAGAGTGTTAGTCTTTCTTGGAAAGAAGCCACCAAGACGTTAGCCTCTACAACAACTGGGTAGAAGCCTATTTTTACCAAATTCACAATCATCTTTTGGTCTTAGATTTAGTCATCTTTTTAGTCAATATGCAGGTCTCTTTTCTTGTTTTTCCTATGTGGAAAATCTTATCTTTTGTATGTTTTATTTGGCTAACAACGACAGAGTAAAACGGCCTGCAACTGGAGCGGGTAATAAGTAATAACGTGGGCGCAAAGAAGGGACGTGTGCCGAGTCATCAGGTTGTTAAGAAAGCATTTGAAGGAATCTCATACGGTGGTGGTAGAGGCAGTCAAAGAGGACATGGCCGAGGACAGGGAAGACGCGGTGGTGGTGGTGGCCGTAGCCGGGGAAGAGGCTACTGGGGTAATTTTCTTTCAGTGGATAAATACCCTATGACACCCTCCCTTGAGTATTTCTGTCTCTGTTTTGTCTATACTTATTTTGGCTTTTTAGAGGCGCCTCAGTCCTCTGACACTAGACGAACGAATTAACCTTCTTTGGCTTTTACTTTTCATGAGAAAGCAGGGTCCAATCAGAACCAAAAGAGGTCGTTTTTTGAACATCCCTTAAACTATTTTTTGGGTAAAATGTTTTCTTTGCCATTATAACAAGTTGAGATCGTTCTCTGTGTTTGTTTTGGTTGTAACTCTTTCATGTCTCGTCTCAGCACTCTTTGAGATGATCACATGGATCATTCTTTCATTCCTAGATTTACAACTTACCTACTTGATAGAACTTCCCACTTATTTCACAATGACACTGATCATCGATGTATCATATATACTTCTTAGATTAGATATAGTTGAACCAATCATAAATAAGTCTATACAGTTTGATTGGCACCTTATACCTAATTAAAGTAAAAGTTCTTAGAAATGTGAAACTATATATATTTTGAAACAATAAAATTATCTCTAAAACAGTAAAACTACATATATTGTGAAACGTAGAAAGTATTATCTTTTATTTAAATAAAACCTCAACTAAATTTAAAGACTTCTCTTTAAAATTGAAAGATACACAAGTATCAAAACTATGCATAAAATAACAAAAACTAATGTAAGACATAAAATTTACAAAATAATACTATATAAAAATATATGCAAAATATAAGTAAAATATAACAAAAATAATCAAAATTGTTTATGATGTCTTGTATCTCTCTTTAATTGTTTTTGCAAATGGAAGACAAATCCTGTTCGATTCTGAAACTTTCGAGAGGATGAAACAGGACTGGGTCCTGCGACCAACCCAGTCCCCGAGAAGGAGATGTTGCGGACTAAAGAGGTGGACGCTAGGAGTCGTGAGTAATGTGATACTCATGACGGTTCTAGCGAAGACGCTTCCATAGCACCAGAAACTATCATAGCATCAGGACCCATACATCAACGCCTTGAGAAAGGCGTTGATGTTTTCCAACGCGCATCGCTATAAGTACTTTATTAATTTGTTTGTTTTTGATTCAGATTTGAGTCTATGCTAAAAACAATAAAATTATCTCTAAAACAGTAAAACTACATATATTGTGAAACATAGAGAGTATTATTATTTTTTACATAATTCTCAACTAAATTTAAATATTTATCATTAAATATAAAAGTTACACAAGTATGATAAATAAGTATATGCATAAAATAACAAAAGCTAATGTAAGACATAAAATTTGCAAAACAAGTATACTATATATATATATATGAAAAATATAAGCAAAATATAATTAAAATAATTAAAATGATCTTTGATGTCCTCTTAATATTGTGGGGTTCATATATTTTTTTATGCAAATATATCCAACAATGTTTATATATATCATTCCAGATATATAAAGCCAGCAAAAAAAAAAAAATCAAAGATAAAAATTCAAATCTAAAACAAAAGAGACAAAGTAATCAATATAAATAATTATGTTTCAAAATGTTAATATCACATCAAATATATTTATAACATTTTAAAAATATTTTTATTGTAAAACATGACATCAAAAAAAAAAAAAAAAAACATAAGATATGCCATTCTCTTCCAAAGTCTTACTAACATTTTCATTTTTAATGGTTTCTTGTTTCTTCCTGGCCTTGCAGACAAACTTTTTCTGATATTAGATTCTACTCTGTTTTAGTTACTTGAATCTTTGTTAAGATAATGTTTGAATCTAGCAATCAAATCTTCATTTTTTAAACATGAGGTTGTTCAAGTTCAACTATCAAATTTACCTTGATGTTCTGGTAAATGAACTGAATAGTTCTTCTTAGTAGGGAAACACCTTATTTCAAACTGAAGTTTTTTCGTCGTATTTTCTTTTACGAATTACATATTTTATTGCGAAGTGAAGATAAATTCAAAAAAATATATAAACTTTTGAAGTTATGCTTAAATTTATATTTACCATAGCAGTCGCCAGTCGACTGTTTAAACAACTAGTATGACATCATTGTTCAAAGCGACAACATTTAGCTAAAATTAAATTTCGTTATTCTTGGGAGTTGAACCCGGTTAATGTATGTCACACAAAAACACCTTAACCAATTAAACAAAGAACCGTATTGTATAAAAAAAGGTAAACACTAAATCATATTCCCTCCATATTTAAAATATATGATGGTTAAGAAATTTTTTGATGTTTTAAAATAGCTCTTATTTTTATACATTTAATATAACTCTTAATTTTATCAAAAAATCTTTGTAACAAGATATTTTGTGGTCTATTTTGTAACTGACTAAATAATTTTTAATTTAGATTTTAACTTACTTTTTAGATAAGATAAAAATTATTTAATAATTGTGAACTGATCTAAAACACCAAGTATTTTGAAACATAAGAAGTATATAATAAAACACCTATTTTCTTTAAAATTTGATAAATAGTAAATAATATGATAATTATTATATATTTTATAAATAGTAATTATCTTATCTGTGTCATATAAAATCAGCGGCGGAGCCATTTTGGGTTGACGGGTGTCAGTTGACCCCTATGAAAATCTATAAAAAAAATTAGGTTTAGGCTTGTTTTTGGTGTTGTTCTTGTGGTGAGATGGTCAAAATTTCTTCCTATGAGAAATATTACAAGACGATTCTATAGTCGGCAATTCTACATGTCTTATGAGGATTTACGCATGACTGCATCATCCTGAGCCGTCCTATGAGATCCATGCCTTGACGGTACTCTTTGCGCCATGCCGAAGATATCCTATATGCTTTTCTCCATAAATCTGCATAATTCGACTTTGCTGGGATTCGAAACCCAGACCTCATGGTGTAAAAACATTAATGAACCCTTAGTTAAACCGCTGGACTAAGGGGCTTCCACTGGACTAGTCAAAATTTCTTCCTTTGACCCCATATCTTGAGTTCAAGACCCATGCACGACTCTTTTCGTCTAATAAAATTTTTTGACCCCTATAAAATCTATATCTAGCTCCCCACTGGTAACAAGCACCTCTCTTTGAGGAGCCGGTGCCGGTCACACTCTAATGCGACAAAGTTAGATCCCGGTAATGCCAAATTTATAGTAAGAGAAGACCATTTGGTTTATATAATCCTAGCTAGATTCCTCGTACTTAAATAGTTCTGAATCCTACTTTGCAACTTGATGTCACACAGATTTCTTTCAGTGGCACGTCTGGTCCTGCACCACTTCTCTCTTTCTAGCCTATATCGTTGGCATGGACTCCTTGTCTAAGAAGAACCCGATATTGACAATTATCTCGGATAATTTTGACAAGCAACAAGTGTTACTCACTCTTGAACCGGCCATGATTAAGATGACTTTAACCAAATATGTTTGTCTGCACCTTACGAATTCATTGCATGTGCAGATATTCTCATCTGCTATGCTTTCCAAATTTCCATGTCTTCTCCTTGGGATCTTTGTTGATAGTGTATGAGTTTAACCAAGTAGAGTATGTATGAGTGGAAAAAGAGGACTCACAATGTACTTCCAGAAAGACAGAGTTGAGGAAGCAAAAAATACCAACAAGATGATTTTATCAAAACTTATGATGCAAAACGACAAGTCGAATTGAAAAAAAAAATCAATTTGGTCTGCTTTTAAACCAGCCAATACTATTCTAGGCTAGTATGTGCCACCTCAGCACCCAAAGCTAAGTGAACCGAAATCAGATCCGGTTATGTAGCAATTAACCAGATTGAGAATGTTCATGTATGAAATTCAAAATAAAAAAGTTAGTTCGTGGTGCTTTTGGCTCGATCCAATAGTTCATGTATGGAGCAATAGAGATGTCAAGTTCATAGTGAAATATGCCGTTTTCCCTCTGACCAAGCTATCATTTAACTAAAACGTGGCAAGTCTTATATATGCATTTTTTGATAAGGTGTAAGTAGCCGTTAAGTTGGTGAGACATTACGGTATAATAAAGGGATTAAACCTAGCAAGATGAGTTTTGACTTTTGTTTTACAGTTTATGCGAAGATAAATCGAAAGTAAATGGTATGATGAAAAGAAATGAGCATCACAGAATAAGAATTTGGAAGAAGTAGAACATATATAGTGGAAACAAAGGTATTTATTCCTTCTTTGCCATTATCCCATTCTTTAAGTTCCACCTCCTTTCATTTACAATACAGCAAAAACAAAAGAATAACGATTTTAAAATTAGTAACAACGACATTTGTCCTCCACTTTGTGAACCAAGATTATTTTGAATATATTCTTTTCTTTTTTTCATTATTGTTAGCGACTAGAAACAAACAACAAACTATATCGTTGATTCCCGTAAGTTGCTAATCGCTAACTTTTCATCAGGTTGATTCACATGTTGAGCTGAGGAAATAAGAAGTTAGTTCAACCGAACTTAAAAGTAAAAGTCATGAACAAATTTTTATATACCAAACTTGGCAGTGGTCTGTGTTTGCACTAGCATTTAAGGCTGTGAAAATGAGATTTGCTGATTCACACGTTAAAAAGAAAGAAGAAGTTACTTCAACAGAACTTAAAAAGTCAGTGGTCATACGAGTAAATCTTTATAATAATCATCCGCTAATAATAGTAAGAGTGGTGACATTCACGTTCTTTATAATTCAGACTCGATAATTAATTAAGTCAATTTCTTAATATTCTTTTTCAATGACCCGGGGTATCAGGATCGAAGCCTAACTAATCCTTAGATGAACAACATCAACGATTAGTCCGGTCCCAATTTTTTTTAATGAGGTTTAAGATATATTTTCATCTAATTGAACAGCAATAACTTAGTTTGCAATAAAACTAAACTCAGGATTCTGAGAGGTTTACGTCTTGTCCCAATCAATCCTTACCACTACTGCATGGTTAATATTTATCTCAACTAAACACTCTAGAAAGATCACGTTCCATCACTTAGTTTCTGTGTGTATATATGCGCGTATGAAGAGAAGGATCCGACCAAACTGCGCACTAAAAAACTCTGTTTCAAGCTTACTTCCATGGCACGTCTTTCTCTGTTTCTGTCTTTTCTCTTTATAACAGCTTTGATCTCTTCCGTAAACGGTCGTGTTTTAAATTCTTTGTCTGCGGATAAATCAATCTTGCTCTCCGATGGATCTCAAGAAGGATCCAGCTATGAAATTCTAACTCTCGATCCGCCAAATCGCCTTTCCAAGAATGCTTGTGTTCATGTCTACGGGTTTCTGCCATGTGCAGACAATGTTGCAGGATACGTCTTCCAAGTTTTCTCCTTTGGTTGTCTATTGATCATCGGCGAAAACTTCTTGTCTGAAGGAAGGACTAAGCTCTTTGTCATCTTCGAGGTCGGTTTCTACGGCGGAATTGTGTTCCCTCTCCTTACAATGTTCACAAGAATAGCTCTTATTCTCTGTAAGAAGAAGTCATTTTCTTCTTTAGCTTTTATTATTATTATTTTTGACTATGATGTAAGATTAAGCCTTTGTTTTGGGGTTTGATCTCAGCGAGTGGACTAACGGGAAGCCGTGAGATTGCAAACTCAATGGTGGATAATAACGTTGGAGTTACTGTGGCATACACTGTCTTTGCTTTGACTATGCAGTGGGGATCTTGTGTTGTCTTTGGTTTGTCTGGTTTGGGATCAGATCAGTCCATAAGAAAAGGAGAAGTCCAGAGAATCTCTTCTGTAAGATCTTCTTCTTCTTACTTTGAGTCTATAGCTTCATAATATGACTTTTAAGACGTTCCATACAGGACACAACGATGCCAAGACGACAACTGATAATGAAGATCGTTGCTGGTATGTTTTAAATCTCCTGATTCTTTCTTTTCTTCAGGAAATTCTAATTTGGGGACTATGTTTTGCGGTTTTGTATGCAGAAGCTGGCGTAAAAGCAGATCCCAAGAACAAGAAAGCGGCAGGGATCATGCTCCTGACTTTATTGCCTTTCGTCATGGTCACACTTTCAGAGATATTTGATTCCAAATCTTGGAAAGATCGTATAGTTTTGATCACTCTAATAATCTCTGGTTCTGCAACTGTTGTCTACTTTCTTTATTCGGTATATGCAAAACTCCAAGATCCATATGTTTTATAAATGATCTTAGTATAAATGCCAAATCTAACACGCTTTTGCCGTAGTATTTTGATACAGCAGACCAACAGAAGAGCTTAGATCGCGCAAGGTTTGAGCTCATGTCAGAAGTACATAAGCATTTGCAGAATTTTTCACCTCAAAGCTTTATTAAAAATGGACAACTAAGTAAAGAGAGCTTGCACAGGTTTTTATTCCAGCTTTTAATTCCAGTATCAGGGTTTCAGTGGGACATGAGTAATATAAGCTTCTTTAAAGAGTGTGTGAATATAATAATACATGCACTTACCGCCATTTGATTTTAAGTTAGAAGCCCAAAAGAAACTCAACATTTCTAGCTTCACATTAAGTTATGACCTTATATTATGCATAAGGACTATTTGTTAATTGGTTTTGAGAAGGAAACTTACTTAGTTACTGGTTGTTCTGCAGATTGTTTGAAAAGATAGATGTAAACAAAGATGGAAAAATCCAAGTGTCAGAGCTTAAGGATCTGACTGTGGAGTTTGGAATGCTAGGACGAATGAAGTGTGACATACATGAGCTTGCTACAACATTGCTTGTTGATTTTGATAGCGATAGTGATGGTGAGATAGATGAGATTGAATTTGAGAAAGGGATCTCAAGATGGCTCAAACAGTACAAGTTTAGTTTCGATAGCACCGAGTGTCAAAGAGATAACCGAGCTGTAAGTACATTACACTTTTCCCATTTCATATTTAAGCTGCTTGATCAGATTAATAAAATGGAAGAAGTGTTAATGTCATCAGGAGGATAGAGTTTTGAAGATGGAACAACCAAAGGAAAGTCTTGTAGCTAAGTTGCTCTCCCAGAGAACCATGAGAGCTACAATTGAAGTTATTGTAGGGATTTTAATTGTCCTATTTCTTGCAACGCCTTTCATGGCGAACATCGAGCTTTTGTCTAAATCAGCTGGAGTTCCTTCCTTCTATGTTGTCTTTGTAGTGATCCCTTTGGCAAGAAACCTAAGAAACGCTTTGTCTGCTCACTTCTGTCGCAAGAAAGACAAGGCTAGAGTTACATCAGATACATTCTCTGAGGTTAGTTTCATTCAAACTCCATTTATTATTAACTAGTAAATGTGTAACGCCTACGGTCAATGGCGATTGGCTTTTCAATATACACAACCGTATATAAAATGAGTCATGTGGTTTGTTCTTGTAGATATACAAGGATGTTACGATGAACAATCTGCTGGGAATTTCGATTATATTAGCGATTGTATACACAAGAGGATTGACTTGGGATTACTCTACTGAAGTTCTGATTATTGTGATAGTTGGCCTCATAATAGGCGTACCGGCCTATGTTAGATCAACTTATCCGTTTTGGATATGTGTCTTGGCATTTGCTCTCTACTTCTTTTCACTTGTCCTCGTCTATCTTCATTTTAATTCTCGAGACAAGAACGGAACGCTCACCTCTAACATATAGTCACTGAATGTTTCCAAGTTTTTTCTCTCTCTGAAGATTTTGTGCTTTTCTTCCCTTTAAATTCACAGTAAGTATTTTTAAAGTTCCGTCTGCGTTGTATGTTAACGAGCTCTATGGTGTTAAAACATTTCGACATAGAATAATGTTTCAGACTTTGTTGATATGAATATCTATCAACGTTTGCGGAAATTTAGCAAATGATTCACTTTAATCCTTGTCACCAAGGGAACACTCCAATAACTGAAGAAGGCCAACTTTGTTCTCTGGGTTTAATATTTGATTGGGACAAGAAACACTCCAATAAATTCCTAAATGCTTCAAAGTTTCAAATAATTAATTGAACATCGATTGCTTTTCATGCAAGTAAGGTTTCTGAATACAAATCGATTGCTTTTCATGCTTAGTCCTGTGAAACTCTGTTTAGCCAAAAATGAAATTAAGGTAGTGTAGATTCTTTCACTTGCATTATGTTTGTCTATTATGGGAAAAAAAGAAGCAAATATAAAGCCAAATATTTGGCAGATCTTTGTTTTAATGTCCCAAAAACAACAAACTGATGTAAAGATTCGAAGTTTCAAAAAAAAAAATATAGATTGCTTAAAAGACCAACTGCTTACAACTTAAGGCGAAGATCAATGCCATGATCAGTGACTGTGTCATATTTCTCGGTTCTCAAGCTAATAGATAGATCTTGGTCGTCATTTCTCTGCTCATTCGCCGGCAGGAAACTGTAGAACGGTTTTCTGTTTGAGGAAGCATTTACAACGCCTCTTTGTGGCATGCTTTCACGATTAAACCCGTCCTTCTGTTCATACTAAAAAGAAAAGGAGGATGAGAATGAAGCTGAAAGTCAACCAAACTGATAAAAACATTTAGAATAAACTACATTACATGCATGAAGCGCGGGAAATCGAGTGAAGAATTTGGTATAATTGGTGGTGAAGGAGAATCAATGGTGATTGGATTTCTAAATGTGGTTCCTGAATCTTGAAAATGATTTCTCAATCTTTGGTCAAGGGGCTTGATTTGTTTACCATTTCTGAAAAAAAATAAAAAAATGTCAAAATTAAGGTAACACTTGAACTTTCCTAAGCATATGATACGTATAGCTTAAACCAAAAAACAGACCTTGATATGGTTACCGTCGGTCCCACGTCACATCTCGTAGGCTCTGACATAACTTGCCATGGCCTTTTTACCGCCACGATCTGTTCAATAATATTCAGAAGAAATTATTAAAAATTGAAATCAAATTGCACCGTACCGCAATTAAAATTAATAAAATTGCCTTTTGGCTGTCAGAAAATTGAGAGACATTGTCATGGCAAGATGGTTGATTTGAAGGGGGCTCTATAAACTGATAAAACCCTGGATTCGGTATATTCATCTGTAAACACACACACAAAAATAAATAAATCACTAACAAAAATAATAAATCGATTTATTTTTAAAAATTTTGAATATATATTTTTGAATATTTACCGGTGGGAGATAGTGAAGACACGAATCGTGATTCCTTTGGAAAACTGGAGCCGGAGGGATCAGATCACTAGGGAAAGATCCGGCTGTAAAATAAGACGGGAACGGGTAAACCGGACCGGCTCTCATGGTGGTGGTCGTATGAATCACAGACGGAGGTTTTTCCGGCTGAGGAGGAGGAGGAGGAGGAAGTGGTGCGGAGGAAGAGATGTGTTGTTCTTCAAGACGGATCTTCTCGAGTTCGGCGACACCAGGACCTCTTCGAGGAACTCTTCTTTTTCCATTGTTATTACTCTTCTGTTTTTTGGGACACGAACCTGAGTAATCATCTCCATAGTTTCCAATGCTCGTCTTGCTACACATTTTTATTTCTTTCTAGGTTTAAGTGTATCATATATTAAACAGAGAGACATGATTGATAACAACTTATATAAGAAACGGAAGACAAAAGTGGTGGAGAAAAAAATGTGGCAAAAGGAGAAAGAAATAAAAAATCATTAAAAGTAGGAGAGATTAAAGGGAAGTAAATCTGAGATGAAATCGGCTCTTGTTTCGTAGTGAGAAAAGTTCTAGGGATTTAAGGAATTTTCAAACTCCATGTTTTTAGCTTTCTTAAGATCTCTCTCGCTCTTGTTATCAACACCTGGAGAGAGAGATAGTTCATGAATCCATATTTACTTCCGTGAATTTCTCTTGGAATTAGTTGTTTGTGTATACTTTCTTTAGTGCGTTGTGTTCATGGGACGAAACCTTACACATGAAACAAAACATATAAATCAATGTAATTTGAATAATTGTTGTAATTGTTTCATTTTGAAGAAAGGAGTTTGGATTTGCATGATAAGATCACATCTTGGCTAAATTCTATGAGTCCAAATGACAACATACAAAACAAATACGGTACGATCCAAATAGTAATAAAATATATAAGTATATAAATATATGTAAAATTTTTTGTTAATATTAATTACGGTACGGTGCAATTTACAAACATTGAAAGACTAAATTTAGTAACATAAATGTATCCTTTTTCTGAATTAAAACTATGTTTTAGATCATATGCAGACAATAAGAAATCAGATAAACTTACACGGTATAGTAATTTTATATTTATGTACACGATGTACGATGTACATAATGTGTATATCATTCATCGTGTATATAAACATAAAAATTACCAAATTAGGTAGTATAAGCTAATTAATTAGAATTTGTATTTGTGTTCTTTTTTTTTGAATTTTAGATTGATGAGTATATAAACATTTCTTGTACATTTTCTATATATATCTGAAAAAAATGGTTTTAAATTTTAATTTCAGACATGATATCGGGTTGTTGTAAACTACAGACGCCAATGCACTTAAATTTTATGAATTTTTTTATCAAAATTTTTATGAATTTAATGTGAATAAATCAAAGGTCAATCTATTAAAAGGGTAGACGAAATGGGGTTATCCGATCATTTTAATTTTGTATGGGTTTATTGCAATTTCGTAAGTGGATAAAAAGACTTCCTACTTTTGAAGCTGTCGATCATCAGAAAACATTTTTATAAATTTAAATTTGGGGATTTGCTTAACATATTTAAATATTACATGTTGGTTATTCTCCGGGAAGCTGACGATCATCAGAAATCGTTTTAATAAATTGGAATTTTGGGGGATTTTCTCAATATATTTGCATTTGGGTTTAGACTTTAGATACCACTTGAGCTAGTTTCCATAAGTTTCTAGTCATTTAATTCTTTTATTTCTGTTGGAATCTATCTTATTAAAACTGAAGTACAAAATGAGATTGTTTGGAAACATGTATATGAGTTTAAAAAATAAGAGTGTTTGGTAACATGGATTGTAGTCTTTTAAAAAAATATTACTTTTGTTTGGAAATAAAGATAGTAGTATTAAGCAAAAAAGTAATGGGTTTATGTTATTAAGAAAAATTAAAAGTCCATCATATTATAAGAAACTATATATTTGAGTCAGTTTTAAAATGTGTCAAATCATTTAAACTTTTTTTTCAAAACTAACCATAAAACAAAATTAAAACTTTATATACATATTTCAAATTAAAATAATAATTCAAAATTGATTTATATCATAAATTAATTGAAAAATATATATATATATATATATTCAAAAATAAATTTTTACTAAACAATTTTTCAATAACCATTACTTTTGTTTGAAAACAAGGATAGTATTATTAAGCAAAAAAATAATGGGCTTATGTTATTAAGAAAAATTGAAAGTCCATCATATTATAAGAAACTATCTATTTAAGCCAGTTTTAAAATGAGTCAATCTAATTGCCTAAAACTTTTTTTTATAAACTAACCATAAAACAAAATTTAAACTTTATATACATATTTCAAATCAAAATAATAATTCAAAATTGATTTATATCATAAATTGATTGAAAAATATACATATATTCAAAAATAGATTTTTACCAAACTATTTTTCAATAACCATTATAAAAAATGTTGTCAACATATATATAAGAAAAATACAATACAAAGTCCAATTTGAAATACCAACTCAAATTATGGTTTTTATATTTCATATTAAGTTTTAAAAATATAATATATGTAATTATTTATATGATGGTACATATAAATATGATTAATTATATGATGACAATATACGATACATAATAATGACTAGGGATGGGCTTTCGGTTACCCATACGAGTTTGGTTCTGATCGATTTGCGTTTCGGATTTCTGGGGTCAAAGATTTCAGTCCTATTAGGATGTTTCTAAATTTTGGTTTGAGTGTGATTCAGACCTTTGCGGGTTTGGTTCGAGTTTGGATCCATTTAAATTATTTTTAAAGTTTTAAATCATTATATATTTTTAATTTCTAAAAATCTATAAATAAAATAATATATTTCCTATAAATTTAAATAACATATGTCAGAATACCTAAGCTTAACATATCAATTGGCTTGATTTAAAATTTTTGGATACAAAATCAATAATTATTTTAAGTATTTTTGGTGATTTGAGTATACCTTAACTATTTCAGATATTTACTTTTGACTATCTATATATATTTTTAAGTATTTAAACCAATTTAAAAGTATCATTCTTGATGTTTTATATACGTTAAATCTAAATATAATTAATATATATAAGTATATAAATATATTTTTAGATAAATTCGGGTATACGAATACTTCGGTTCGGATTAGATTTGGATCTCTAAATAACAAAACTTTGAATAATTTGAATATTTAATCAATTTATGTTCGGGTTAGGTACTATATTTTCGGATCGGTATCGGTTATGTTCCTCGGATTCATTTTTCCAAATCCTAATAATTACATGAAAAACAAATATCAACATATTTTTCACAATATACATCCGCGCAGGCGCACAGATTAAATATTAACATATTTTCAAAATATTTTGCTATCAATTTTGGTTCGGGTTTGGTATTACACTTTCAGATCAAGATCGGTTTCGTTCTTCAGATTTTGATTTTTTTCAAGCACTAATATTAACATAAAAAATAAGTAGCAAAATATTTTTGAAAAATACACCCGCGCGGGTGCGCGGGTCAAAATCTAGTTGTTATTGAGGTGGCAACTTCTTCTTGCAACAGCCAACATGTTATATATCTCATATAATGATTGAAAAATATAGTTTCCTCAGTTAGATGTATCATTCGTTAATAGATCACCATTGTTTTGGCATGGTCTCGTATGTACAATTATGATTCAGCTACTTGAAACTTTATTTTGCTGATTATTGGAAAGTTATATGTGGTTTTTTGTCCAGGTTGTCTTGTTTTGTTTGTGTAATAGTAATACGAGTTAATATTAATAATAATATATATTTCCTCCGTTTTTTAATATAAGTCGTTTTACAGCTATGCACGTAGATTAAGAAAACCATTAATTTCTTATATTTTCTAAACAAAAACATCATTAATTATTTACCTAAACACAATTCAACCAATAGAAAAATAGAAGATATATTACTATTGGTCATACAACATTAATTATTAATAAATTTTACATAGAAAACCAAAAACGACATATAATTTGGAACAAAAAAAGTTTCTCTAAAACGACTTATAATAAAAAACAGAGGGAGTATTAAATATTCTCATCCAGAAATAAATTTATTATTAAACCAGGCTGTGTTGGTTTCAGTGGTAAAAGAATTCGGTCTGGAACTTGCACTATCTGGGTTTGATTCGTTTTGACTATCTAGTTGTGCCTTAATTAGAATAAAATGTACCCAGATGAAAAGTCTCATGAGATTATTTTTTTAGTCTAAAAAACTTTTAGAATCTCACGGTTATTAAAAAGTAGATTTATTGAATTACCATTTGTTGCATGTATCATAATTTGACTATTGGTAACCAACTTGTTGACCACGGGTACACGTGAAAGAAATATATTATAGAAGGCATAAAATATATTTTGGTCACCCTAATTGGTAGAATATATAATCTTGAAAATACAGAAATTGAAGTCAAATAACTAAGAAAATATTTGAGGGCTACAGGTCAGAATATATTTTGGTCACCCAATTTGGTAGAATATATAATCTTCAAAATACAGAAAATTTAAGTCAAATATATATCTAAGAAAAGTAACAATGTAATTTCTGTTTTAGAGATTTTGAAGAAATGCAGTGAACAGAGAAATGTTGAATTCATTTGGTCAAATAATAATATTATATCTATAGAAAGTTGACATATTATAGAAGGCATTTCTTGTTGAATATGTAATAATAGTTTTGATGCATGTAATTAGAAACGAGGATAAAAGAAAGAAACAAATATTCCAGTTAGTTATGCCATATAACATGAACCTTTTTGAAGTAAGTAATTAACTCATTTTTCGAAATACGAAAGAATATATCCTACTAGGAAGCTTAAAGATTACATATCAATGTAGCCTGTATTTCATTTTATGCGTAAGATTAAGATATCTATCTACCAACTAAGAACAATAATATAAGATAAATATCTTTTTTAAAATAGAGAAAATAAATAAGTAAGGATACCGCATTTAGTGTTGATATATAGGATAATCACACAAAATCCCCTACTTAAATAATGGATCTGTAAAAACAATGATAACCCCTGTGAATGTTTGTTTTCAGTTCTAGATATACAGTGAAACCTCTATAAATTAATAATGTTAGGACTACACCAAAATTATAATTTTTTTATTAATTTATAGAGATATTAATTTATCGATATATTAATTGAACCAAAAACTCGATTTAGACTATTAAATTAAATTATTTTATAAAGATTTTTACTGTATATTAATTTATAGAGTATTAATTTAAAGAAGTTATACTGCACTAGTATAACCTCCTGTGGTACGCATGGGTAAACTCCACTATCTTCTAATTATTTGATTATGAAGTTATAGTCAGATATCTTCTAACCTAGATATTACATTCAGTTTCTGTGATTTTTTTTCTTTGAGTTTTTATTAAAAATTTAAGACTTATATCAACTCACAAAATATGGTATAAATAATATATTTGATATGGTTGAATTAAATTTTGTAACCAAAAAAAAACTTCTTTAAATATAAGTACAGTAGAACCTCTATAAATTAATAATGTTGAGACTTTAAAATTTTATTAATTTATAGAGATATTAATTTACAAAAGTTTATTTATTTAGATTTTTTATTTAAGATATATTTATTCTAACATAACTGTTTTTTTCATGTATAGACATTAATTGTTATTTTCTTAAAAATTGACATTTATATTAATTTTACTATAATATTTGGTGTATATAATATATATTGCATAGAACTTAAATGGGGTTTTAAATATAATATTATTAAATCTCATCAAAAATATATTAGTGTTAAGAAAATACAAATATAATTCCTTATGAATATAAAACAAACAATGTAATAATAGATTCTTACTTATAGAAAATATGTATAGATATAAATTATTTATTTATAATTTTATTGGGGCCATATATTTACATAGAATTTTCTTAAAAAAATATATCTTATTATTTTATCGATTTGTGTCAAATTTTGAACCGGCCAAAGTTGAAAGAAACGAAATTTATAAATTTATAGAGATTATAAATTTATAGAGTATTAATTTATAGAGGTTCTACTGTATCTTCATGTCACCATAATGGACACAAAACAATGAAATTATTGACCAAAATGAAACAAAAGAAACAATAAAATTATGATAGTTTCTGATTAAATCACAACTTAATTGAAAACATTTTAATATTAACAGAAAAATAAAAGTCAAAAATTACAATGTTAACATTACAACAGAGTCACATCAGTCTGTAAATGTTTGCTGTAAAAAAAAATGTTAACATTACCATGAAAAATTTGAATTATATTTGGCATACGCTTGAATTTATCTCTTGTTAAATAAGAAATAACCACAAAGCTGAGTTTCATTTATGTTAACAGATTTTTTTTGAACTGAGGCTTTTTAAATGATTTTTAGATACCATAGTTTTAAATATGAAAATGTGTTTACCTTTCTCCACAAAAACAACTTTTCAGGCTGAGACAAACTCGAGTAATGATAGTTATTTTGTGAACAAAACTCTGATTTCCACTCTTTTGTGAAAATTAATCTGCAAAAAGTTCACTATGAAAAAAAATCTTCTACTTGAATGCAGAAAAAAAATCATAGAGAAGTATTAAGAAAAAGAGAAGAATAACTTCTTTTTGACAAAAAGAAGCATAACTCTTAGTCATTGCCACGCTCAAAATCAGATAAAACTAAAAAAAAAAAACTATTGAGAAGAAGAAGACAAAAAGAAAATATGGAGAAAGATAAAAAAAAATAGTTGATCGAATGCAACATAGGAGAAGGAGCAGTTGATATTGGGAGTCATTGATCTTATACATTATTGAACGTGTGCATGAGTCATGTTGATAGTTTGAGAAAATATAGGAACTTGTGTTTTTCTACGGTTATAAAAAGATTTGAAACGCATAGAACGTCCTTTATTCATTTTTAGGTTTTAAATTTTTATTTTTAAAATTGCAAACCAATTGCACATGTCAAAATTTGATTGGGAAGGTGACTATTCTTTAGTATATAAATGATATATATATATATATATATATATATGTTTTACATGATTAGTGGTTTATATTTTAGACATTAACCATATATTTAAATGTTTATATGATTTTCAAACACATAATTTTATAATATACATGATGTAATGTAATATATGATAGTTTAGGTTTCATTATTCTTTCATGGAAAAAAATATGCCGCTTAAAATAATATATGTTATTAGATACTTTGGATCTCCAAATTCAATATTTTAATATTATCAACCAGAAATTCTGCGATAAATATGTTAGATTTTCTAAGTTTTTTTTAATTTTTTACTGTCTAAATCAATATTTATCGAATACATTTAAATTAAAATTGATGGTACATTCCCACTAAATTGGGTAGATTGCCTAAATTGTTTTGACTTAATCTGAAAACATGCCACTTTTGCCAAGTCACTTTTTAGGATATATCAAATTAGAATGTTTTATTTAAAAAGAGAGAAAGAAATAACAATCCATTATGTGATAAGTTTTTCCATAAATTATTTAAAACATATGGACCACGATCATTCTTGCTCGTATTATCTACTATTTGAACATAATGAACCAGTTTTTCCCTCTATTTAAATTGCATATGGTCGTATACTCACATTCCGAAGCATTGCCTTCTCACTTGTTTGGCTTTCAATATCGTTAATACTGATCTACATAAATATAAGAATGATACTAAAGACCATTGAAAATTACAACAGTGGTAAACATAAAGCTGAAAATAGGACAATTCTAAAGGATGGTCACAACAATATGATCATATTAACAGCAATATATTGGATGGTAAGAGTACTCAATTAATAATCAATTGCCTTCTCAATTGTTTGGTCCTCAATGTAGTTTACATTCATTTTCATTATATAACAAACACATAAGTATATTAATGATATAATAAAGATATTAAAATAAAACATATTGGTAACTAGTACTATAAATATTGCATCTCTACTCACATCATGCTTTGAAGTTTGAAAGACTTTAACATATTGATTGTCAAACCGGTTTTAAACAGCTTAACATTGTTGAAGCTAATAGATGTTAGGTCTGGGACGGATCGGGTATCCGAGCAATTTTAAGGTATCCGGGTCAGGATCCTTATCCGGCGGATCCATAATTTTACTATCATTATCCAGATCCAGGATTCTCGATATCCGGGTGTCGGATATCCTTTTAAAAATTTTAATATCCGATGGATATTCGGATCCGGATTTGGATCCTTAAAATAAATAAAAAATGATATTAATATATATAAAAATATTATAAAAATTTAAAAATAAAAAATATATAATGTTTTTAATTATTTCTATGTATAATATTACAAAATTTACATATACTATTATAAAAATAGAAATATATTAAATAACGTTAGTTTTTATATATAGATATTACTATTTCTGAAATAGTTATTAATAAAACTTACGGGTCCTGATATCCGGACTAAAAATCAAGATATCCGGATCCGGATCCGGCTTTGACGGATCCAACATTTTACTATCCGGATCCGGATTCAGTCCCTCTGGATATCCGAATTTTTGGATCGGATCCGGATCGAATTTCAGATCGAATCCGGATCTCGGATAAAAGTCCCAGGCCTAGTTGATGTCATGGCTACGGATCTTTTTCTGCTTTAGACGATGTGTGTTGTGTTAATTTTAGGTTAATGTGATATAAGACGTCCAGGTTGGTAGAAAACATATCTTTGATGAACTCTAGTCACTCTACTATTTGCATATTTAATTATTTTTTCTAACAATTAGGATTTGTACTATAAACTTATTTTTATTATGCGTGGAGGATAAATAATTAGGATTTGCAATATATATTTTAATCTAATAAAGATATTCATATCCCATAAAATGGTAGAAGTTATTATATAGTTCCTGTATTTAGTGGATAGCAAGTCTTTTGAAAGTTAAGTACAAATATCGTGTAATTAATGATTAATTTTATTGTACACAAGTTATTTCTAGGAATATCTTATAGATATTAAGGAATGCCCTATATTTTCTGAATGCAAATTTTATATATTAAAGAGCTTCATGTGAATGTTAACCAATCTCGATGGTTAAAAATAAAAAATAAATTAAAAATGTAGGAGTTGGTTTCCATGCTAAATAATCGGTTATATTTTTGTAATTAATAATAGATGATTATATAAAATTAATAGTTAGAATTGTAACTATTAAGGTGAAAGAATGGCTATTTTTAAAAGTATTTCAATTTTAATAAGATAAATAGTTATTAATCGAGTCGCATGAAATTGTAATTATTAAGATGAAAGAAGAGTTATTTTTAAAATGTATTTCAACTTTAATAAGATAGATGACACCAACAATTACAAATAGTTAGACTACTTACAAAATATATTTGGAAAGCACGTATTATAGTTTAGCATCAAAACATATTTCAAAAAGAGAAATTCTTTAGGATAAACCTAAAAATTTTTTTTGTCATAAATATAGACTTTAAAAATAAAAATGACCAAAATAGACTTAAATATTTTATCAAAAGAAGTAAATATACACTTATACTCCTAGGGTTAATTAATCTAGATATTAGGATTTAGAGTTAAGGGGTGAGGTTTAGGGTTTAAGGTTTAGAGTTTAGAGTTTAGAATTTAGGATCTAGGGGTTAGGGTTTAGAATTTAAGATTTAGGGTTTCAAGTTGAGGAGTGGGGTTTTGGGGATAGGATTTCAAATTTTAAAAATTAAAAAAATTTAAAATTTTCAAAATAAAAAATTCTAGTTTGGTCATTTTAGTTTTTGGAGTTTATTTTGTGATAAAAACTTAATCTATTTGAGAGAATTGCCCTTAAAAAAATAATAGATAATTTACTAAATGTTCCTATTTAAATAAAAAGAGTTAAGATGATATATAATTCGAACATATTAGAAAATCAAGATCACAATCATGCATAACAAACAAGGACCAGTAGTGAACTAAAATGCAAGATCAATTGAACAATCTTAACTACTCACAATGATTCAAAAAATTTCAAGCTTCATCAACTGTGCCAGTAGGACTAGGAGACAAAGGGATAGGCTGTAACAATTATAGAATGTAACACAGTAATCATCAGGCATATGAGAATTGTGAACTTGTCATTTCATATGTTTAGAAATGGTCACAGAGAATTTAGAGTATTAAAATAAAACCTAAACATTCAAGATTCAAGAAAACTATTACCAGAAGCGGCAAGATTTTATCCTTCGTTAATCTCTGAATCCACAAAAAAAAAAAAAAACAAGCAACAAACAAAGTAACAATCTAAACACAACTAATGTTCTGATACCAGAGGATAAAATATACGTTTTCATGAATGGTTATATTATCAATCAGTTTCTAGAACCCTACAAACACTTTTTTTTTTCTTTTGTAACACCGAATGCTACAGATACTAAATCACAGATAGTTACTAATGATATGAAAATAGTTCTTTAAAATAAGTATATCACTTGATGTTTTCAAGGATTAACAAGGAATAAGTTTCTACATTCTCACAGAATACTAAACCAATGACAGAAATGTTGCCAAGAGTTAGAGACCATGAGAAATTTCCAATCATTGTTATTGTAAAACCTAAAAACTCAAGTCAACATATACAATTTATAGAATCTAACACAGTAATCATTTAGCCTCCTATGCAGAGTTGTGGAGAAATCATTTCACATGTTTACAATGATCACCGAGGGTAAGAGTATAACACAAAACAGAAACATTCAAGATTCAAAGAAACTACGACCACATTCTGCAGGAATCTCTCATACGTTGATCTAGAAGCGACTTCATAGAAATAAGTTACATTATAATACATACAAGAACCAAACTAATTTTGAATAATAACTTTTTCTGATCAACATACAGAATACTAACGCAGTTTAGAAGGATCACTGAGAGTAGGAGAGGCATAACAAAAAACAGATAAATTCAAAATTCAAAGAAACTACTCACACAATCTATAGGAATTTCACCGGTTAATCTACAAGAGACCTAAAACATACCCAGTTCATAAAAGAGAGACCTTAAAATACATAAAAGCACCAAACTAAAGATATGCTAACACCGTTTAGAATTTTCACTGAGGCTTAAGAGCATACCACAAAATAGAAACATTCATCAAGATTCAAAAACAGAACTACTACAACAACCGATGGAATCTCTCACCTATCTTGATCTACCAGAGTCCAAGATACATAGATTTCATAAAAGGAGAGACCTTATAATACAAAATAGCACCAATATAAAGAGATTCTAACACGTTTAGAATGACCGTGAGGATTAAATGCATGACACAAATCAAAAACATTCAAGATTCAAAGAAACTACAACCACAGTTTGCAGGAGTCTCTCAACTTTAGGATGATCTACAAGAAACTCTTAAGATACATCAATTTCATAAAAATAAAAGCCTTAAGCACCAAACTAAAGAGAACAGAGAGAGATTACACTTTAAACACAGTATAATGTTCCAATATGAAAAAAGAATCTACTTTCTCATCAATGGATATGTTAACAATCAGTTCTAGAATCTCATGAATGCTAGATCAATGAGAGAAACATTGTCAAAGATAAATTATTTTAAAAAAAAAATTAAAACAGAGCTTTCCAATTCCTTTACATTTACGCATATATCACTTAACTAGTTTGTATTCATATGTAACAATATCATTTTGTAAGATAAAAAGTGAAGAAAAGCATATACCTGGGTAAATCCTTGGCGTCAATGAAGATATGAACAGTTTGTGAAGAACGCACCTAAACAAATGTAATTAGTCTTTGCTTCATATCAGTCTCTCCTGCTTGTGATTTTCATAAATTGAATGTATCGACTAAGTAACAAACAAGTTTGAAAAGCACATACCTGGTTAAAGAAATCTGATACACTTGAAATCATCTCTGAGTTTTCTGAAGCCCATACAAAACCTGAGGAAATCATAACTATTTAGTCTTTTCGTTCAAAAAAGAGTTACCTTGTGAGTTATTACCCTGTAAGTAGTAACTATGACATAAGTCTTTGTATATGGACTACCTAAGCCGTACATAGTGAGGTGAGGAATCAATTTTTGGTTCATAGTCTATGTCTTAAGACTGCATTTAAGCTGTTGGTCGTTTTTACTATCCAACAAGCCAAAAAAGTGATTCAAATTTTTGGCGCATAGTGTCTTACGACATGGTTTAAACTGTTGGTCGTTTTTACCATCCAAACAAGCTAAAAACCGATTTGGTTTAGTCTCTATCTTGAAATTGGTTTAAGTTGTTGGTCGTTTTTACCATCCAACAAGCCAAAAACTTGGTGTGTAGTCTTTTTCTAAATGCTTTGACAAGGCTTGACTTTAGTAAGGAGTCTGTTTTTGCTCTTTGTTTTAAACTGATCTTTTTGGTCGTTCTTTATCAAATGATTTTTAAGCCTTGTGGTTGATGTGAAGAATTAGTTTTCGGGTACATAGTCTCTGTCTCAAGACTTCTTTAAGCTGCTGGTCATGAGGAGCAATATTGTCTAAGGTTTCTTCGTAAGCCGTTGGTTGTAGCTGTCCAGACTTCATAAGCCGTGGGTAGCAATATATTGTCTAGACTCTTGTAAAGCCTCATGTAGTAAAGCCGTATGAATCTTTGTCTAAACTTTTATAAGCCGTGGGTACTTAATGAATCCAACCTTTTATAAGCCGTGGGTAGCAATATATTGTCTAGACTTCATAAGCCGTGGGTAGCAATATATTGTCTAGACTCTTCTAAAGCCTCATGTAGTAAATCCGTATGAATCTTTGTCTAAACTTTTTATAAGCCGTGGGTACTTAATGAATCCAACCTTTTATAAGCCGTGGGTTGCTATTAATGTTTTTTCAACTCATAGTCTTTGCCTTGAACTTTTTCTGAGAAGTTGGTCGTTCTTCCATCGAACATAAGTTTTCCAAGCCGTGGGTACTGGTAAAGCGTGTTCACTCAGTATTTGTCTAAAGACTTTCTTGCAAAGTCGTGGGTACAAATGTGATGAAAGACGTTTTCATTCACAGTCTAAGTCTTTTTTGGCAAGCCGTGGGTACTAATGTGACGAAGACGAATTCAAGCACAGTCTTTGTGTAAGAACCTTTTTGAAAGCCGTGGGTACAAATGTGATGAACACATATTCAATCACAGTCGTTGTCAAAAGACTTTCTTGCAAGCCGTGGATACTACTAATGTGATGAAAACAGTCTCTGTCTAAAGACTTGTTTGTAAGCCGTGGGTTTACTTCTCATGACTTGTGATCGTTATTACACGCAACGGGACTCGGGACTAATGTGATGAAAAACTCATTTGCTTCATAAAGACTTCGTTTGAATACTTCTCTCAAGCAATGAATCCGTTTTCAGTTACCATCCAACTAGCCTTTGTTTGTCTAGAGGATCTTTTAAAGTTGTGGTCGTTTGATCCCATGCAACACATTCAGTCTTAAGACTTTTTTTTCCGAAGCCGTGGGTAGTAATGTGATGAAGACGTTTTCAATCACAGTCTTTTATGTCTGAAGACCTTTCTTGCAAGCCGTAGGTACAAATGTGATGAATAATTTTCCAATCACATTCTTTTATGTCTGAAGACCTTTCTTGGAAGCCGTGGATACTAACGCAATGTACATTTACAATCACAGTCTGTCTAAAAACTTGTTTTTCTTTAAGCCTTTGGTACTAAATTTTGTTACACTTTTCATCCTCAAACATCCTTTGCATCATAGAGCTGTGAGTAAGCAAAGGATCTGGTTTAGATTTAGATCTTTGTCTAAAATTTTATTAAGCCGTGAGTCGCGTGTAAGCAATGAATCCGGTTTCGATTCAAGAGTCTAACCAACTCATAAAGCCGTAGGTAGTAAAGCAATAAAGACTTTTTTGTTAGCCTTGGGTACTAGTGTGATGAAGGCGTATTCAATCACAGTCTCTGCCTGAAGACCTTTTTTGCCAAGCCGTGGGTACAAATGTGATGAATATGTTTTCAATCACAGTCTTTGTCTAAAGACCCTTTTTGGCAAGCCTTTTGTGTTAATACTTTTCATAAGCCGTGGGTACAGATGCGATGAAGATATTTTAATCACAGTCTCTGTCTAAAGACCTTTTTTGCAAACCCGTGTGTTCAAATGCGCTGAAAACGTTTATAATCACAGGCTTTGTCTAAAGACCTTTTGCAAGACATGGGGTACTAATTTTATGATTCACAGTCCTTGTCTCAGGATTTTCTTGCAAGCCGAGGGTACTCACGTAGTGAATATGTTTTTTCAATCACAGTCTCTGTCTAAAGACTTGTTTTTAAGCCGTGGGTACTAAATTTTGTCACATTTTGCATCCTCAAACATAGAGCTGTGGGTAAGTAATGGATCTGGTTGAGATGTAATCTTTGTCTGAAGACTTCTCTCAAACCGTACATACCAAGATTGTCTAAATCCCCTTAATAAAGCCGCAAGTAGCAAGATTTTCCAATCACTTCGTGTAACTTGTGATCGTTATTTCACGCAATGGCACTCGGGACAATTAGTTTTCATGACTTGTGATCGTTATTTCCATTCAACAAGTTCAAAACCGATTCATATCCTTTGTGTTAATGAATCCTTCCAACGATCTCATAGCCTTAGAGATAGTCATTTTCTGTCTAAAGACATTTTGTAAGCTGATGGTTGTTTTTGTAAAGCCGTGGGTACTAAAGTATATTTTAGTTTACCATGCCCAAATGTCTCTTGCTTAGACATGCACTACCAACCAATAGTGTTTTAGAGCCATTGGGACGATCTCGTAGCATTTGTCTAAATTTTTTTTGCAAAGCTGTTGGTCTTTTATAAGTCGTGGGTAGTAATGTAATGAATACATTTTCATCACAGTCTTTGTCAAAAGACATTCTTGCAAGCCGTGGGTAAAGACTTTTTTTAAGCCTCTGTTTAAAGACTTTTAACGCCTTTGGTAGTTTGTCTAAAGACCTTTTTTGGCAAGCCGTGGGTACTAATGTGATGAAAACATATTCAATCACAGTCTTTGTTAAAAGACTTTCTTGTGCAAGCCGTGTGTACTAATGTGATGAAGACGTTTTCAATCACAGTCTCTGTCTAAAGACTTCTTTTTAAGCCGCTGGTACTAAAACCCCTTAGTAAAGCTGTGGGTAGCAAGATTTTCCAATCACATTTGAGTAACTTGTGATGGTTATTTCACGCAACGGGACTCGGGACAATTAGTATTTATGACTTGTGATCGTTATATCCATTCAACAAGTTCAAAACCAATTCATAGCCTTTTGTCAAGACTGTGATTGTTAAGCAGTGGGTAAAGACCTTTTTTAAGCCTCTGTCTAAAGACTTCTTTTTAAGCCGTTGGTACTAAAAGGTCTTTGTCTAAAGACCTTTTTTGGCAAGCCGTGGGTACTAATGTGATGAAAACATATTCAATCACAGTCTTTGTCAAAAGACTTTCTTGCAAGCCGTGTGTACTAATGTGATGAAGGCGTTTTCAATCACAGTCTCTGTCTAAAGGCTTCTTTTTAAGCCGTTGGTACTAAACTTTGTCACCCTTTATCCATCCCTCATTTCATTGCCTTAGGCATAGTCATTTTCTGTCAAAAGACTATTTTTAAGCCGACGGTTGTTTTTGTAAAGCCGTGGGTACTAAAGTGTGTTTTACTTTCTATCCCCAAACATCTCCATGCACTACCAACCATTAGTTTCTAGGGTCATGGTTTAAATTTCCTCTGGGTCTAAGCTTCACGCAACAGGGACTCGGGACAATGTCTCCAAATAAGATTTTGGCAGAACACTATTAGATTAGTGCCTACCTATGATCTTTTTGGAGTTTTATACAACTTAAACAAAAGTAGGAATCGGCAGTAAAAAGACATAAAGCAGTAAAAGAACTTACATGTCTTAGGTTGCTACTTCTTTAGCCGTTCAACTCAGAGACTCACACTTATCTTCAATCTGTAAAAAAAAAAAACAGAGAGAGGCTAAAGTGATCTGTAATTCTCCAATATATAAGAACTCGGCACAAGAAAGAAACATATGTATATATAAGCATCACTTTGTATAACCAATTTCAAGTCAAAGATACAGATAAACATCCATAACAAAATATCAAGTAGCCCAGACCTAAAGCACGATCAAGTTCTAAGTAAAACTAGAAATCAAAATATCATTGTTCTCATGTCAATTGCTAAAATACATAGAATCATCTTAACGCAAATTTTCGTCTATGATTCTCAAAGATTAGGAGAACAAAAACAATTTGCGTAGACAGAGACGTTACCTCAACGATGATTCCATACGGATTCAAGCGCTTTCCAGGATCACTACAACAATAAATGAATGAACAATTAAGGAAATTTGAAACCCTAGAACAAAATCGCAAAACCCAATCGATCGCATCAACGGAACCCAACAAAACAGATTCACGATCGATCAAGAGAAATCGAAGAGAAAGAACGTACTCTTTCAAGAATCGTGAACTTCTCTGCTTCTTTGAAAAGGAGTTATCTCCAGAAAGAAACTTTTGGGAGAAAACCCTAAGAGAAGTGAAAGAACAGAGTAATCATCTCCTCCTGATACATACGCTTTTATATATGTATCGTTGCATCTTTAAACATCAACGGATACATTTTTAAACGGACGGTGCTTATTCCTCCACGTGGTATGTTTATAGTGCACCTTCCTCAAGGTTTTGTTGATCCTGCTGATTAAACGGATTTCAATGTAGACTTAACAGACTTTTAAACTAGGCCCAATAAAACACATTTATTAAATTTTCTTTATGCTATCAGGTTGAATACGTGCAATCGTAAAGTGTACACCCTAACTATTTGATATTTAATTTAATCTTAAAACTAAAAAAAATTCTGAATCTTTTATTTGAATAATTCAAAAACCAGATCTGAGTTGGAACAAATTTTATCGAATATTAGCCAATTCGCAATATTATTACCCAATCAAACCAAAAACTGAAATAAGAATCAAATTTCATAAATAACCGAACAGTTTTATATATCTACAACCGAAAAATCGAAAACCAAACCGATTATGCCTAGTCCTACGGATCTCCCTGCCATAAAATGTACATTTACTAACAGAAGAAAATTTGGATTTATCTTTAAAATCCTTAGACCAGGAAATTTATGACAATTAGTTCCAAACACTCTTCAGACTATCATCAAAAAAGGAAACTTAGGTTTGAATAAACTTTATCATAGTCCAAAATTTAAAGAAAATAAACTTGAAAAAGATTATAGTAGTTTTGATGTCTAGTCCAACTTTTATGTGGAGAATAAATCTTCTAAATTAAATGAATAAGATAAGGAAACTTAGGTTTGAATACTGAATATGATTGAATTATAAATGATTTGTTACATTAATAGTGTAATTTGACTTTTCAATCAAACCAAAAAGATTGCACATCATGTTTTATGATTTCAATAATTTCCTTTTTTGTTAGAGCGGTTATCCAAAAATATCAAGGGATTAAAAAAATTAATAACTACCATACCAATTTTGATCTTTTCAAAAAAAAAAAAACCAACGATGGATAATCAGTGCGATATGTTTGTACGTAAAATAGGTAACAATATGAAGATCTGGTCACGCAAATTTAATGTAAAAATATCATCTGTTGCAAAAAGTATGTATAAATCAATGATGGATAATCATGTATTCGTAATAACTTTGACGTGGTGAAACCGTATTCAAATAACAACGATGCAATATCCGTTAAATCCCTTATATAGAAAACTCCTCTTTTCAAGCCAATTTTGTTTCCATTAGCACGCTAACATTGCCATTGACAATAATTCATTTGATCCTGTGATTGACAATTCAAATTTGAATCATATATTATGGGAAAAATCGAAATGGTAATGTATTAAATTGTGTTGCCTTGAATCTAAACTATCATAAAATGATCGTCGATTACAATTGCATTGATAATTATGGAAACAATAAACATGATTAACATGCAATGGAGGAGATTTGAAACTATTATTAGCTTTTAACAATATAATATATTTCCAAGTTTTATGTCATTTTTTAAAAAAAGTGTACGTATATATCTATAAGATTTTGCCATTCTGTAATAATTCTTGAACATTGCGATTGTGATCGGTATCTTTGTCTAATACGGAGAAGATTTGCAGCAACATATATAAAAGTAGATATGTAGATACATACGTACACAACGGATTTTATGTAGTCTAACTATGTAGAAAGGCATTAATATTTAAGTCAGGCTATATAACAAAATCGATCATTATAAAAAATCTCAGGTTATGGCAATAAAATCTCTGCATATTTAAATTTGTCGTTTCTAATTGAAGCGTAGCAAGCGGGGCGCGGGTTTAATTTTTTAGTTAGTCAATAAGCTTATAATATATACCCAATTTTTAATGTAATGAGCAATGGTACTTTTTGTAATTAGTTTAGTTAAGAAAGAGTTTTTGAATATATGAAGTGAGAGAGCTTGTGGTGCTGATACGTAGGAAATGACACACATGTAATAAACACATGAATTAAATGTTAGTTTTATATAATGCTCCTCAAATAATAAAAAGAGATATCATTTTAATAGTGGTCCTGATGAAAATTTGAATATGTAAATATGTTACTAGTGTTTTATAGTTTTGCCCCGAGTAAAAATTTTTCTTAGATCTGCCACTGTTCAAAACCATGGTTTTCCATTATATAATACGTCATGTTATGAATTAGTTTCTAAAATATTCACTGGTTGGTGGTATACTGATATACTAGGTTAAGACACGCACTTGCCCGGAATAAATATTATATAAATTAGTTTTATGTATTATATGTTCTTTTATATATTATTAAATAATACATATAAATTGATAATTAAAAACTCAGAAAATATTACGTATATGATTAAATTGGTGCAAACACATAAATAAATTTTATTAATTCAAACAAACAGTTTTTCTATTTTATATGATATAAAACTAAGTTTTAATGATATTAACTTAGATATATAGTACATTTTAATATTGATATCTGTTAAATAATATTTTATACTCATATTGTTTTTTGATCATTTGTATTTTCTGTAATACAATTTTTGAATCAACGATAACAATTTGTTTTTGTGGGCTTTTTAATAGTTTTAGTCATTTATAATTTTAAAAACATTATGAAAAGTTTTAAAACTAAATATTAAGTTGTCAATATTAGTTCAAAATTTTTATCAAACAAAAACTCAAAGAAAATTTCGAAATTAAAATACATATGTATTTTTATATGATACATAATTTATTTTAAACAATATTAATATATTAATATTTATTTAATGAGTCTTCTTATTGTATAATTTTGTAATCATTTATATCTTGTTATAACGAAAAAATTAAACCATGAAAAATTCAATGTGAGATTTTTGACAACTTTTGTCATTTATATTTGTTTATAAAAATTCAAAATATAACATATACAGAAAAATCTAAATTTTTACTATATAGTTAATGTGGTTGTTTGATAAAAAAATGAAGAACATTAATAATCAATTTATGATTAGTTTAATAAAAAAACTTATTATATATTTTGATGGACCAACATATTTTTCTAAAGATTCTAAAAATGATTGTGGTGATGATACGTGGCTACAAAAAATGTTATAATGCTTTTTTTTTTAATATATAGGAGATGTTATCTTTTTATTTATGGATTTTCACAATATTATTACCCAATCAAACCAAAAACTGAAATAAGAACCGAATTTCATAAATAACCGAACATTTTTTATATATCTTCAACCGAAAAATCGAAAACCAAACTGATTAAGCCTAGTTTTCAGAAAAGTATAATGAACAAGCTTCACATATTTTCAAAAAATCTGCTATATATTAATTGAGGATCTTTAAATAGTTATAACATGTATTTTCTAAGAATTGAAAAAAACCTCATCCTATATGGCAGTTTTATATGACTTAAAAAGGCTGACGTGGCGCAATTATAAGAGATTTCGGTGGAGCATAGTTTAAAAAGAAAAACCCTAGGAAAATACACATTCACATGGATATGGACAGTCGTATATATCATACTAAATATCATAACGATTTATTAATAGCTTGAGTCGCATATTTGCTTTACTCACCCCGTATAACCAGCCACGAAGTCCAAAGAGTATCGATGGAGCTTTCGTCGTAGAAATAGTTGTTGGTGTTGTTCTGCTTCTCTACTCTCTCCACATCTCTGTTTGCCATTACTTTCTGTTTATTTCTTTCTTCTCAGCTCAATAAAACCTCTGGATCTATCTTCGATTAACTGATACATATACGAAAATGGGAGAAGCTTAAAGTAACATCGACAAAAGAAAGAAAGAAAGGTGGATGAATTTAGGGGAACAAGAAATTGAGACAGAGCATCTGTAATAGGAGAAAAGAATTAAGGCAAACGTTGTAACCTTTTTTGTAACAAATTTATGTTACAAAGTCAAAGATAAACCTTTTTGTGTGTGTGTGTCTGTTGTGTTCTTGGGTTTCTGCTTCAACCAATTTAACCGTTGAATTGATAATTTACTATGTAAAATAAAAAATAAATTAGAAAACCATATAAGTTATTAGTAGTCTTTCTTTTTCTTTTGTTGAACACAGTAAACATTAGTCTATGTATCTATATAGGGGACTTACGTCTTCTAAGTAAGTAAGATATAGGGGGTGACTATCAAATGTTCTCATTGGGGATAACTATTAAATATTCGAATGTTCTCTGTATGCCAAACAATTCAAAGGAAAAACTTATACCTACGTGCTGTGGGTTATAAAATTATGTCTCTCTATGGCAAATTAAAAATGTTTTCATGGTGTTGGCATCCTCGCAGGTGAGAACATGTTTACTTTATAAACATTGTATCAGCAAAAATGATAGTAGGTTAAATAAATTTTGTGGCTGAATCAGATAAAAAAATAGTATAGATCGTGTAGGGTTTGTATTATTATTGTTTGAACCGAATCCAAATCGATGAAATAATTAGACCGGTTTATAATATTAATGTTCTCAACTTCTCATCACCATCAAACACATTCAAATACGAGTAATTCTTGGGTTCACCCCCTAGGGTGAACCTCTAGGTTCACCAACCAATAGTGTTTGATTATTTGATATTTGATATCTTTTAAAAAAGGAAACAACATTGAATTTCCAAATAAGATTATCTTTTTAAAATAAAACAATAAAAATACATAAAAATAGTTACAAAAAATAAATAAATAAATATTTTTAAGTCTTTAGCAAAATACTAAACCATATACCCTAAATCTTAAACCCTAAACCTTAAACTTTGGATAAACTCTAAACGTTTGAAAATCTTAAATCCTAAATCATACATTAAAAACTAAATTTTAATAACACTAAACCCTAAATCCTAATCACTAAACCCTAAACCCTTGGGTAAACTCTGAACCCTTGGATAAATCATAAACTATAGAGTTTATTTTTAAATATTTTTGATTTACAGTTTATGATTTATCCAAAGGTTCAGGGTTTATCCAAGGGTTTAGGGTTTAGTGATTAGGATTTAGGGTTTAGTGTTATTAAAATTTAGTTTTTAATGTATGATTTAGGGTTTAAGATTTTCAAACGTTTAGAGTTTATCCAAAGTTTAAGGTTTAGGGTTTAGGGTTTAAGATTTAGGGTATAGGGTTTAGTATTTTGCTAAAAACTTAAAAATATTTATTTATTTATTTTTTGTAACTATTTTTATGTATTTTTATTGTTTTATTTTAAAAAGATAATCTTATTTGGAAATTTAATGTTGTTTCCTTTTTTAAAAGATATCAAATATCAAATACTCAAATACTATTGGTTGGTGAACCTAGAGGTTCACCCTAGGGGGTGAACCCAAGAATTACTCTTCAAATACATCCAATTTAGACAATTTATAATTATGCATTGATTATTCAATGGTTCGATTATAGAAGCCTTGGTCGTTTTTGAATGGTCTATTATAAATCGAATATATTTCCTTGCTAAGCAATTCTCTTTTTTTTTGTAAATATGTATTTTTTTTTTTTTTGTCGAGGATTTATTTAGATATTACAATTATGAGAAAGATTACAAAAACGATTCGATAACCGACAATACTACCTACCTTATGAGATCTACGCCTAGCCGCATCATTTAAGCTGTCCTATGAAGATCACGTCTGACCGGATTTACTTGCACCATGTTGAGAAACTCTTGTAAGTCTTTCTTCCGTAATCGCATAATTCTTGAATAAATCGTTTGCTCCGGGAATTGAAACCTGGATTTCCTGTGCAATCTGCAAGAAATTGCATAATCTGGGATTTGAACCCCAGACCTGGGTGTAGAAGCCTTTAAACCATAACCACTAGGCTATGGTGCTTCCACAAAAAACTTTTGTGATATTTATAGATTGTATTTAATATGAAAAAACTTTTGGTACAAGGCATGATGTGATATTTATATAAACCATGTTATCAAAAAAGGTGCACATATATAGTAGTTTACTCTATTTTTTACTCAAAAATAGAGTAACTATATAATAGAGTTTGAATTTGCTCTAATGGTATTCTATTTTAGAGTAGAAAATAGAGAATGATGAACAAAAAAAAAACAAATTATTCTATATTTGGAGTAAACCTATTTTTCACTCTATAATAGAGTGAGAAATAGAGTACCATTAGAATATTTTTTACTCTAAACTCTATTTTAGAGTGAAAAATAGAGTGGAGTTGGAGATGCTCTAAACATATTCTACGAAGTCATAGAAATACATATGGCCATCTCATGAAAAAGTTTCACATTTTTATTATTGTTAGACTACAACATACGACTGTTTCCGTTTCAAAGCTACAGATAAATGTCATTAGAAACCGTCTGAAGCCTATATAAAATGGGCGTGTGAGAAAGTCATCTCTCATACTGCACTAATTTGTATTCTAACTACTAGAACTAACTAATGACAGCGTATATAGCCCTATGTCTATATAAATAGCTAACGCGATTAGCATTTTTAAGCCTGAGCATACTGCACTAATTTCTATAATATAGTTTGTATGTTTATAAATATTAACTATATTTAGTTTTAAAATAATCAAATAATTTAAAAATATTATTTATAAGTCAAAATACCAAAAAATGAATTACTAAAGTACTTTCTATCTGAAATATTTAAAATTATCTTTTTTTTTCAAAAACGCAAAAATCTAATATTTAATTTGAAAAACTCAATTATTTTTTACTTTTTAACCTGAATTAATCAAGAAACCGGAACCGAATCAAAACCAAAATTACCTCAAATATAAGCTGGTCCCAACTTTGTTACCCAAACCGAACCAAAACCCTAAATAGCTAGACAAAACTTTTTAGATACCTGAACGGATGCTAAACCGAACCAAAAACCAAAATAACCTAACTGAATCTGAACCGACCTTTCATCAAAGAACCAAACGCTTTAAAAAAAGAGGTAGTCCATTAGAGAACAAATTATATAATTAACATAATGGTCAAAATTTATTGTATATGACCAAACATATTAATTTGATTAAATAAATAAATTTTAGTTTTCCAAGCAATATTTTCTAAATAATTTTTATATAAACTCATCATGATCCTAGTGATTATAATATTGTGGATGTTTATAATGAATGATTGAATGCCATTTTATATTGTTTTCCCAATCCACTATCGCGTTACCGGAGCCAAAAGTCCGATAACCCAACGGAAGATATTAGTCTTCTATTTCCTTTTCTCATTACGATTAGGTTAAGACTTAAGACTTTTCGTTTGTTTAAATACATGACTTTCTTCAGATTATACAGACATACAAACTCAGACATTCATGTAAACACTGTTCTTACAAATAACGATGTCTGACGCTTCATTGTCAATTCTGGAGTCTATTTACAATGAATTATTCAGATTAGATCGCCAATTGGCTGAGGTTTCAAGGATGTGCGAAGAACTACTGACCAGGCCTCGTATGTTATCGGACAGGATAACGGAGATTAATCCTGGTGATTACATCGACGATGCAGCTGAGTACGATGGTTGGCTTCAGAATTTAGCGGAAGAAGACGGTGGTGGTGTCAAAAAAAAGAAGACGGTGGTGGTGGAGGTGCACCACCAGCGGCGAGATCAGCGATTGAGGCGTTAGAGACTTTCGAGGTGGGTTCTTCTAAAAAGACGGGTATGGTTTGTGCTGTGTGTAAGGAAGCAATTGTGATTTGTGATGGGTGAGATCAGGAAGAAGCTTCCATGTGGACATTGTTACCATGGGAACTGTATATTGCCATGGTTAAGAACAAGAAACTCTTGTCCTCTCTGAGGTTCCAGCTCCAGACTGATGATCCCCAGTATGAGAGGATAAAGAGACGAAAGAGGAGGAAAATAACTCAAAACATTAGTAATGGTTCTTGTTATTTTACTATCTTTCTGGGTCAAACATTTGTAATTTTTCTACATATTAGAAAGACATAACGAGAGAGATTTTATTTTCTCATATAATTGCAAACGTGGAAATTACATTTGAAGAAACAACAAAGATTCAAGTTCTAATAATAGATAAATTTATTGAGTTTGACCACACAAAAAAAAAGAAGATAAATTTATTGAGTTTATTTAGGGTTTCTACATCCTATCATACAAATGTATGAGTTCTTAGACGATAGAAGAAGATCTAAGGTCGAACTCATCATAATTTAGTTTAAGAAAACAAAGAGATAAGAAAACTATGTAGGGGGAGGGGGGGGGGGGAGGGGAGGGGTTTAACGAACCTTTCTTAGTTGCATTATATTATTACGAAATAAGTTTTACACAAAGGACACGAGTTTCTTGTTCTTCTAATTGTACTTTTTTTTTGCCAAATATGTGAATTACCATTAGAAGGAAGCATGTGTGTAACTAGTTTATTGTACTTATACTTAACCATGGAAATATACTATTTTTCAAATCATCCTTCAGCATCTCTTCTGTCCATTTGGATAGATATACACATATGTTTATGGTTGAGCATTGAAGCTAGACTTATACTGTTAACTGGTATGGTGTGTATATCAAACCTTACCCAATACTAATCTATAGGTCCCAACTCTAGAGACAGACATTTAAACTTATTTTTGTGTGTTTAGCCTTGTAATAGTATAAGATATACACAGGGACAATAAAATGTTTTTTACTAGCTAATACGCCCATTCCTTAGGAAGAAAAACTTGTTTAGAACGAGATGAGATGATGGGGCATGTCTTCTTCTTCGGTCTCTTCTCTTCTGGGCTACTCACCGGTCTTGCAGGAAGAAACACTCCAGTGCCACGTGGCTTTATCCCCCCAGAACCAGCATTTTCGCTTTGCTTTTTTATGAAACCGTTGTTGTTCGACAGGTAGCACATCCGTAACTTCCGATCATAGTAGCTACCTTCTCTATAGCTCTGTTCAATTATGTAAGAATGACTGGTTAATTAGACATCCTTAACATTTAATAATACTAATGAGACATGGTATAGCAATTAAAGAACCTGTGGAAATGGACCGATGCAGTCAAGAAAGACCTCGTTGAAGAGATTTGAAGGTAAGAGAAGCAACACTTCCTCCAAACGTAGCACAACCTCTCCCTTGCAAGACATGTTGCTACGATTTAAAATAATACTATCAAACTACATCCCATGCATTTGTAATATATATGCGTTACCCCCAATATTCAGATGGCAAATACATATTAATCCTGATATGGGTCCGGTCGAGTTGGGTGAACCTCTTTTTGTGTAGGTTGTGGTGGTGGTTGTAGTTATGTATGTATGTGGCTTCTCTAAGGTTTAGTTCTGCTTAAACCATAAACACTAGAGTTGGTTGGTCATGCAAAATTCTTCTAACCCACCACACCAACCCTTGTATATTGTTCCTTCTCATTTGACCACCAAACACCACATAGTATATATTATTAGTGGTTGACCTAAATATTCAATCCAAATGGCAAATGTCTGTATGTGTTTTTTCCTTTTCTTTGAAAAAGAAACATGAAGGAATGAATCAATAATGGACAATCTTTTTTTTTGTCGACTAATATAATAATGGACAATCAAATCTTGGAAATGTTAATTTCTTCTTGTATTTTTAATCCTGACAATCATGCGCATTTTCCAAGTTGGTTCTGTGTAGGTGTGTCAAATTTGAATGATTAAGTTTACTACATATTGAAACTATCCTGCTAACAAATGGGGTTGGCTAGTGACACTTGAGTTATAACTCCAACTAGATTTTGATCCGCGCAGGCGCGCGGGTGTATATTTTGAAAAATATGTTGATATTTGTTTTTCATGTAATTATTAGGGTTTTACAAAATGAATCCAAGGAATAGAACCGATACCGATCCGAAAATATAGTACCAAACCCGAACATAAATTGATTAAATATTCGAATTATTCAAAATTTTGTTATTTATAAAACCAAATCTGATCCGAACCGAAGTATTCGGATATCCGAATTTATCTAAAAATAGATTTATATTCTTATATATATATTAATTATTTTTAGATTTAATGTATATAAAACATTAAAAATGATACTTTTAAATTGGTTTAAATACTTGAAAATATATATATAGATAGTCAAAAGTAAATATCTGCAATAGTTAAAGTATACTCAAATCACCAAAAATACTTAAAATAATTGTTGATTCCGTATCCAAAATTTTAAATCAAGCCAATTGATATGTTAAGCTTAGGTATTCTGACATATGTTATTCAAATTTATAGGTAATATATTATTTTATTTATAGATTTTGAGAAATTTAAAATAGATAATGATTTAAAACTTAAAAAAAAATTTAAATGGGTTATCCAAACGTGAACCAAACCCGCAAAGATCCGAATCAAACTCAAACCAAAATTTAGAAACATCCTAACATGGCTTAAATCTTTGACCCCGAAAACCCAAAACACAAACCGATCAGAACCAAACCCGTATGGGTGTCCGAAATCCCATCCCTATTCATTATTATATATCGTATACTGTCATCATATAATTAATCATATTTTATATGTACCATCATATAAGTAATCATATAATTAATAGTATTTTATACGTACCATCATATAAATAATTACTTATATTATATTTTTAAAAATTAATATGAAATATAAAAACCATAATTTGAGTTGGTATTTCAAATTGGGCTTTGTATTGTATTTTTATTATATATATTGACAACATTTTTTTTATAATGGTTATTGAAAAATAGTTTAGTAAAAATCTATTTTTGAATATATGTATTATTTTTTAATCAATTTTTGATATAAATCAACTTTAAATTATTATTTTGATTTGAAATATGTGTATAAAGTTTAAATTTTGTTTTATGGTTAGTTTAGAAAAGAAAAAGTTATAGGCAATTAGATTGACCCGTTTTTGTATATTTTAAATCTGGCCCAGATAGATAGTTGGGCAATTGTCAATAATAGCACATTTTGAAGTTTATGTCTCAAAAATAGCACTAGAAGGAGAAAGTCACAAAAATGACATTCATTAAAGGGTAAAATATCCATAATACCCTTGGTTTAAAATTAAATAAGCAAACAAAAATAAATAAAATAAAAATAAAAAAAATGAAAAAAAGAAATTCTTTTTTATAGTTTCAGATTATATGTTTTCAGATTCGAAATTTTTATAATTTTTTTTTCAAATTTTTTTTTATTTTTTTTCAAATTTTCTTTTTATAATTTAAAAATATTTTTTGAAACTGTTTTTAAAATTTTTATTTTAGAATTTATTTTTTATAAAATTTTAAACCCTAATTCCAAAACCCCACCCCTTAACTCTAAACCCTAAGGTTTGGATTAATTAACCCAAGTGGTATAAGTGTATATTACCTCTTTAATGAAACCTATTTTTGTGACTTTTAGCCTTGAGTGCTACTTTGGGAACAAAAACTTGGTTTAGTGTTATTTTAGTCTTTTTCTCTAGATAGTTTCTTATAATATGATGGACTTTTAATTTTTCTTAATAACATAAGCCCATTATTTTTTTTCTTAATACTACTGTCCTTATTTCCAAACAAAATTAATTTTTTTTAAAAGATTACAATTCATGTTTCCAAACACTCCAAATTTTTTTAATAGTCCTATTCAAGTCTCCAAACACTCCAATTTTGTATTTGAGTTTTAATAAGATAGATATGGTGAATCCTTAGTTCATTTCCCGTTGACCACTATGAGATTTACAAATATCAGCATTGTTGAAGCATACAAATTAGTGGGTTGAATTCGGTCATCGGATACTGTAGTTAGTTAAAAAAAAAAAATTATCCTACTGAATGGTCTCTATTCTCCAAATAAAAGTTATTTTAATATGATTGGGCTCTCATCTTATAGAGATTTGGGGACCATTGAATAACACCTTTTAGTTATAAAATATTTAAACCAAATGTTGTTGGTTTAAGTTCCATTTGTTTTTTTTTTGTTGACATCAAACCGCTAATCTATTATTCAAGCTTGACCGGAATAGAACAACCAATGTAAAACAGGTCCCTATGAAAAGATCTCACTATCTTAGCTAATGAATCAGAATATATATTTTAAGATCGATGAATAAAAACAATCGAGAATTCTGGTAATGTTATTTCAAAATACAATATACATATTTTTGTTGTTGTTGATTGGTGTTGTTAAAAGCAACTACAATTGAAGTTGGAAAAAGTGAGATGCAAGATCAAACTACTCTTCTAGATACAGTATTTTCTTAGTGATCCTTTCAGAATTAGACATTAGTGTGGTCAGACCCGGTCCATAATTTTTCATGAGGTTTTGGTTTGGATTGAACCGGTTGAACCGGATTTTAGTAATTCTAGTTGGTAGTTGCGCGTGCATAAACGGTTTCTTCCTTAATCCTAAACAGAGATTTGCAACAATAAGGTATTTTGTTCTTTGACCCAAAAAAAAAAAGGTATTTTGTTCTCTTCCCTTTCGCTCGTCGTCGTTATGCGCCAGGGATGAAGATTCACGCTCCTCCCGTCGGATTGCCGAACAATTTTAAGCGTTTTCATCATTTCTTACGGGTTTATTATTATATGCTGACTTCATGAATCATGAGGTACGCGCACCACGTGTTCGACGAAATTCATGAGACGAGCTTTCTTGGCTCACAGCTATGTGATAGAATCCACTTGCTAAAGCGGAGTTTGGAGAACCTTACAGCTAAAGCGAGATCCAGTGGTGCAAATGGGTAAGTACTTGCCTTGTTCAGTTCATTATTGCTAGCATATTCTAAGAATGGCTGTGTGATTAGGCATATCCTTTAGAACAGAACCTGGGACCTCTTGCATTCATATTGATAGTCTACATTGTAATAAATCTGAGCATGAATCATACCCTTTAGACCACATACATTGTTGTTTATAAGCTTAAACTTTTATACATATCTTCTTTAGTGTTGGCCAGAAATCTACTGCTTTTTGAGAAGGCTGATTAGTTTTTAAACCTATCTTGAGAAATATCTAGGCTCGAAGGGACGAATTCATAATGTTATAGTTTACATTGGATCATAGGACTAAAAATATAGATGATTGTCTAATAAATTTCGCTACTGGAATGTAGACCATCTGCTCAAAACAAAAGTCAATGGGGCATTCCGAGAATCGAACTCGGGACCTCTCGCACCCAAAGCGAGAATCATACCACTAGACCAAATGCCCTGTTGTTGGTTTAGTTCCATTAGGCATTGGATTAGAGAATACACATTCATTCTGTTTTACAGTAAACTTTACTCTTGAAGATTTCTCCTTTTGAGGGTTCTATTCTTGATGAACTCGCTATATACAGCTAAAGTTCAGGCTATCCTATATTTTATTTTTGAATCTGATATTAGGATGTTTTCTTGTTTAGTAACCTAATCAAGATAATATGGTTTTAGATCTAATTCTATTAGTTGACTTTCAGGCCTTAATAGTGAAAGCTGATAGTCTGTAGTTTAATATTGGTTTTGTGAAATGTTAGCTGGCATTGAGAACATTTGTCTTACAAAAAGTCAATGGGGCATTCCGAGAATCGAACTCGGGACCTCTCGCACCCAAAGCGAGAATCATACCACTAGACCAAATGCCCTTTGTTGATTAACTGATTCAATGCATAAACTGTTCTTAAAATGCAGACAACGGTTTCAGGCTTTGTTCTTTTTCACTTCCTGCAGCTGTCTCTTGAAGAAATCTGGCAGCATTCAGCTACCGATGATCTCTGATCAATTTGCTATCCAGAAAGTGGTTTCTTGCTGGACGTGAATGTAAGGTGCGTTGTGATTCTCATTTTATTACTTGCATAGTTGCGTTTCTGCATTTTATGCCAAAAGTCGTAAAGGGAAATTGTATTCTAAAGTACCATTTCTAAATGTTGAAGAGATACACAACAATGCACGCACTATATTTTGTTGTACGACAGTTTATCAGCTGGCATTTAAAATACTTCTAGACCAAATGCTCTGTTTTCATAATGTTGTTCAGTGGCTTCTATTAGCATTCTTTCCATATATCGCTTTTTTTTTGCTTCCCTGTTAAATAGTACAACACAATTTGATTTCTCTTTCTGCAGCCTATTAGTTTGTGGATTTGAGAGCCTACAAAACGTTGATGATCTGCCCCTATCTGAAAAATAGTTAACAAAATTAATTTACTCTACCTGAAAAAGCGGTATGATTTTTTTTTCCTTTGCATTGAACACTTGCATTATGAAATTCTAAGGTAGTTTTTGCTGTGAAAGTAAAACGGTCTAATTATTATATGGTCCTCTGTCGCAACAGGATCTGTGAAAATGTTGTAGGACTAAAATGCATTCCTGATTTTGCTAGAATACTCCTAGTAGAATTCAGGCCATATACTTAAAAAAGTCAATGGGGGCATTCCGAGAATTGAACTCGGGATCTCTCGCACCCTAAGACCATCTCCAATGGCTTACTCTATTTTTTACTCTAAAATAGAGTAACTCTATAATAGAGTTTGAATTTGCTCCAATGGTACTCTATTTTAAAGTAAAAAATAGAGTGATGAACAAACAAAAAACAAGTTACTCTATATTTGGAGTAAATCTATTTTTCATTCTATTATACAAAAAGAAATAGAGTACCATTGGAGCATTCTTTACTCTAAACTCTATTTTAGAGTAAAAAATAGAGTGGGGTTGGAGATGCTCTAAGCGAGAATCATACCACTAGACCAAATGCCCTGTTGTTAAACAGTTTAGTTGAAACGTCAAAATTTGGTCATACTTTGATCTGGTTCCCATAGTTGACTTTTACTAAATAAATATTTTAGTCTTTGTAGGATGTTCTTAGATCTAATCTAGTGAGATTCCAGTCTAGTGAGATCTCTTTCAACTGAAGTTCCAGTAGGATGATCATTTGCATTTCCACCTCGCGAAAAAACACGCAGTGCATTTGTTAAATAATCTAAGAAAGAAATAATGTTTTAGATCTAGTTCTATTAGTTGACTTTCAGGGTTTAATACTGAAGTTTGAGTGTTTGTAATTTATTGACATGTTCGCTAGCATTTTGAACATGTGTGTTACAAAAAGTCAATGGGGCATTCCGAGAATCGAACTCGGGACCTCTCGCACCCAAAGCGAGAATCATACCACTAGACCAAATGCCCGGTTATTGTTGTTTTTAGTTTAAACATTCTCTTTGTTTCCTTGCTCTTTTCTTGAACGATTTGTTCTTGGTTTATAGTTCTTCTTTCTTGACATTGCAATGGAATTGTTCACGTGCATATCTTTAAGATGAATTCAGGCAGAAAGTTCCAGCTTTGTATCCTATTCTTTCAGGTTTCTTGTAGTGTACAGTGTACACTGAACAAAATTTACTAGGATCAGACTAGGCAGCTGTTGCAGCCAGAGGGAAAAAATTGTAAAACCAGAATAAATGCATGTGGTTTTGTAGATTCTTAAGAAGGTTTCAGTTCTTGATTCTTAGATTCCTGCAATTTCTTTTTTGTATTTCATTGAAATTTGCATTTGATACTTGCCCAATTTGCAATTGATGTTGTTTGCTTTTGGAGAATCTAGTGGCACAAAGCTAGTAATTGTATTGTCTAATGTTTTCTAGTAGAATCTGCAGAAGGGAGGTGGTTTCTGGTTGAAGAGTTGGCTTAGTTTGGTTTCAACACTTACTGTCGTAAATCATCACAAGAATTTCAAGAGCTTGAGACGGAGATCTAAACTCCAGTCAACTACTGGCGTTTTTAATCTAGTCCTGGTGAATGAAATGCAAGAGAAGACATTAATGTTCAACTGCTGAAGCTTGTTGTCGTGGCCCCATCTGACATGAAAGCAAAGGTATGCTACAGTCTGAAACTATTCTTTGCTTGCCTATCAACAGTTAATATTAAAAATCTAAGCGAGACAGGATGCTGGTTCATGCTGAAATTTATGTGAAAGAATTAGTGTTAAGTTGCTAATGACCACTGAAATAACAAACACCAAAGATCAGATTCATAATTATAACGAATTTCAGAATATGTTTTTTTCTATCTGAGACATTTTCAGCCAGATGTTTCGACATATAATTTGGAAAAGGTCAATGGGGCATTAGACCTCTCGCATCCTATTAAACGATAATCATATTTTGATCTAATTCCCTTAGTTGACTTCTACTAAAACTTTTATGATCACGGCTTCGTGATGTTCTTGTTTGGTTGATTTCTTTCTGTTTCCCATGAACTGCATTTGAAATGTGTGGTTTCGTATAAGTGAAACCTGTTTCATTTTGGTTTGAACACATTTAGGGCCCGTTTGTTTCTCCATCTAGATGAGTCATTTGGATGAAGATGAGAGTTTTGTTTGTTTAGGCACTAAAAGTGCAACTCATTCAAATGTATCATCCGAATGACTTTTGGAAATTTAGGTTTAATTTTAAAGTTTATTCAGCTGAACCAATTTGGATCATTTGAATGAAGATAGTTCATTCAAAATAGTATAATATCTATTATGCCCCTAATGTAATTCACAAATTGCAAACCTAAACATAATATCATTTTTGTCACATACGAAAACTGACAAAACTACAAAAACACGTTTTCCCGCGAAAACTTAAAAACTAACTTTTCACGCCAAAACCCAAAAAAACGCAAAAAACGCGTTTTCCCGCCAAAATTATAAAAACGTATTTTTCCGTCAAAATTGCAAAAACGGGGTTTTCCGTCAAAATTGCAAAAACGGGGGTTTCTGCAAAAACCGAAAAACGTGTTTTCATGCCAAAATCACAAAAAAAAACATGCTTTCACGCTAACACCTCAAAACATATTTTTCCACCAAAATACAAAAACACGTTTTCCCGCCAAAATTACAAAAACGTATTTTCCGCCAAAAAAACGTGTTTTTCCGCCAAAACCAAAAAATCTCGTTCTTTTGCAAAAACCGCAAAAAACGAAAAAATCTCGTTTTCCCGCGAAAACCGCAAAAAACGCAAAAATGCGTTTTCCCGCCAAAACCGTAAAACATGTTTTCCCGCCAAAAACATGTTTTCCCGCCAAAAACGTCTTTTTCCGTCAAAACCGCAAAAACGCGTTTTCCCTCCAAAACAGCAAAACGTGTTTTCCCGCCAAAACTGCAAAACGCGTTTTTCCGCCAAAACTGCAAAACGCGTTTTCCTGCCAATAACGAAAGATCGCGTTTTTTCGCCAAAACCGAAAAATTTCGTTTTCCCGCGAAAATCGCAAAAACGTGTTTCCCTCCAAAACCGCGTTTTTCCGCCTAAAACGTCATTTTCCGCCAAAACCGCAAAAACGTGTTTTCTCGCCAAAACCGAAAATTTGTATTTTCCCGCTAAAACCGAAAAATGTGTTTTCTCGCTAAAATCTAAAAATCTTTTTTTCCCGCCCAAAGCACAAAAAGAAAATCGTTAATTTTGAAATAATTCTAATGTAAATATATTAAACTAAACAATTAAATGTAATATAGTTAAAATTAATATCAAATATATGATTAAACCAACACAAGGGTATTTTGGTAATTTGTTTACTAAACTCATTTGAATGGAAATAAAAATAAAGAAACAAACATAAGATCCATTTAGATGATTCATCATGAGCCATGTGGATGGACAAACAAACAATCACAAAAATCTGAATGGATCATCTGAATAGATCATACAAATGAATCATTTGGATGGAGATGACAAATGGTGAAAGAAACAGTCCCTTACTAGGAAAAACCATACCTAAGCAAGGATTTAACAATCTGTTTAAACACAAAAGTCAATGGGGCGGGTATTCCGAGAATCAAACTCGGGATCTCTCTCTCCCAAAGCGAGAATCATACCACTAGACCAAATGCCCTGTTGTTGATTTAGTTCTTTTCAAGTATTTCACTGTTGTTGAATCCTTTGTGCGAAAGATAATACACGGTTCATTCTCTTTACATGAAATTCTAAGTGACTAACTTTTGCTCTCGAGGGTTTATTATTCTTCATATAGATGGCAGCATACCGTTAGTGTAAGGTCAAAATTAAGTACTAAAGGACAAATTTATTTTAGCTGTCAATTGAAAAGTCAATGGGGGCATTCACAGAAATGAACCTCTGGCACCCAAAGCGAGAATCACATCTCTCTGCTCTAAGCCAACATACAGCTTGAGCAACTTCAAACTATTCTGTATTTTATGTTTGATTCTGCTGATAGAATGTTTTCTTGTTTAGATAATGTAAGAAAGAAACAAAATAATTTGTATAGTTCTATCGGTTGACTTTCAGGGCTCAATTGTAAAGTTAGATTCTTTGTTAATATTACTTAGATGTTAGCTGGCATTTAGAACATTTGGCTAACAAAAATGTCAATGGGGGCATTCCGAGAATCGAACTCGGGACCTCTCGCACCCAAAGCGAGAATCATACCACTAGACCAAATGCCCTGTTGTTGATTAACTCAGTACCTGCATAACTGTTCTTGAAATGTAGACACCGGTTTTAGGCTTTACTCTTTTCACTTCCTGCAGTTGTCTCTTGGAGAAATCAGCCAGAATTGTGTAAACGGCTCCAATCAAACCAAAACCCAAGTCTCAAAGGTCAGTGGATTTGATATATAGCTTTGGTGGCTTGGAGTTATGATACTGGTTGACAAAAAAATGTTATATGTGTTGGTTTCAGATGATTTGCTGTTTTAGTTAAAAGCGTTGGAGCTAGTTTTGGAATTATATTGCATCGTATTTAGATACCTTGTTCTTATTCTCCTTGTGTACCAACATCATATATTGGTATGGTTGGTTCAAAGTACTACGACCTCATACAATACAGCATATCTCCCGTGCCATCCCCCTTGTTGGTCTGTGAGAAGGGGAGTCCCTTCACATGGTGCGAAGCCCCTAGGATGAAACTGCCCTCGAAAGAACCCGGTTGCGTGCATCCTCGATGGGAAAATATATGTAATGGGAGGTTGCAATGCTGATGAATCCACCAACTGGGCTGAGGTGTTCGACCCAAATACGCAAACTTGGGAGTCTTTACCTGACCCTGGCCCTAGGCTCCGCTCTTCTTTAATCAAGATAATTTACCCGAATGAGGGAAAAGTATACGTTAGTAACAGCGAGAAGAAACGTTATTTTTATGATCCAAAGGAAATGAGATGGGGCGTTGCAGCAATGACACGCAAGGTTGAGAGAATGTGTATTATAGCGGGTGTTTTGTACGCCTATGGTGATGAAAACTGTTTCTTGTGGTTTGACACAAAGAATGAAGAGTGGAGAGTGGTCAAAGGATTGGAGGTACTGTGTAGAAATTGTTGTGCTAGTGCTCTTTCCGTAGCTAACTACGGTGGGAAAATGTTAGTATTGTGGGACAAGAAACAGCCTAATAAGTGGTATAATACGAACATTTGGTGCTCGGTGGTTGCACTTGAAAGACGTAATGGTGATGACGATGTTTGGGGAATTGTTGAGTGGGCTAGTGTTGTGCTTACAGTTCCCAGTGCATACGTTTTCTTGCGTTGTCGAGTGGAGACAGAGTGAAAGAATGCTTTTGTATACACCAGGCCAGTAGCCCTTTTTTGTTTTTTTTTTCTAACTGCTTTTAGTTTTAATTCTTTAATAAATCCGTTGTTTTAAATAAACTACTATGCTTAATTAAATTCTTGGCAAACATCAACCGGTAAGATTTTTTATCATGGTTTTGCTTAAAGTAACCACCACTCTTTAAGTACGCAACCAAAACTTGTTTTGCCTTTTGTTACTAATCTTGAATGTCTAGTTATTTCACTGTTGATCAAAGCCTAAACTCAATCTGAAACTGTAGAAGACATGTTTACAAGAGTGGCTAGTGGAACTTTTTTAACAAAAACAAGTTTCAGAGAGGGAATACTTTATCGTGCTTGAATTATAACACAAAACCAAAATACAGAACCCGCATCCAGTATCTATTCAAAGCAAAAACCATTGGAACTTGATGAATCTTGCAGCTTAGAAATCGCATGACGGTATTCACTTTTTGAAATTTATTCATGCTCTTCAACTCAAATATAGGAGTTTGTATGAAACATTCAGCAAGGCATCTCTCGTTCATGCTCTTCAATTCTCACATACAACAAGCTTGAAAACACATCAAAATTATACAAATATTTTATTATTTTTCATGCATGTGTTTGTGTGTTTATTGTGCCTTTACAGAGGTTGAATTGTTGTTGATCAAGTCAGCACAAACTCATCACCCTTGTGGAACTTATCCATGGCCTCTTTGAACTCAGGCATTGCAGACTCACGTAGATTCACCAAAACCTTAAACCCACTGTCCTTACTTCCAGCATCACCAGAATATGGCAAGAAAAAACATGGCTCCATGCTTCCAAGCAACTTGTACGATAGTGGCAAAACCGTCACAGGTCCTCCCCACCCAAAATCCACCGTTGAATGTCCCAAGTATCTCCAGTCCGTGAATCCAGTCACTCCTGTTTCATATAATCCCCCCAAAAACATAAAAATTTGTTTAGATTTTCCCAAGTTTCCAAATAACAAACCGTGATGATTATCTACCTGAACCGGCATTGATCCCATCTTTGTGGTATAGCTCTTGAAAGTCGATAAAGGAGCGAACGTATTCATCACTAGCATTGGACTTGCTCTGTTTTATAAGCTCAGCGGTTTTCCAAATGGGTTGCTCCAGGAGCTCTCCAGCTTTGATCTGAGCATACATTGGCACACACCCGTTCCCCCAGTAGCCTTTAGGCAACGGTGGATTCATTAACCTCCTTATATTTATCGAATACACATACTTCACATTCTCATCTTCCTCAATCTTCGCAGCTCTTACTCTGCCAAAAACTTTCTTGTTTCAGACAAAAACATTTCAAGAAACTTGATCAAAATAAATATAGTAACTTACTTTGCACGCCAAATGTAAGCACCTAGGGCTTCGAACGTGGTGAAGTTCAAACCAGATTTGTCGAGTAACAAAGCCTTGAAACGGTCTAAAGACTCGTCTGTCACGAGGAAGCACTCTCTTTTGACCTCTCCAATGTCTTGTCCGTACGGATCGAAGTCTTTGTTTAGGGACAAGAAGTCACGAACCGGAGCTCCAACCCAAGGGCTGTCTCTTGGACCAAGAAGACGCGCTCTGTCCCAAACCGGTTGGATAGAAATCTGACTCGCTCCGCGTGCCAACTCAGCCATGGCGTTGAAGAACAGACTCGAGCCTAAACCGTCGCAGATCGCGTGGTGAAGCGACGCGCCTAGGACCCAACCACCGCACTGAAACGTCGTGACTTGGAGGATACAGGGGTTGAGCATTCCTTCCTCCCGGGTCGGATCCGGTACCAACCTCTCCACGAAGCCTGGATCGGGTCCATCTAAATACCCGACGGACTCGAGCGTGCAGTTAACGGAAGCGTTGACAAGAGGGACGCTTTGACCGGCGGCGCAGTATAGTTCGAAGCGGTTATCTGACTCGGAGCGGCGGAGAGAGCCAGCGAGTGGGTAGTAGTGTACTAGAGCGGCGGCGAGTGAGGCGGTGACGACGGCGGAGGGAGATTTTCCGGCGACGGAGGGAGATGAGGAGTAGACGCGGAGGTAACGGAAGCTAACGTTGAGGTTGTTATCGTTGTCGAGATGAGAGAGCGGTAGTGTTTGGTCGTTGAAGGAAGGTTGGTGAGAAGAAGGTTGAACCAAGGCTATATCTGTAACTTCAAGTGTCGCCATGCCTCCTAGTTGTAATATTATTGGACTTTGGTTTGGTGCGTAGTAGTTTGTGTTTGGTCTTTGCATCTTTTACAAAATAAACTTTGGGCGCAAATTATAAATCAAATAAAAAGGCAAGATTAATGCATTGTGGACAGCTCATGAATGACGAATCCATTCAACTACCAAACAGTCAAGTTCCATGACCATACTCTCACCTACAACGTTTTCAAACTTTAATTAGTATGTAAGTTTCTCACTCATGCCATCGTTCATTTTTATGGTCGAGTTTCGTACGCATCTATTAAAATATTAATTGAAAAATATTGTTGGACTATATTCAATCATACTTGTCTTCATTTTTTTCTCCACCACCAAATAATATTTTGAAAATTTTATTTTGGATCTAATCCTAGTTGAAAAAGTGAGATAAATGTACAGAGCAAGTAGGTATGGATGTCTTTGCAAGTAAAAAACTGTATAAACTATAGTAATGAGCAGGATTAGTGGTAGTTTTTCAATCAAATTCTTCAAAAGAAAGAATATATGATAAAGTATGAAAAAAGGTAAAAAGAGCGAGATGAGTCTTTTTATGAAAAAATGTTGACTAAGAGTAGGGGTGGGCACTTTACCCGATATCCGAAGCCGCACCCGAATCCGTCCGAAAAATCCAAACCGAAATTCGAACCAAAGTAGGAAAATATCCGAACGGATATTGAATTAGGAGAGATTGGATATTCAAATCCGAACGAGTAATATCCGAACATGAATGGATATTCGAAGATAACCGAACATACGTATAATTAACCATATATTTCTAGTTTACATTTCTCATTTTATATAAAATATTTATATTGATACTACATATACTTTAAGTTCATATGATATACATAGAATTACGGAGAAAATGATTTGCTACTCAATTAAAATGCATGTCAAACTTTTTTATTTCAAGAATTAACAAAAAGTTACATCCAAAATTTAAAAACAATAACCAAATTAATGTCTTTTTTAGTTTCAAAATGTTATGTCCAAATCTATTAAAAATAAAAAATTATTTAAGCGAAAGTTATATTTTTAAATACAAAAAATTTGAGAAATGAAAAATCAATTTTTTTTTCAAAATCTAAATATCCGAACCCGATCCGAATTAACCGAATCCGAACTAAAAATACCTGAACCCGACCCAAAGTACAAAAATACCCGAACGAGTTCTATATCTCTATACCGAAATATCCGAAAATCCGAAATACCCGATCTGAACCCGAACGGGTATCCGAACGTCCACCCCTAACTAAGAGTATGATTGGTAAGGGTCGTAGTTTTATATTTTCTGCTGTAAAATTTAATTTGTAGATTTATTTGCTGTAGTTTTTATTGATGTAGCTTTCTAAAACACTAATTTCTTGCTCTGGAAATAAAGTTTTCTATAGCTATTTTTTAAATTTTTAGAGATTTTCTTTTTGTTGTGGGTAAAAAAAAGAAAATTTGATTGGTTGACATATATGACTCTAAACTAAATTTTAGCTTTATAAAATATCTACAGCCAAAACCAATCATCTTCCAAGCTGTCTCATTTCTATTAGCGTGTGTTATTTCAAATATTAAATCTAAATCAGGTAAATAATTAAACTAAAATATTAATATAAATGGTTAAAAATCTGGGCCGAAGAAACTTAACCAGTGGTAATGCTCTTCAAAAGTTGTGTATGAAAAGTTCTCTGACAGAAACCATGCATGTTGTTATAGATAAGTTTAAAAGTCACTTAACTGAAATGACATGTAAGCTCGAACACATTCGAACACTTAACAACCCATAGTTTCGGCTATCTTGGCTACATTCTACTGAGGTTAGTGTTTCAAGCTACAATATATATGGTTTGGAGGGAAAGAAATGATAGAAGGCATTTCAAGAAACCTAGACAGCATCACCAACTGGCGAAGATCATTGATAAAACTGTTCGTAATCGGCTTTTAGCTACCAGATATTGGGAGAAGCAACGGTTGAGAGATCTTATGCAAGAGTGGTACAAAACACATACATAGGGCTTAGGATTCTTGTTCATCTTTTTAAATCTTTAGTCCTTTGTACATAACTATTCTTTTTCACTGATGATCAATAAATTTAAAATTTCATCAAAAAAAAAAAAAAAAAAGAAATGACATGTAAGAGAAAACTAATACTAGTATTATTTATCTTTTCGCCAGAACCTTTTGATAAATTTTATAAGAAATAACATAATTTTTTGTTAAGCCACTAGTGAGTATTCATGATGAATAAACTGATTTCTTCTGTTCAAATCCTCGATCCGAAAACTGATGGTCAGAAAACAATTTTATACTCAGCTTGGCACCACTAATTTTCTAGTCACTTGTCTGATTGCTGATCCCAAAATTAGTATGACTGAGAATTTTGTTTCTAATATAAATTCGGCTAGATCAGTATAATGCATTTCCATGCTAGATAAACGTTCAGCATGTTTATCTTAGTTTTAATTAGTAAGTTTGGAATTTAAAATAGAATCACAATCAATCTGAGATTTCTAATTAGTTGTAGAGTATTTGACTATTTGCCCAGATGGAAATTACTAAGCAATGAAATAAAGTGAATCCAAAAGAGAGATCAATTACGGCACACAAACCAAAGCGTAGAAAAGCAACACGTTAGTTTTAATCGACCGCACGTTGATGCTCATCTCAAGTCTATCCTCCACCATCATCGTTAACTCATCAGAACCATCTTGTCGGCGTTATAAATCATCAGCTTCGGTGATTCAATCACCGATACCAGAAACTTTGCGACGTCAATCATCTTCTTCAAGCCGCATTTCAACCTTATGGCGAAACCTTTTTCCATCATCCCTCCGGCCGTTACTCTGACGGCCGTCTCATAATTGATTTCATCAGTACCTACTTCTATCATAGATTTAGGCAAGACCATTGTGCTGATCATATTTTGGTTAGGGGAACTTTATAACCATCTATGTGTATGTTCTACAGTCTTAGTTTTAAATGAGTCTAGTTTGTTCTAATGGACATCAATGATTTAGTTACATTTTGTTTACTTATATTTTATCTTTTTAGTTATTAACCAGCAACATGTTCGTGTGCTGTAAAAAGATAGTAACATGTAGTGATGAACTGATGATGATTAACAAGAACGGGTTGCTGGTAGCCTGGTACGGCAAGGTTGTGGCACAGTATAGTATTGCTGATTATTGACATAAGTTCCGAGAAACTAATTAATACAATATACGTAGAAAATTAAATTATCTTTATGAAATAAGAAAAAGACTAGAAATTTTTTCTTTTAATAAGGATGGAATATAAGAAGAATATTATTAGACTAAACTTACAAACATACTTTGATAATTTGTAAAACTCATTATCAAACTCCTTTTCTCCGTACTGGACAACCATCTCAAATATTGTTATTGTGTAGCAAATATCACAAATAGTTACTTTATAAAATGTTTCGTAAGTTTGGGAAAACTTTCGATATTAATAATAAATTATTATACATTTTGTTGTGGATATATCTTCTGCACTATTTTGATCATTACTATATATAGTGCTCGATATTTTATTAATTAAATTTGATTTGATTCGATTCGTTATTCATTTCTATTCAAAAATTTTGGATATCCGTAAACTTTCGAAACAAAACAAATACTAAAAATCAATATCCGTTAAAATCGAAGCAAATAACAAATATTAAAGTTTTGGGAAGAAGATATCCGATCCGGTAATATATAAATACATGTATATCTTGATTATATTTAAAGTTTTAAATGTATAAAATTATATCATTGTTATTCTAACATATGATTTGACAAATTCTATTCACATTATTACTTATATAAAAATATTACATAAAAGAAAATGAATTTTTGTAAAACTTATAGTTTTTTTTTAAATCTTTCGTATTATAATTGTTAACTAAGTTTAAAAAAATTATAAAATATGTAGATTCACTATTTCTTTTCATTTTTATCTTATATATCATGCAAAAAAATATTTTACAAAACAAATTTGTATCCAAATTTGAAGATTATTTGCATCAATCAAAACATATGAGATATCCGTAAGTATTTGTAAATATCCGCAAATATCTATTTATTTTCTGGATATCCGTTTTTCCGAATATCCATATTTTTCTGAAGTAAAGCAAATCGAAAAATTAGATATATGTGGCATATGAAGCAAATCACAAATACCTTCAAAAGCCGGATATCCGATCCATACCCAGGCCTAACTATATATATACTAGGGTCGGACAGACGGGTCAAAATATATATTATAAATTTTGATAAAAAATTTAGTTTATTTTAATTATAAGTTTTTACTATTTTTACTACATGTTTTACTATTTATTTTTCTTTTAGAAATTAGGGAAAATTGCTAAAACTGAACCAAAAACAACATGGTTGTCCCTATGGATAAACCATCACTAAGTTGTCCCTATAGTATAATATTTTTCATAATCCCAAAACTAACCTTTCCTTAATCAAATTAAATATAAATTAAAACCATTTTAAAAAGTTTAATGGAAAAAGATAAAAAAAAAAAAGGTTATCCCATAATGTTTTAGAAAGAAAAAAAATGTAAAAAACAATTTCAAAAAAAGAGCACATGACACATATCAAAAATATCATGTAACCTGATTGCATTTGGTTTCAAAAATCCTCCAAACTATTCTTTTAAAATTCTCTAAGGTAGAACTTGATTCCAATAACAGTAGCCTTACCCCCTTTATCATCAGCCGAAAAAATTCATCCCGGGCTTGCATTAATTTCCCAAACACCACATATTGTATAGATATGCATCATAAAACAAGAGTTTGTGAAAATCACAAGACAAACTATGGAGAAATCATAGATTGATGAAGAAGAAAAGCCAAAATTGTTTTTTTTTTTATATTTTGACAAAGAAAATCGACCAGGACACGTTTTAGGAAATTAGAATATTTTTAGAATATTTTCTTAACTGAAACTTCTTTAATTTTCGGAAAAATTGGTTTTTTATCCGTAGAATGCACCTTCTACACTGTGTAGAACCATGACAAAAATTCTGAATACAATTTCTACTTTTTGTAGACATTCGTGTTAAGTTTAGATTTTGCATACCCGAAATTTTATAATACTGATGTTAGGAGTTTTCAAGGCTCCTAAGACAAATGTTGTAGTATAAATGATTGTCGAACCAGTTCTGAGGGATATCAAAGCACTGAGAATGCAAGTACTCACTTAATCTAAGTGCAACCAATGATTTAGATGAGTTTTAAACTACTACTAATACTAGAAAGCAATAACAGAATGATACTTTCTTGACTAAGGGAAAAGAGAACTCATGGGCATAGGGATTAGACCTTGGGTGATCAAGTATCGAACTAAGGATGGCAAATGATCAATCAAACTATCAGCCTTAAGCCTAGGCACAATTCTAAGCAAGCTCTATGTCTAGATGAATGCTCATTTGCTAACATATCTCAAACATCAAATGTCTTTGGTTGAATAATATGAAAGCAATCATTACTAACAAGTCTATTAGCTATCTTAGCATCTTTAACAACAAATGTCTTTGGCAAAGTATACTAAAAGCCTAGGAGAGTTGTCTCAGGCATTTCATCAAACACCTTTTGGGTGGGAAATGTCTATTGATCAACTTTTGAGTGGCCAACTCAGAAGATGCATTATGAATACTCTACTAGCAAGGAACAAGAATGATCTACACTAAAACATCCTAGAACTAACCTAATCACCCATAATCTCCCTAACCCATGAATTCAAAAGGTGATTACTCACTAATCTCCATGATTCCTCTTAAACCCATATTGGATTTCAGATTAACCATGTAGAGAAATAGATAAGAAATCAACAAGAACCCAAGATGAAAGCAATGAAATCTGAATCAAAAGAGGTTTTTTACTAGTTCTTCTCTAGAAAAGAGATTATCTTGCCTCCAATGGCTTACAAAAGTACTTAACTTAGGTTTAGAAAGTGTAAAAACATCAAAACAAATGACCAAAAGGCCCCTGAAATAACATAAAAATCGTCCAAGCAAAACACGCGGAGCGACCTAGCATAGTCGCTCCAGGAGGTCGCTCCCGACGCGTTTTTTTGTGTCTCGACGCGTCAAAACGCGAGTGACTTGAGCTGGTCGCTCTGGCTGGGAGTGACTTGAGGTAGTCGCTCTGGACTGGTCGCTCTGGCTGGGAGCGACCTCGGTAGGTCGCTCTGAGAGGTCACTCTGCGATGCTCGACCAGGATGGATATGCCTCTAGTAAATTGATCATAACTCCTTCATTACATCTCCAAATGACTTGAAACCACTTCCATTAGAAAGCTAACTCAATTTTCTGTGTCTCCACAAAATCTTAGCAACAGAAGATTTCTCTAAAGGCTCCATCCATGCTCATCTTTCACCCCCTTTTGGATCACAATGCTCCCAAACATCTCAAATCACTCCATGGCACACTCCAGCACCTAATAAGGACAATGAATGAAAAATGCAACCTAGACATGGCTAAATCCTAATCTATATGATGAAAATGCTCATGGATGAATGGATAAAACAATGTAAATATACAAGATATCAACTCCCCCAAACTTGTTCTTTTACTTGTCCACAAGTGAACTTTCTAGAACTCATAGGGAGAGAGGTTGAAGGTGGGAGCACATAGCCAAAAGAAACACAACTAGCACACTCTCTTATTACACTCTAGCTTCTCTAGGCCTATCTTAACTCTTTTTGTTCTTATACTCATCATCAAGCATCCACACATTCAAATCAACCAACTCTCACATTCATTAAGCACAAAACATCAGGTGAATTCTTGCAAATGGTCAGTTGGTCCAAGTCATTTGGTTGGGTAAGGGAAGGCTTTTATTCAAGTGATTCAAGAGGTTCAAAACATATGATCTTTAAGGTGGTTTACTCTCAAAACAAGTAGCCTTGACATTGCACATAATATATCTAAGAAAGGGACCAACTCATGCATACAATGCTCAATCTCCATTGTTCTACCCTTTTCCCAAACATACGATTACACAATCATTCCCAAATGTCAAACCCAACTCACATCTCTCACCAAAAGATCCTAAGAACTTTAACTCTTTCTCTTTGAAATCTACAAGGGATTTTTCACAACCTCAAAACATTTCTTAGCTCCTAACAACTTTGCTAGCCCCCTTTTCTTTCTTTTTCTCTTTTTTTTTTTTTTTTTTTTTTTTTTCTTTTTTTTTTCGTTTTTCTTTTTCTCTTTTTTTTTTTAGGCTGGGGGCCAAGACTTTTCAAAACTTGAGCTAGAGGCTTCTATATTGGTCCCAATAAAACAATTCACTTAAGCACAAAGAGTCTATTCTTTTCCTTTTTCATTTCTCCCAAATCATAATCACAACACTCACCCCCACCTATAGCTAGACAATAGAGTGCCCAATCTAGCAAGAATGAAGATCAAGCATTGTCGTTCCCGATACTCTCAACATTATGCACATGTAAGATTTTCCGAAAAAGGCCTCACTCATCAAACAATGAAAGCTTAAAAGGAGGAAAAGGTTTTGGGAGTGGTCTACCACTAGAGTTTGTCAAAAAAGATTGGTATAAAAGATGTGACAACTCAAGTGTGTATAGCCATGACTCAGTACACAAGGGACCATGAGCAAGAAGCATTAAGTTCGTTCAGTTCAAATAAGGTTGTAGTTGGCTTCAAAGACTGAGTTTCAGCAATCAACAAGTTTCAGGAAGAGTTTTCAAGGCTCGAAACATACAAGTCTTTTTGAGAGGTGCAAAAGCTAGTCAAGTGCAACGTAGTGTTCTTTACAAGGCATTCAAAATCATTGCTCCCAATGCAAGTGAATGCAACCTATATGCTCTAGACTCTCCTAAAAATGCAAATGATGCAAACTAAGTGATTGATTTTTTTTTTTAATCTATGCAAATAGGTATGCCGTGCATGACTCAATGAAACAACATCAAAGCAAACATGATCAAATACTTGGTACCTCCCCCAAACTTGAGTGACACAGTCTCTGTGTCGTCAAGTAGAGAGAGAGATACCGAAAAGAAGACTAATATGCAAAAATGAAATGGTATATAGAAGGGAGTGTGGTGGGTTACCTTCTATAGGGAATGAGTAGAGGGAGATGCTCCCTCCTCGTCGTCCTCAGGTGGTAACTCTTCAAGGTGCTCATCAGCAGGAGTGCCCATCTCTTCAATGTAGAAGGCTTGCCCGAACACAGTTGGTTTCCTCATTTTCCTCTTGATGTCAAAGTGGAGGATGTTCTCTTTACCCAAATGGAGATCAATCGTGCCCTCCTTCACATTAACAATAGCTCCTGCTGTAGCTAAGAATGGCCTTCCTAGAATCAATGGATCTTGAGCCTCCTCACCCATCTCAAGCACCACAAAATCTGTAGGTATCTCATACCTTCCAATCTTCACAGGGAGGTCCTCTAAGATGCCCACAGGATACTTCACTGAACGATCAGCTAACACCAGAGAGAGTCTACACTTCTTGTACTGAGTGAATCCAAGCTTCTTTGCAACAGACAAAGGCATCAAGCTGACACTAGCTCCCAAATCGCAGAGACTTTTCTCAAATACCATAGGTCCAAGAGCACAAGGTAGTGTGAAACTTCCTGGATCCTCTAATTTCTCTGGAACATCAAGCCTCTGGATGATGGCATTGCACTCATGGGTAAGAATCATCATGCCTTCCATCTCCTTCTTCTTTGCAGCTACAACATCTTTCAGGAAATTGTTGTATTGAGGAATCAACATGAAAACATCGATGATGGGCATTGCAACCTGAGCTTCACTCATTTGCTTCTCAAACAGAGCTTTGTATTTCTCTAGCAGCTGCTTCTTGAATCTACCAGGGAATGGAAGTTTGGGTTTATAGGGAGAAGGAACAAAAGAACTTTCACTTGCTGGAGTAACAACTTCACCATCCTTTATTGTCTTCTTCTCCTCTCCAACCTTTCCTTTACCTTTGGCTTCCACTATCTTCTCCAAGATCTCGTCATTGATCTTCTCATCAACAATCACCACTTCATCATCTATGTTGATGGCAACCCCCTCACCTAATTTCTCAGCATCCTTGGTGAGGGTTCTAGGAGGTAACTGCTTACCACTCCTAAGGGTGATAGCTTTGGCCTCCTTGGGATTTTGGTCAGACTTTCCAGGTAGAGATCCTTGCTGGCGATTCTGGTGAGTGTTCATGGAAGCAAATTGATTCTCTAAATTCCTGACTGTAGAAGCAAGGTGTGAGAATTTGTTGTTGAGCTCATTGTAGCTCCCATCAATCTTGGAATGAAGGTTCTTCAACTCATAACCAACTTGCTTCTCACTTCTAGTCTGAGACTCCAAGATTTGTTTCAGTAAGGTATCAGTGCTGCTCTCTTGAGGAGCAGAGGAACCAGACGAGGGGTTTTGCTGAGGCTGATAGCTGCCTTGCTGGTTATTTCTAGGCGGATAACCACTCTGTTGGTTGTTGGGATAGGATTTCTGTTGGTAGTTGTTGTACTGAAAGTTGGGCTCCTTTTTGTACCAGCTACCATTGTTGTTAATGAAACACAACTCCTCTTGACCTTCCAAACCCTCAACCTCATTGACAGCAAGTGGATCTTCCTGCTTGGAGTTACCAACAAACTTCAGCTGCTCTTGGGTTGCTTTTTCAGCAATGAGTAGGTCGATCTTGTCTTCCAAAGCTTTGATCTCTTTCCTCGTCTGCTTATCATCTGTTCTACTGCCTCTGTCGTGGTCTCCACTGTAGACTGCATCACTCTTTACCATGTTGTCAACCAGCTCTTCTGCATCCTCCTCAGTTCTCCCCAAGAAGAACCCATTGCTAGCTGTATCCAGTCTGGCTCTGTACTTAGGAAGAGCACCACGGTAGAATGTGCTCAGCAAGCTCTCCTTAGAAAAGCCATGGTGTGGGCATTGAGCTTGGTAGCCCTTGAATCTCTCCCAGGCTTCACTGAAGCCTTCCAAGTTCTTCTGTTGAAAGCTGGAAATCTCGTTTCTCAGCTTAGCAGTTCTTGAAGTAGAGAAGAACTTCTCCAAGAATGCTTTCTTGCAGTCATCCCAAGTAGTGATGGAGTCACTGGGTAGAGACTTCTCCCACTGACGTGCCTTATCCCCCAAAGAGAAAGGGAATAGCTTGAGCTTTAAGGCATCTTCGGACACACCATTGGTTTTTGACAACCCACAGTAGCTGTCAAACCTGTCCAAGTGATCAAATGGATCCTCTAGAGCCAAGCCATGATACTTGTTATTCTCGATCACGTTGAGGAGTCCTGATTTGATCTCAAAGTTGTTGGCTGCCACAGCGGGTGCTCGGATTCCCAATCTATGACCATGAATGTTGGGGCGGTCGTAAGTGCCAATGGGTCGAGCTGCTCGCTGTTGGTTTTGAGGTATGTCTCCCATATCAGTACTCAATCTCTGCAAGTGAGCTTGTTGCTCTTCTTCTCTTCTATTTCTAGCACACTCTCTCTCTAAAGCTCTGATGTCTGCAGCTATTGGAACTAGGTTTGATGGACCCCTGCTCCTCAAGTTCATACACCTGTAGATTAAAGGGAGGTGAAGAAAGAGAATCAGTAACAAAAGAAAATAAAAATGACTTAGTCTCAAGCAAGTGACTAAATCTCAATGTTCAAATCTACTCAGAATTTGGCAACTGCGCCAATTTGATGTTAGGAGTTTTCAAGGCTCCTAAGACAAATGTTGTAGTAGAAATGATTGTCGAACCAGTTCTGAGGGATATCAAAGCACTGAGAATGCAAGTACTCACTTAATCTAAGTGCAACCAATGATTTAGATGAGTTTTAAACTACTACTAATACTAGAAAGCAATAACAGAATGATACTTTCTTGACTAAGGGAAAAGAGAACTCATGGGCATAGGGATTAGACCTTGGGTGATCAAGTATCGAACTAAGGATGGCAAATGATCAATCAAACTATCAGCCTTAAGCCTAGGCACAATTCTAAGCAAGCTCTATGTCTAGATGAATGCTCATTTGCTAACATATCTCAAACATCAAATGTCTTTGGTTGAATAATATGAAAGCAATCATTACTAACAAGTCTATTAGCTATCTTAGCATCTTTAACAACAAATGTCTTTGGCAAAGTATACTAAAAGCCTAGGAGAGTTGTCTCAGGCATTTCATCAAACACCTTTTGGGTGGGAAATGTCTATTGATCAACTTTTGAGTGGCCAACTCAGAAGATACATTATGAATACTCTACTAGCAAGGAACAAGAATGATCTACACTAAAACATCCTAGAACTAACCTAATCACCCATAATCTCCCTAACCCATGAATTCAAAAGGTGATTACTCACTAATCTCCATGATTCCTCTTAAACCCATATTGGATTTCAGATTAACCATGTAGAGAAATAGATAAGAAATCAACAAGAACCCAAGATGAAAGCAATGAAATCTGAATCAAAAGAGGTTTTTTACTAGTTCTTCTCTAGAAAAGAGATTATCTTGCCTCCAATGGCTTACAAAAGTACTTAACTTAGGTTTAGAAAGTGTAAAAACATCAAAACAAATGACCAAAAGGCCCCTGAAATAACATAAAAATCGTCCAAGCAAAACACGCGGAGCGACCTAGCATAGTCGCTCCAGGAGGTCGCTCCCGACGCGTTTTTTTGTGTCTCGACGCGTCAAAACGCGAGTGACTTGAGCTGGTCGCTCTGGCTGGGAGTGACTTGAGGTAGTCGCTCTGGACTGGTCGCTCTGGCTGGGAGCGACCTCGGTAGGTCGCTCTGAGAGGTCACTCTGCGATGCTCGACCAGGATGGATATGCCTCTAGTAAATTGATCATAACTCCTTCATTACATCTCCAAATGACTTGAAACCACTTCCATTAGAAAGCTAACTCAATTTTCTGTGTCTCCACAAAATCTTAGCAACAGAAGATTTCTCTAAAGGCTCCATCCATGCTCATCTTTCACCCCCTTTTGGATCACAATGCTCCCAAACATCTCAAATCACTCCATGGCACACTCCAGCACCTAATAAGGACAATGAATGCAAAATGCAACCTAGACATGGCTAAATCCTAATCTATATGATGAAAATGCTCATGGATGAATGGATAAAACAATGTAAATATACAAGATATCAAATACTTCATAAAAGTAGAAACTGCATTCAAAAGAAAAGTAGCGATCTTTACAATTAGTAGAATTCGCATTTCCCATATTTAGAATTTAAACAATTTTTAGTGTTTCTTCTAAAAAAAGTAGATGGACTTGTTTATTTTAATATTTGTTTTCTACTAACCTATTTTCCTTAGAATATGAATTCTACTTTTAGTGGAAAGTAATTTTAAAATTTTATTTATCATGTTTTAACCAAAACAAAATATGTGTTTGTGTATATAGGTGTTTTATTAATTGTTTATATTTTAAATATTTTTTTGGATTCATAAAACTATTTATTTCATTAAATTTCAGAAATGAAAGGATAAAAGGGAGAATAAATGGACTAATATGGTTTTATACCATAGGGACAACTATGTTGTTTTTTTTTGTTCCGTTTTGACAATTTTCCCAAGAAATTATATATTTGTTACTATATTAAAACAAATATATCTATTTTACTGTGTTCAAAATATTGAATTTTCTTGAATTTGATATATTTTTAATATATTTCTTCTTAAATTTTATAATGTAAACAATTAGAAAATGAAAATCCAGTTTATTATCTATTTTCTTTTAAAGCAAGTAGCATAAAATAATTGTTGCTTTTTAAGATTTATAAATAACATGTTAGGCTATATATTTATGAATTATTATATTTGAGAAACGTATATTTATGTTGGTTTTATGTTTCTTCAAACTCACATCAACAAAAATTTAAAAAAATGAATGTCCCAATTATTTTCTTTTTTTTTTACCACCAAAATCTAGGCTAAACTAATAAAAAATAGAAAACCACAACTATTTGATAACTATTTGATGTATTGTTAGCTATGAAGATTATTTATGGAAAAGTTGATGTATTGTTAATATATATAGTTCAAATGTTAAAAAAATATGAATTTTATTAGAAATTTTTAAAATTTACACCGATTTATCATTTTTCTTTTTCTCGTTTGTTGAGGTGGCATAAAAAATGTGCAAGCTTATAATAGTACTTATTTATTATTAATAAAGATGTAATTGAGAAATGGATGTCTTATCCAAGAAAACAAAATTCCCAAGAAAATAATTTACTTGATTAAATAGAGTAGTTGATTGTATTTTGTATTAATTATATATCACTTTTCAAATTAAAACCATGTAATTAATGGTGGTGAATTACTGACCAAACATAATAAATATCAACAAACAAATATAGCTGGTCTTTGAAAAGTAAAAAATGAATCCTCCAAAATATTATAAAATAATACTTAAAAATTACCAGTATATTTTCTCAGAATTTGCATTAACTCTTTTTAGTAAATATAATATATATTTTCAGTATTAGGAAAATATATACATACTAAATTATCCATTATCTAAAAAGAAGTCTTGTAATGTAAAACCTCCTAGGCTAATGTGTCTACAAATACGAACCCATTAACATAGAAGGCTGGTGTTTCATAAACCCCTCTTGAACTGCTATATTGCAACAACATAGCCCTCAAAACTAAAAGATGAGATAATTTACTATTGTTTTCATCTCAGATAACAATATGAATGGCTATGATGATTCATATGGTGAATGGTTGAAGTAGACTACTGAAATTTAATAACCCTTCTTAAATTTACACGTTCACCATTTGAACCTATCAAGTATTATATTTTGCATTAACCTGAACCTATCAATAACGATCAAAAACATACTTGACACATTCAGATTCAAACAATTAAATCACAGTATTCGTCTATTGAGCCCTTCACCATTTGTGTTCTTAATAAATGAATAAATAATAGAAAAATATTTTAAAATGTAATGAAAAACTTTTTGATGTACTGAAATGGCAATGGTAAAAACCTACCAAGAAAGTTACTAACAATTTTTTTCTATTCTGAAGTCCTTTTGTGGACCTCGCAGAGTTTCTAACAGACGTCATGAGGTGAACTCTCTCTTCCCTCTCTCTCAATTAGCTTCAGAAGCTTAGGATTCTCTGACTTTTTCAAGTTCCTTCAAACAAAAAGAGAAGATGTTTGATCAAGTGACCCATATAGATATTGCCAAAAGAGAGTAACATGCGAACATATTTTGAAATCCCTACGAACTACTTGCAAACCTATCGAGATAAACACATGTGTGGCAATAGTAAGGTATGATGAGACTCCTTTCTTATTCCATAAGTTTAAATCATAATAATCACACACCACAAAAGTTTTTGAAAAATTGTGAGTCGAAGATTATGCAAGCATAAATCAAATCTACATCTAGGCGAAGCTCAAAACTGAAAATAATACAAACTCCTATGAGAAGCCATTTTCTGTTCCCCCATAAGCTTGTGCTGTAAGAGATGATCCTCCCTTCAGACGTTGGATACACCAGTTCTTGCATCTCACAAACCAGATATGGGATAAACCAGTCTAGAGACATCATTCAGTGTAATGTCCACTGATTTGTTAGTCTTTCAAACGATCACACAAAATGCAGCCACAAACGAAAGCCCGGTCTACACTGAGACAACACTTAAAAGTTTATCATGTAAAGAAGATTACTGGTTTATCTTGAAAACTTAAACTCTACGCTGATGTATAAGTGTTTAGTTCATGATTCTAGAAGCTATTTTTACATTTCCACTTCGTGGATCACGCGAACCGAGCGATACTTGTGATGAATTTTCCCCGCTTTACGGGTCTGGGTACTTAATGCGATCTGTTTCTTGGGAAATATAAGCTGAACCAATAAAACACCTCCCCAGTGTCGCATCTAACTTCTCTAAATTGAAGAAATGTAAGCCTAGACATAATGAGCAACCCAACTCTTTTACTTGCTGTATACGTTTTTCTAAGCTACAAACAATACAAAGAAGTGAAAGTTTTCCTTACCTATTCTGAAGACGTGAAGCATATATATTGTCGTCTTTCCACCAATAACTGTGATTCCTTTATCACCAAGCGGCTGCAAAATCACCGCCTAGCAGAGAGAAAACTAATATATCTTGTCACACAGTTCAGAAAGTGTCATTAATTCCATAATCTATGAAGTATAACACTTAATCCTCAACAAACCTGCATTTGCATGTAGAAATCGCAGCTCTGATCACCCAGGACAAAGAGAAATACTGGCCAAGTAACTTTCGGACAAACATTGAGAAAAGTATTTGTGATAAGTCTGAGATAAATAGCAAGTAGAGATGTACCTGGAAGTTGTGTGTGCGTGTTGGCTAGGCCAAGCAGCAAATCATGATCCCGGAACCTGAACCGCTCTTCAGGGATTGGAGAAACCGGTTTGGTTAACATCACTGAACCGAATCGTCAAAGGAGAATCAGACAGCATGTAGTTCTGATTGCACCGGCGGTGTCGGAAAGTGGAGATATGCTGAACATTCACAGTGGCTGGCATGAGGGTCGACTGAAACAAATGTCAAAAAGAAAGCATAACCAAATAAACCATTTTAAAAAAAACTCATTCAAAAGAGGTTCAACAAAGATCTATAGAAGTTTTAGACTTATGAATGTTTACGCCCCAATGTTTTTAAAATACAATAATCATGAGATTTAAGAACTGGAAAACCTTTGCATCAAGGAGAAGTTTAGTCGCACCTCAATGGTTGAAGAACCGCGGGCATCTGAAGAACAGATAAGTTCGCCATCCATTACACTGCAAATAACATTTTTGGATTATCACGAACTGAGAGGATGATGTTCAAGAGATGAAAGCTTACCTTTTTATTGGTGGAGAAACACCGCCTAGAAGAGGGATAAGTAGCATTGAATGAGACATCGTGCTTGATTTGCGTTCATATAGTTAAGAGGTTTCTTAAAGCCGATGAATCAAGACATCTCGTAATGTCTTCCAGGGTAAGAACCAAAAATGAATGGACACTGTCCAAGCTTGACACAGTTTCTTCACAACATTTCGTCTCAATCGACATTCAGAGACTCCATTTTTGGTTTAGATCATCACAAATTTAAGAAGACTATTGGGGTCACATATAATGCATTTTACAGTATTGCGAAGAAGATCGTATCTCCCAGTCAGCTTTCAAACTATGTGATCCTGGTCCGCTGAAGTACTTTCTTGGCCTCAATATTGCAAGGTCCAACAAAGGTATCTAAGTCTGTCAAATAAAATACACCTTGGGTCTCTTGGAAGACACATGTCTCTTGGCGTCAAAGCCATCTCCTATACCGATGGATCCTAATACTAAGCTCTGCATGTATTTAAAGGAACCTAGTTTTGACGATCCAGCTGTGTATCAAAGGATAGTAGGACGACTGATGTATTTGACAATCACACGGGCGGCCATTGCCTTTGCTAGGTTTGCTGTGAATAAACATTGTCAATTTACTTCAGCTCCTAAGAATTCACACCTTTAGAAAGTTCTCAAGGTTCTACATTAATTAAAAATAACAGTTGGTCTTGGTCTTCTCTACTCAGTCGAATCTGACTTGGTACTCAAGACATTCACTGATGCTGACTGGGCTTCCTGTTGGATTCTAGAAGTTCGACTTCAGGATATTGCATGTTTTTTGGAAATGCTATGATATCTTGGAAATCAAAGAAGAAACAAACCGTTTCTCATTCATCTGCGGAATCAGTACAGAGCCATGGAGTACGGTTCATGAGAAGTTATCTGGTTACGCAATGTTTTGGCTGAACTTGACTCTCCTCAGTGTTGTTCATTTGCATTCTATTGTGATTCCACAGCTGCTATAAATATTGCTAGTAATCCGGTGTTTAACGAACGCACGAGACATAGTTAGATTGTCATCAAGTCAGATAACGAGTGATTAAGGCTTCATCAAGATTCTCCATGTGAGAACCAACAATCAATTAGCGAATATCTTCATTAAAGCTCTGTTTTCGCCTCAGTTATATTCGTTGGTGGGCAATATGGCTTTAAAGTCTATATATTTTCCATCTTGAAGGGGAATATTAGTGTAGATAACCGTAAAGTGAAATGTTAATTTAAGTCTAGTTTAGTATTCATGTAAACCAGTGATGAGCTTCACTATATAAGCTAACAGCGACTTCATGCAAGAGACATTTCATGATACTTAAAGGAAGCATCAGCGGTGGTGACTGAAGATCGAGAGGTTGCTCCGGTGGTGAAGAGTTGGTGAGTAGCTTTGGGGAAGATGCTTCTTCGGTCCAATCTGATAAAGACACGTATTTGAGCTAGAATTCTCAAAATATGTTTGTAATTACGTGTCATATTTGTAAACTTTGGGTTTGATTGGGTCTTGTACCTTTAACCAGTTTGATTTAAGGGAAATTGCATTCACTATACACAACAAAAATCAAAATTCATTAATTAACTAAAAAACCTCCCTTTCTCCTACTTTATCTTTCTATCTCTCTCTATTCTCTCTCTAAAAAATCTAATTTCCCTTATTTTTTTGGTTATTTAGCAAATAAACCCTTGATTTAATATAAATGTTGATTAAAAAACACAGAGTGTCATAATGCTTGATTTGAAACAATTTTAAAACTAAAAATATTAAAAAAGTATATAATTTGTTAAGACGAGAAAATCCAAATTGAGAATTACTAAACAAAACGAGTTGGAAACTATAATACAAGACAGTAAAAGGTTTGAAAACCGTTATCGAAATAGACAAATACATAGAATTGAGATTTGTTGTCTTTATTAACTTAATAAAACGCTTGTGGACGAGATTTTTCTTAACTTAATAAATCGCTTGTGGGCGAGATGGTTTTTGTATGATTTTTGAATTTCATGATAAAACCACATACAACTGTTTTGCATCATTCAAAACAGAATCTGCAAACTTAACTTCTATGATATACTCTCAAAGATTTATTTAAGCAAATTTAAAATATTGCTGGAACTTTATATGTAAAAGTTTATCTTGTATAAAAAAATTCATCCCAAGAGTATGTTCTTGATGGAGAAATATGATGTTTATTTATAAAAGAAATTTACAAAGCTTAGTCAAAAAGTAATTTGAAAATTTGTCACTAAATTTACTAAGCTTTAGTTTTTTGTTACCAAATCATCTCCACGAGAGATTAGAGTTTCTGAAAAGTTTACAACTTTTTGGTTTTTGTTTTCTCAAAAACCATTTTTTCTTCAATCAAGTTTTACCTTTTAGTTTTTGTTTTTGTAAAAACTATTTGATTTGCCAATCAAGTTTTTTAACAAATAGATTCCCTAAAATTTAAGGAAACTAGTTTTTCAAAGTTTTAAACAATTTATGAATAAAAACCAAGGTGTTGATTGTTTGAACTAGTTTTTAGTTTTAGTTTTTGGTTTTTAGATTTTGGTTTTAGTTTTCAGATTTTGGTTTTTGATTTTTAAGTTTTTGTTTTGGTTTTCAGTTTTTGATTTTGGTTTCTAGCTTTTGGTTTTGGTTTTTAATTTTGCAGTATTTTTAGTTTTTTAAAAAATGATTGGGACATTCTTTAAACAAAAAAATAGCAATAACATATATAGAAGAAAACACAAGTTTTACGAGGGCAGTTTTCCTCGTTACTTCGTCGTAAAATCAGTGTTACGACGAATTAGCGAGGAAACCCGTTTCGTCGTTATACGTTTGTCGTAACGCATATATCCTCGCTAATTCGTCGTAAGGTAGCGAGGAAATAATTTCGTCGTAAAAGCGAAGGAGGATATTTCGTCGTAAAGACTACGTAAAGATTCCACGTAAGGACGTCGCTAAGTTTCCTCGTAAATACCACGAAAAACTTTCCTCGTAAAACCCACGTAAATAAATACTCGTAAAATAAACGTAAATACCTTGACAGCTTTCCACGTAAAGAAAACGTAAAAACCTTGATAGATTTCCACGTTATTTCCTTGTAAATGTTTCCTCGTAAAAACCACGTTAAGCTTCCACGTAAAGAAGCCGCAAAATTAGCTACGAATTTACTTCGTTTCATTATTTTATAGAAATATAAAAAATTATAATTATAAATATAATTTAAATTATTTAAATTATTAATAAAATTAAAATTCTAAAAAAATCAAAACCAAAATATTTTATATATAAATAAGTTTTGAATTCATAATACAAGAACCGAAATTAAAAAGAACTAAGGGTGGTCGTTAATCGCCTCGTAGAATTCATCACTCCTCGCCTGAACATCCGCCTCGGCATGTGAGTCGTCGGTCGGTGACTGGCCTGGGATAGGATTTTGTTGTCGCATGTTCCTCAACAAAGTCGCCCATTCCGGATTTGTGGCCGCTACAACGTCCAAGAAGCCTCGAGTCCACCCATACGAGATCGCAGCTGAGTAGACTCTCTACGCAGCTCTTCGGACTCCCTACGCAGCTGAGAGACTTCATCATCCCGTCGCTGAACATAAGACGATGTCGCTCTCGGAACATCGTTGACGGAACCAATCCCCAACGTCCGTCCCTTTTTTTTAGGGACAACCTTAAAAACAAAAAATAAATTTTGTTAGTAAAAATTTAAAGTTAAATTAAATGAATATTTAAGAAAATTAAAATTTTAGAAAATTTACCTCCTCGTAAAGCTTATCCACTTCTGGTGTGGATAAGGTGACGGGTAATCCATCGGTGGACTGTTGGGTCAGCTGGGTCTGGTGTTCTTCAACCCGAGCAGCCAAATCGTTGTAGATTTGCTCGGACTTGCCATCTATAAATCGGCCCGCCTTGTTCTTGTGGGTCCTCTCGTAAAGTTGCATAAGAGACGGGAATTCTCCCGTCTCTTTGGCCTAAAAATATACTAAAAATTTAATATAATTAAATTTTTAATTACCATTTCCAAACGGACACCGGCGTGGGGTTTTTGGCCCGTAGTGTGAAGCATCGGCCCGTTCCCGTGCTCATCGACTGTGTTACGGGAGTTAGAGCAAGACTGGGCGATTCTAATGGAATCAGGAAGACGCCAATATCGGATGAGGCCATCCCAGACATCCGTGGTGAGCTCAGCGGGTTTGCCACGCTCATACCCCTTCACGATCCAGTCACCCTTCCAGTTGGAGACCGTGTCCAACAAGCGAACTTTCGCCTTCGCGACAAACTTCTTCCTCACCCTCTCAGTGATCCCCAAGGCCCAATTATATTTTTGCTGTTGAAAAAAATAATTTATAATTAGTTTTTCAGAAAAAAATATATATATAAATAATAAAAAAATTTAAAGATATATATTTAATTAATAGGACTTACAGCGTAAATTTTGAACCACGTCTTTCTGACGTAGTGGGGCGTCGTTTTCCAGTTCGGATGTGGCATGGAGAAGTCATCCGTCAATCCCCCACCTGAAAAATACAAATTTAAAATATAAATTATTTTTTAAAGTTATAAAAGAATTTAAAAAGAATAAAAAAATAATGAAACATACCATAAAGTTCCGTCCGGTCGGTCGGGGTCGATGACTGGTAAACCTTCTCTGCCTGGCAGACGGAGAATGTCCTCTACGGTGTACTGCGAGTAAGGAGCACTCGGAGGCACCATCAAATCGGGATGAATCTCGGCCGCGGGCATCGGAGGTGCCGGCATCGGAGGAGGCACAGGAGGAGGAGCCATCTGGGGAGGCACGTGAGGAACCGATGGTGCACTAGAAGAAGGAGATCCAATGACTCTCTGAGTGTACTGAGTCTCGGGACAGTCTCCTGACCCGAAGAACCGGGAGCTGAAGAAGACGACGGGTCTAAACGACTACCCGGCTCACCGAACATCTCTCTGTAATGGGCAGTAAGTCTACCTTTTCGAACCTGAGAAAAAAATTTAATTTTTTAAATTTTCGTGAACAATATACTTCCCAACATTATCCACCTAATCAACACTAAATAACATAAGATCCGTAAACCTATCTAAATTCCCTATACTAACCACCTAATCTATCCTAAACTAATCAAACTAGAGAGGAATTAGAGAGACTTACCATTGCTACGAATTAGGGAGGAAGTGGAGAGGAAGTGGAGAGGAAAGACGGAGCGAGCTCGCTCGGGATATATATAAGATTACTTGTCCTTGTAATTTCCTCGTAAACTTACGAGGAATTATAGAGGCCCGCGTTTTCATTTACGACGAAATAGCGACAAAATACAAAGGCCCGCGTTTTCGTTAACGACGTTTTTACGACGAAATGGGTTACGTGGAATTAACGAGTTAACCAGTTACGAGGAATTAGCGAGCCTTTATTTTCTATAAATACCCACAACTTTCCTTCTCAAACCACACACACAAACTCACAAAACACACCTTATCTCAAATCACACTCCTCACCAAAATACTTTTCAAATTAGAAATATTTGAAAAAAAAGAAGAAAAGAAGATATTAGAATTTATGTGGGTGAGACTTAAGTCTCGCCACATATAATTCCAGTATCTTTCTTTTTTTCTTTTTTTTTTCTAGTTTTTATACTATGAGGAAGTAGCTAGTCTCGCTTTTCACCAAATTAGAAATATTTGGAAAAAAAGAAAGAGAAAAAGATATTAGAATTTATGTGGGCGAGACTTAAGTATTATAATTGCTGGAAGTCTTGCCACATGTAAATCTCGTGTCTCTCTTCTTTTCCTTTTTTTTTCTAGTTTTTAAGTCTACGAGGTTTTTACGACGATTTCTGTTACGAGGTGTTTACGACGAAATCATCCTACGTGGAATTAAAGAGTGCCTCCTTCGTCATTTACTTTACGTGGTATTTACGTCAATTTACCTTACGAGGTCTTTACGACGATTCCGTCCTACGTGGAATTAACGGGTTTCGCTTTCTTTATTTTTTTTACTTTCGTCGTTATTTCCACGTAAGCTAACGAGTTCTTTACGACGATTCTGTCCTACGTGGAATAAACGAGGATTACGTCGTACATTCGACGTCAAATTACGAGGAATTAACGAGCAGTACGTTTAAATCCCTAAAATCCGAAACCCCAAACCCCAAAACCCCATATTCCTTATCTTCTACTTCATATATTCCAAACCCCATCTTTATTTCCATTCCAAACCACAATTCCCACATTTACTTATTTATAAAACAAACTCCCACAATTTCTTATTCATAAAACAAACTCCCACATTACCTTATTCATAAAACAAACTCTCACATTACCTTATTCATAAAACAAACTACACAAAATCAAATACATCAATCGGATACATCGACATTCTCGTCATCACTAGAAATATCATCATTTTCATTAAACTCGTCTTCTACAGCTTCGTCTGTGGCATCATCGGTAAGATCTTCGTATTCGTGATTATGCGGATCAATGAGAAGGATGTCATCAATTTCTTGTTCAGGTTCCTCGACTTCATTTATCTGTTCTTCTTGCAATGGTGGTTCTTCTCCACTGATGATTCGTCCTCGAGGTGTAACTTTGATCACTGCTAACCAATTTATACCCGAATCTCTCATCCGAGGGTATGGAAGGAAGCTAACTTGGTCTGCTTGTGAAGCTAAGATGAAAGGCTCGAATTTGTTGTACCGACGTCCACCGTTGACATCAACTACACCAAATTTGTTAGACCGAACACCTCTGTTGACGACGGGGTCGAACCATTCACATTTGAAGATGACGCATTTCAGCTTCAGTATCCCTGGAAATTCGACTTCAATAATCTCCGTCAAGATCCCGTAGAAATCTGTTTCCCCTTTCACACATATTCCATAGTTACTGGTCGCCCGCTGTCTACCATACTCATATGTGTGAAAAGTGTAGCCTCGTGTGAAATACATCTGTGATGTGGTGACCTTTACAAGTGGAGATTGAATTACTTCGTGTAACCACTTAGGATAATCTGCATCGTCGTCATAATCAACCTGCAAAAATAAAGAGAACATTAAAATACAAATCATGTATGAAAAAATAGTTTGAGTTATAATACCTGATTCCGCAACCACTTAATGAAGTGCTGATCTTTCCTTTTGTCTACGTCACTTGTGGATATACCAGGAAATGTTTCTTCGACTTGAGAAACAAATAGGCTGTAAAATTAATCACATTTCATAGGAATGAATCTCTTGCAATTATATAATTAATTATATGTGTTTTGAAGTGTCCATATATGTTACCTTTCAAAATAACGCATCAATGGATCCTCGCAATTGAGTAGAATATAGGTGTGTGCACTATGAGCGTCTTGTTCACTCGACCACCAAACCTCTTTAGACTTCCCACCGAGTCGTCCAATCTGGCTAAAGATGTCTGGAACACCAGCAACTGCATATGTTGGCGCAACTCCACCATCATCATATCTTCTTGGAGCTCTTCTACGGGTACGTACTTTTGACGCAAAGTAGTACGATGTGAAGTGAGAAACTTCTTCCGTCAAACTTCCAGCAATTATAGAACCTTCAACTTTGGCGAGGTTCTTTGCTTTTCCCTTCAAATATTTCATGGCTCGCTCATACTGATACATCCATCCGTAATGTACAGGTCCACGAAGCAATGCTTCATATGGGAGGTGGACAGCTAGATGCTCCATGACGTCAAAAAATCCAGGAGGAAATATCTTCTCCAAGTTGCACAATAAGATGGGAATGTTCTCCTGAAGCTGTTCTACAACTTCTTCTTTAAGAGTGCGTGTGCTCAGATCCCTGAAAAATGCTCCAATGCCTTTTATATTCCAAAAACAATTAAACACATTGTTAGTCGTATATTATTTTGCAAACTAGACCGTTATAAAATTATTGTGATATAAATGGCAGTAGTCGTTGCATAAAGACATGACAATCATGACTCTTCATCCCAGAGAACTTTTGACCCTTTTCAACACATCTAGAGAGATTTGAAACATACCCATCGGGGAACTTCACTTCTGATGCCACCCAGTTGAACAACACCGACTTTTTTTTTCTGAAGACAGTCTGAATATCGGAACGGGAACTTGTCCATTGCTTTTAATATGTAACTCGCTTCTTGAGCAAATATCCGGCAAGTCCAACCTCGATTTTATGTTTTCTTTTGTCTTCCCTGGGACATTCAATATTGTATTCATGATGTTCTCAAAGAAATTCTTCTCTATATGCATCACATCGAGGTTGTGGCGCAGAAGAAGATCCTTCCAATATGGCAACTCCCAAAATATACTCTTCTTGTGCCAGTTGTGATGAACACCGTAAGAATCAGGCATATTACGAGGGACATGCCAATTACCACCCCAACGAACTGTTTCGTTAGCTCCGTAGTAGTCGATTTGTGCTTCAATTTGTTCTCCAGTTAGATATGGTGGAGGAGTGTCTCTCACAACCCTTTTGTGCCTAAACAAATTCTTGTTTCTTCGGTAAGGATGGCCAATGGGAAGAAATCGACGATGACAATCAAACCAACTTGTCTTCCTACCATTCTTCAGTTGAAACGCATCTGTCGTTCCATTACAATATGGACAAGCTAATCTCCCATGTGTAGTCCATCCAGACAACATCCCATATGCAGGAAAGTCACTTATGGTCCACAAAAGCATAGCTCGCATCGTAAAATTCGTCTTCGTTGAACAGTCGTACGTCCTCACCCCTGTTGACCACAAATCCTTCAACTCTTTTATCAGTGGTTGTAGGAAAACATCCAGGGACCTTTTTGGATGGTTCGGACCATGTATCAATATCGTCAAGAATAGCAACTCCCGTTGCATGCACATCTCCGGTGCAGGTTGTATGGCGTAAGAAAGACTGGCCACAATGAATATTGTCTCCCTGACATTCCGAACGGACTAAATCCATCTGTGCATAATCCGAGATACACATTCTGGCTATTGCTAGCAAAATCCGGATGTACTTTATTGAAATGTTTCCAGGCTCTTGCATCTGATGGATGAGTCATCTCACCATCCGTCTGAGTATGCTCGGCATGCCATCTCATATTTGCAGCAGTCTGCTCTGATTGATACAATCTTTTCAATCTGTCTGTAATTGGTAGATACCACATCCTTTGGTACGGTACCCTATTACGTCCCCGTCCTTGCGGCTTGAATCGTGGCTTCTTGCAGAATCGACATACTTCTAGCTTCTCATCATCTCCCCAATAGATCATGCAATTGTCGATGCAGACATCTATCATCTCCGAAGGCAACCCAAGACTATAAACTAATTTCTGAATCTCATAATAAGAATCAGCAGACACATTGTCTTCCGGCAAATACTCTTTAAACAAGTCCGCCCATTCGTTCATGCAACTTTCAGGTAGATTGTGATCAGTTTTAATATTCATCATTCTAGCAGCCAACGACAATTTAGAGAGACCTTCTCTACAACCACTGTAAAGTGGTTGATTCGCCGCGTTTAACATTCCGTAAAACTTTTTTGCATCTATATTAGGTTCTTCATCTTCATCATGAGCTACGAATGCATCAGCTACCATATCATGAACCCTATCATAATCTACCATCTCCTCCTGATGGTAACTATGTTCATTATGCAAATGATGATTAACCGGTTCTTCCTGAAAATTGCTATTACTACTACTAGCTTCATTCTGATCATAATTATAACCTTTCCCATGTTGAAACCAGATATAGTAATTTGGCGTGAAACCTCTATTTATTAAATGCTTCCAAACATTTTCACGGTTTGCCAATTTCGAATTGTTGCATTTCCGACAAGGACATAACATCTTACCACTTTCTTGGGCGAGCGGTGTTGAATCTGCTTGGTGCATAAATGTCTCCAGCCCCGCAAAGTATTCTTTCGTCACTCTCCCGTTAGCATCTCTATGCATATACATCCAATTCCGCAACTCGTAAATAGTCCCAGAGCCAGCCATTTTTTTTTCTTTCACGTTTTTTGTTGTTGGTGTGTTTAAAATGATGTTCCAACATCCATATTTATAGAAAATTTCGAATCTGGTAGTTGTAATTTTACTATGAAATTACGACGAAAATTAATTGTATGGCCAAAAAAAAAACGTGAGCCACCTACCAAGTTGGTGGATTCAAAATTTCCTCGTTAAGTACACGTAAAATATTTCGTCGTAAAGCACTCGCGAAATTTACGTGGCTTTTACGAGGAAAAACTATTTCCTCGTAAAAGCCACGTCAATTTACATCGTCTTTACGACGAATATGTTTTGTCGTTACCTTACGACGAAATAACGATGCTTTTCTTTCTCCACGTACTTTCCTCGCAAAATCAACGTTTTTTTACGAGGATTATTTTTCCTCGTTAAACTTCCTCGTTAAAGTTACGTTTTCTTGTAGTGTTAGTTTTTTGTTACCAAATCATCTCCACGAGAGATTAGAGTTTCTGAAAAGTTTACAACTTTTTGGTTTTTGGTTTTTGTTTTCTCAAAAACCATTTTTTCTCCAATTAAGTTTTACCTTTTAGTTTTTGTTTTTGTAAAAACTATTTGATTTGCCAATCAAGTTTTTTAACAAATAGATTCCCTAAAATTTAAGGAAACTAGTTTTTCAAAGTTTTAAACAATTTATGAATAAAAACCAAGGTGTTGATTGTTTGAACTAGTTTTTAGTTTTAGTTTTTGGTTTTTAGATTTTGGTTTTAGTTTTCAGATTTTGGTTTTTTATTTTTAAGTTTTTGTTTTGGTTTTCAGTTTTTGATTTTGGTTTCTAGCTTTTGGTTTTGGTTTTTAATTTTGCAGTATTTTTAGTTTTTTAAAAAATGATTGGGACATTCTTTAAACAAAAAAATAGCAATAACATATATAGAAATTACAAACAAAATATATCAAAAACAGAGATTTTTAATTAAAAATAAAAATACATTAAAATGTTTTAAAATTATTTTATTTTAAGTATTATATTAGAACAAAAAATAAAAATATCTATAAATTATGCAAAATTAAAATAATAAAATTTTGAAACTATGTATAAATTTTCTTTATAAATTACTTTCATTTTTTTTAATCTTGAATTTCTATTTTTCTTAAATTACTATAATATTTTTAGTTACTAAAACATTTTCTATTTTTTATAATTTTAGTTATTTTGAATGTGTCTAATAATTGTTATAATTATTCAATAATTTTATTTATAGAAATAGATAACTAATTCTTTGCAATTACTTATACTATATATAAATATCTAAATTATTTTACAGATATAAAATACAAAAAAAATTTTACATTATTATTTAAATGATATTTTATGTACAAAAAGAAACAAATTCGTTTTTTCCTTTAAAACCCCACAAAAGTTGGTTTTTGGTTTTTATTCATAAATTGTTTAAAACTTTAAAAAACTAGTTTCCCTAAATTTTAGGGAATCTATTTGTTAAAAAACTTGATTGGCAAATCAAATGGTTTTTACAAAAACACAAGCTAAAAGCTAAAACTTGATTGGAGAAAAAATGGTTTTTGAGAAAACAAAAACCAAAAACTAAAACAAAAACCAGAAACAATCATCACCCAAAAACAATCATCACCCGCTGTGGCCGGGTGACAACTCTGGGTGGCTTGCTGACGATGACTGGTGGCAGATTGAGGGCTGGTTTTGGATACACCGGCTCCGTGAACTGTCGGGGTTTCTGTTTTGCAGTCGCCGGAATTCACCGGTTGAGAGGAGCGTGCTTCTCATTCTCCTTCCTATACCGATTTCTCCTCTTTTTCTTCCAAGTTCTGCTTAGATTTAGATATTTGTATTTTGTAACCTTGCACTGTTGTTTTTCGGTCACCACTCACAAGCAATGTATAAGGGCATGATTGCAACTAAAAATGTTTAATAGCAAATTTTAAAAAACTTAATTGCACTTTCTTATTTGTTTTGATTTATAGGAAAAAAAATAATCAAAAAAAATTATGGATTTATTACATGTTTTATTAATATGTGTAAAAAATATAAAATATATATCTTATTAAAACAAAATGAGTAATAAATATAATAACACTTTAATAAAATTTCTCTCTCATGTTTGTTATTTTATGTCTCTGCCTTTTGACATTGCGTTCAAAGAACGAACATGGCCATAGTATAAGCGAATGAAGCATAAATTTTAGTTTTTTTAATAATAAAAATTCCCAAAACTATAAAATAGAATCTCATAATCAAAAAAATAACACATAATCTAAGAGTAAACCCAAAAAAAAACTCATAGTCTAAGAATAGACCAAGATTCCAAGACAATATAAACATATATGGTACAGGAAAACAGATCGGTGGTGACTTGGCAAGAAGGTCGTTGAAGTTTTTAGAGTTTGTTAGTAACATAAAGTTGGGGCCAATCAAAATAAAACACATGGCATTGCGTCATTGGGTCTGCTCGTCTGTTATAGATCAACGTTTAAAAACATAGTTCAAGATATTTTCAATTCATTCAGAAATTTTTGTAAAACTCTTAAGATCTTGAGTACGTCTGTTTAAATCTCGTGTTCTTCGTTGGAAAAAATCTTTCTACTTGACGATATTTTGAGAATGAGCTACCGTTTAGATGTTTTAGGAACATCCAATAGGATTATCATTTCATCAAATATAGTTTTTCTGTATCAATGGTATCAGAGCTAATCTTTCCATGGAAATTGAAACAGAAACTATTGGAATCCATGACAGAAACACGATCAGTGGCGATGTCGAAGGGGATTGCTCGCGGAATGGAGGAAGCTTCGATCAGATATCAGAGAGAACACAAGCTTTAGAAACCTTGATGGCAACGTTCAGAGAGAGTATGAAGGATATTTTGGCGTTCATGAAGGATATCCAGTGATCGCATCGACGTGTGGAGAAGAAGATCGGGGAAGAAACTCGCCGTTACATTCAATCACACCTGATATTCATCGGGGACACGATCACGCCAATCTGGGAGGTATACACCATAACTATACCAGAATGATGAGATTAGCGAAAATAGATTTTCTGAGATTTGATGGTGAGAAAGTAGATGATTGGTTGAGTCTTGCGGAGGAGTTCTTTGTAATCGATCATACGCCTGAAGAATCTAAGGTAGCTATTGCGTCACTACACTTTGATGGTGTTGCAAAAGCTTGACATCAGGCGTTATCCAAAGAAGAAGGTCGTGGTCTTATGCAAAACTTGCAGATATATAAAATAATCATCAAAGAAAGATTTGAAGAAGTATTAGATGATCCTATTGCTGAGTTGAAGGATCTTAAAGAAAAATAAGGCATTGCTGAGTATCATCCTAAGTTTGAATTGATTCATGCGCGGTTTACAGTGTCAGAAGACTATCTTATGAGCGCTTATTATGCTGGATTGCGCCTAGACACACATATACACATTAGGATGTTCATGCCACAATCTACACGCCAATTTTTAGTCTTGGGGAGGCTTTATGAGAAAGCTCATCCAAGAAAGGATATGCATAATAACTGGTCTCAGAAAAAGGGGGAAATGGGATGCAGTTAAGAGGATGAGAAAATGTTAGTATCAGTCAAGAGAATAAGAACGAAGGCGATGGAGTTCTTACAAAAAAATAGATTTCAATGAACAAGACTTTCTAATGCAGAGATGAGTGAGAGGAGAGCTAAGGGCATGTGATATTATTGTGATGAGAAGTTCACTCCGGATCACTATCTCAAGCATAAAAAACATCCAACTTTTTGTGATGGATTATGAGGAAGATGAGGAATTTCATGAAGCGGTGGAGTATGAAACTGATTGTGAGAAGTTAGAAGAAGTGGAAAAAGCTACTATCTCTCTGAATGCAATTGCAGACATCACATATTACACCACTATGAAGGTGCGTGGAGTCCATGGAAAACGAACTCTATACATCTTGATCGATTCCGGTTCTACACACAATTTCATAGACAAGAAAGTAGTAGATATGTTGGGTTGCAAGCTCAAGAGGCTGGCCGAGCTAAAGTGCCTGTAGCAGATGGCAGTAAGATAGGCGTTTGTAGGAAGATAAAAAACTTCCAGTGGCAATTTCATGGTCATCAGTTTCAATCTGATTTCATGGTTATTCCATTGGGGTGTCATGATATAGTTTTAGGAGTACAATGGCTAGCTCAGCTTGGTCCTATCCCTTGGGATTTTGACAAATTGAAGATGAGTTTTAAATGGGTCCAAAGAAGTTATTACTGACTGGTATTCAACCATGATCAGTACGAGAAGTGAAGGGTAAGAAGTTGGACCAACTCAAAGAAGCAGAGATGCAATTATATATGATATACGCATTTGAAGACAATGAAGTTGATCCAATGAGTTTATCAGTACTGGGAGTTAATACAGAGGAGGAAGAGCAGAACAAAAGAATAGAAGTGTTGACTGAAGAGTATGCAAATATCTTTCAGGAGCCGACTACGTTACCTCTTTTCAGAGACAAATACAATCATAAGATTGTATTGACAAAGGGAACTAATCCAGTGAATCAAAGGCCTTATAGATATGATGTATACCAGAAAGATGAAATAGATAAAATGGTGCAAGAATTGTTGAAGACTGGAATAGTTCAACCCAGTTCAAGTTCATATGATTCTCCTCTGGTGTTGGTAAAGAAGAAAGACAACACATGGCGACTTTGTGTTGATTATAGGAAGCTAAACAATATGACCCTTAAAGAACGTTTTCCGATTCAACTCATAGATGATTTGATGGATGAGATGGGAGGTTCTGCTGTCTACTAGAAGAGAGACTTGAGCGCAGGATATCATCAAGTAAGAATGGACAGAGGGGACATACACAAGACGGCCTTTAAGACACATAGCGGGCATTACGAGTACTTGGTGATGCCTTTTGGGTTAACTAAGGCTCCAAATACATTTCAAGGCCTGATAAATGATGTGTTCAAGGCATATCTGAGACGATTTGTCCTTATTTTCTTTGATGATATTATCATATACAGTTCTTCCATACGAGAACATGTTGATCATTTGAGAGCGGTATTTGAAGTGATGAGAAGGAATCAGATGTTTGCAAAGAGAAGTAAGTGTGCGTTTGCGACCACACGAGTAGAGTATTTGGGTCATTATATTCAGAAAGAATGAGTATCAACGGATCCAAATAAGTTGAAGGTAGTTGCAGAGTGGCCAGTCCCTAATAGTGTGAAGAAGTTAAGAGGTTTTCTTTGTCTTGCTGGTTATTATTGACGGTTTGTTAAAGACTTTGGTATCATCATATGCCCTTTGATAGTATTGATTTAAAAAATGGGTTCAAATGGAATGATGAGGCTCAGTTGGCATTTCAGAAGTTAAAAAGGTTTTGTGTTCTGCTCCGGTCTTAGCACTCCCGCGCTTTAATCAACCATTTGCTGTAGAAACAGACGGTTGTAGCAGAGGCATTGGGGCTGTGTTGATGCAGAACGGTCACCCTCTCGCATACATAAGTAGACATCTTTAAAGCAAACAACTGAGTCTATCAATCTATGAAAAAGAGTTATTGGCAGTGGTTTTTGCTTTACAGGAATGGAGATATTATCTGTTAACAAATCATTTTGTCATCAAACGGATCAACGAAGCTTGAAGTACACTTTGGAGAAAAGACTTAACACTCCAGTGCAGCAATATTGCTGACCCAAACTTCTCAAATTTGACTATGAGATTCAGTATAAGCAAGGAAAGGATAACGTCGTTGCGGATGCTTTATCTCGTGTGGAGGGAGCTGAGATTTTACATATAGCTATGTTAGTATTGGAGTGTGATTTACTGAAAAAATACAAGAGGCTTATGAAGAGGATGTGATAGTGAAGTCTATGATTGAAGAGTTGAAGAAGGATCCGAAGAGTAAGATATACTATGGTTGGATGCCAGACACACTCAGGAAAAGGAACAAGATTGTAGTACCTAATCTTATATCTTTGAAGGATTCAATTTTGGAATGGCTTCATGGCTCGGGTCAAAGCGATCAATCAGGGAGGGATGTGACTGTACAGAGAGTAAAAAGCTTGTCCTATTGGAAGGGAATGACTAAAGACATTGATACCACTCAAATTACCCTAAGGAGTGTCACTCTCATCAAAAGAGGTTCAGATGTAGTACTTAGGGATCTAATCCACAAGGAGCTAGGGAACAATTAAATCTAGTGTTTATTAATTCTAAAGGTTGTAAATGTCTAAATGAAATAGCAATAGTAACAAGCGAGTAAATAATAAATGTAACTTGGTTGAAAATGATATTAGATGCATACTATTCAGGTGTTGGAGATTATAATACCTAAAGATGCCTAACTATTGCATGCATGATATATTAGAGCTCATTCGCTTAACTCAGTGATCAGCTGTCGCATGTACTACTGGTTAACAGACTAGATCTCGTGTCTCAACGGTTAGTATGCAGACAACGAGAGAGTGTCGATCGATGGTCTAGTAAGACGTCGACCGATACACCTTTGCCAACGTTGATCGATTGTCAGTTGAGGACTTCGATCGACGGGTTCTAGCCAGGCCTATGCGCGATTATGAAATGCCCTACTAAGATGCTAAATTGGCGGTTAGCCCTCTCTAGCAATCCTAATATGATAGATAGATGTCAGGATGGGATAACAAGGGTGCTTGAGTATGCAATCCTATGATCAAGTTCTAGTTAGCAAGGCTAAAACAAGCAATGAATACAAATCTATCATGAATATCACAACAAGGCAGATCTATAGTTTGAGGCTAATCCCACAAACCTATCTGAACCCTGGATCTAACAGTTGAACTACTCAGACATAGCAAAGCAATTCATCATAATAAAAGAATAGAAACTCATAGTATAGATGAAAAGAAATAGAAACAAGGAGTTCCAATCACAAGTGATCTTCTCTCCCAAAATAAAACTTGTAACAAAACTAGGTCTAGAAAAAGCTCTGTTCTTCTGCCGTCAAAACACTTAGGCAGTATATATTCTACTATGTTAAAAACTCGTCAGGGCATTTTGGTAATTTGGCTTGGCCTTGGTTTTTAAGTCTGCTGAATCCAAAATGTCGCGTCTGGTGTCCCGACATCGATCGATGGTACTTGTGTACATCGATCGATATTAATCTTCATCTGTCGAGGCATTTTCTGATATCGATCGTCAGCACTGATGCGCATCGATCGATTGTTCTTCCTCTCGTCGACCTCTAAGTGGTCAGCTCGGGTGAAATGTCCTTTAAGCTCCAAAATGCTCCAAAGTCATAGCTTTACTCCGAAATGCACCTGAACCTGAAAACATACCTAGAAGAGTAGAAAACATATATATATATATAGTAAACACCTATATACCATGGATAAAAATTGGTCAAATCCAAGGTATATCAGACATTCAAGCTTATCTGCGTTCATGTACCGTTTGTCAGCAGTGTAAATATGACAACGAAGTTTCTCCGGTATTATTGCAGCCTTTACCTATTCCTGAAAGTGTTTGGTTAGATATTTCACTTGATTTCATTGATGGTTTGCCTTTATCATTCGGTAAATCTGTGATCTTGGTCGTAGTGGACCGATTTAGCAAGGCAGCACATTTCATGAGCCTTAGTCATCCGTATACAACAGTTTCTGTGGCTCAAACATTTCTGGATAATGTGTTTAAAATTCATGGATTCCCTCGTTATATTGTCAGTGACAAAGATGCAATGTTCTTGAGTCAATTTTGGCAGGAGTTGTTTACATTGTAAGGTTGTTCTATTCAAATGTCAACTGTGTATCATCCGAAGAGTGATGGTCAAACCGAAGTGGTTAATAGGTGTTTGGAGACATATCTTCGATGTATGACGAGTGATAAACCTAGCCTATGGAGCTGTTGGTTACCTCTTTCTGAGTTCTGGTATAATACGAGTTTTCACACTTCAACCCAAACCACTCCATATGATATAGTTTATGGACAGGTTCCTCCAGTTCATCTACTGTATATGCCATGAGAATCTAAAGTTCAGATGGTGGCTAAGCGTTTGCAAGAAAGGGAAGACATGTTGTTGATTTTGAAGTTTTACTTACTTCGTGCCCAACATCGAATGAAACATATTGCAGATAGAAGTTGGAGTGAGAGGTCTTTTGAGATTGGAGATTGTGTTTTCATCAAGCTACAGCCGTGCGCCAACAGAATGTGACTATACGTTCTTCTTAGAAGATTTCTCCGAAGTATTATGACCCTTACAAGTTCATTGATAAGCATGGATCTGTTGTTTACAAGCTCCAACTTCTGGTACATCTCCAGTCCATCTAATGTTCCGTGTGTCGCAGCTGAAGAAATTAATAGGGAATGTGCACACGTCGAATCAATTTCCTTTGGTTCTCTCTAACGTGGTGATTAAGGAACCGGAGTTTTTCTTAGATCGGAAGATGGCTAAACGTCAAGGACGTGCTGCAACAATGGTTTTGATCCAGTGGAAGAATCAGACTGTGGATGAAGCAACATGAGAGTATTTGTTTGATTTACAGAAAAAAAAATTGGCGTTCCAATGCTAAACTTGTGGCCAGGGTTGTGAAAGGAAGAAAGCTTTGTTACAGGAAAACAAAAGTGGTGACATGGCAAGGAGGTCGTTGAAATCGTTGGAGTTTGTTAGCAACAAAAAGTCAGGGACAATCGAAATAAAACACATGGCGTTGCGTGATTGGGTCTGCTCGTCTGTTGCGGATCAATGTTTAAAAACAGAGTTTTAGATTCTTTTCAATTCATTTAGAAATTTGTGTAAAACTCTTAAAATCTTGAGTACTTCTCTGTGTAAATCTCGAGTTCATTGTTGGGAAAAATTTTTCTACTTCACGATCTTTTGCAAGCGAGCTACGTTTAAGTATTTTAGGAACATCCATTCGGATTATCATTTCATCAAATACAGTTTTTATGTATCAATATCCTGCATCAAAGACATTATAAAGTGTCCGAAGAGAAGCTCTTTTCCCCAGCGAAAAATGTGTTTCTGCCCTAATTCGAAGATTTTAATGTTTTTGTTATGCAATTTTGGGGTTATGTTTCAATTTTAATTACGGGTTGGTTTAATATTAGTTTACGTATTTTTGGTTCTTTACTTTTATAAATTAGGTACTTGAATTAGTTTTAAACTCGCTATTAGGCTTGGAAAAAACTTTTACCAATGTTTTTTTTTTTTTTTGTAAAAGGGCTTTCAACTTTTACCAATGTTAGTTATGTTATGTTACTCGCGAGACTAATATAGATGCATGGCGATGGTTACTTAATTTGTGTATTCAAAAACTGATATAACTAAAAACTCTTTAATTCTTTTTGTGTATTTTTATGTACAGTACAAAATAGTTTGGGAATTTTTCTGGAAACTCAATAAGTTCAAATACTTTGTAGAAATTGTTGAAAAGTCAGTCATTAATGGGACTTACTGAATTTCTGTAGGCTAATTTTTTCTTTATGTCAAAAAGCTAAAATTATATAGTATAAAAATAATTTAAAACTGCTTCTAGTGAAAAAAATGCTCTAATTTAAATTACACCGAATTAATAATTTTTATTTTGAAGTCCAGCTAAGTATAATTATTTCACATAACAAAACAGGGGGACTGGTAGACTCTCTCTTCTCTCTAAACCTAGTGAGAGAGAGTGAGTCGCGGTGGTTCCCTACCGGTGAGAACCTTCTGGCTGGTGTAGTCTATTGACAAGTATGCTTTGACTCTGGTATACGGTAGTCCCCGTGATGCTGTGTAGCCGGCTCTGGATTCTAGTGGTTCGCGCTTGTCTCTGGTGGAACCATCCGGCGTAGTAGTTTGATCTCGGTTGGTGTTGAAGTTGTGATAAGAAGATCATGGGGTATGGTCTTAGGATTGGCGTGTTCTGTCTCAAGTTTGGTTAGCGATGGCGCTAACTGATCAATTACGGGTTTTGGTCTGAGTTTTTTGGATGAGATCTCGATTTTAATCGATTGATTCTCTCTGAAATTCAGATTGTCTGGCTTACTGCTGAATTTCCTAAACCTCCAATACAGTTGTTGGAGGTGGCTTTTCGGTGGTTGTGGGTGAAGTCCCGGTGGAATCCGGTGTTTAACTGCTTTGTTTGGTTGGTGATGGCTATTATGTCGGAGAAGATGATGGAGGGTGGTGTTCCTGGTGTGACGCCGGTGTGATTCGGTGGTTCCGGTGCATCGCCGTTTGGTCTCCGGCGTAGAATCTCGAATTGACGAAAGCGGTGAAGGAGAAAGGACGCGTGGTCCCTCGTGGTGTGAGTTTCAGACACTTGTTCCGTTTCTTTCTGATCTCCACACGTGGTTGGGTTTGTCCTTTGTTTGGGCTTTTGTCTTTATTTTATGTTTTTTTATATCTTTTGTATAGGCTTCTGTTTGGGGCTTCGGCCTGTTAATAAAATCAGATGGCAAAAAAAAAAAGTATAATTGTTTCACATTCAAAAGGGGAAGTTACGAGAAATAAAAAATAGCGAAAAAAATCTTGTTACTTTTATCTTTTTATCTAAGGACAATATTTTAAAAGGTTTATACTGTGTTTTGACACACACATAATGACATAAATATGGTAAAATGGCATAATCCCAGAAAAAAGTTAAAGAGTAACGGCTGCCGTAGAAGAAAATCAGACAGTAACGGTTGCAAACATTTATTAAATAAAGAGGTCAAGCTAGATATTATTGTGTGACTTGTGTCAGATCACAAATTGCTATCATAAGATACAAAAGACGACTGATTGGGACCATTGGGTAGTAGAATACAGTGGTAATAACACGTGTAACAATCATTATCTCCTTGCATAACTTCCCATGCTTTTCCGTAACATACCTTATTTTACTCTTTAAAAATTAAATTACCTTTAATAACATTAGTTTTTGGGAAGAAAAAACAAACAAAACAAACGTTTCTTTTTTTTTTTAACAACAACAAAAATTTTTTTAGATTTTATGTCAAAATATCAATGAGTGTATCAACTAGTTAGTCTCACTCTTCATCTCTTCCAACTGGGATTTTTATGAGTGTTAAAAAGAACTAAATATACATTATGTCATTAATTCCATAGATTTTCCTCGTTGCAATTAATTAGTTTCTACTCCCGCTGTTCCTTAATATTACATATTCTGGAAAAAATTGTTTTAAAAAAATTTATTTTTTACATTTTCAAGTAGGGGTGGGCGTTCGGGTACCCGTTCGGGTTCGGATCGGGTATTTCGGATTTTCGGGTATTTCGGTATAGAGGTGTAGAACCCGTTAGGGTATTTCTATACTTCGGGTCGGGTTCGGGTATTTTTAGTTCGGATTCAGTTATTTCGGATCGGGTTCGGATATTTAGATTTTGAAAAAAAAATTAAAATTTTCATTTCTTAAATTTCTTGTATTTAAGAATATAAATTTTACTTAACTTATTTTTATTTTTAATAGATTAAATGGTTAATAGATTTGGACATAACATTTTAAAACTAAAAATGCATTAATTTAATTATTGTTTTAAAATTTTGGATGTAACTTTTTGTTAATTTTTGAAATAAAAAAACTTGACATGCTTTTTAAGTGAGTAGCAAATCATTTTTTCCGGAATTGTATGTATATCATATGAACTTAAAGTATGTGTATTATTAATATAATTATTTTATATAAAATGAGATATGTAAACTAGAAATATAAGGTTAATTATACATATGTTCGGTTATCTTCGGATATCCATTCGGTTTCAGATATTATCCATTCGGGTTCGGGTATCCAATCTCTCCTAATTCAATACCTGTTCGGGTATTTTGTTACTTCGGTTCGGATTTCGGTTCGAATTTTTCGGATCGGGTTCGGGTGCCACTTCGGATATCGGATAAAGTGCTCACCCCTCTTTTCAAGACATGTTTTATTAACTAAATGCAAATTTCAAAAAACTTAATTGCACTTACTGAATTTTTATTGGCTTAAAATTATGGAACAAAGATAAACACCAAAAATTATACAAATTTAATGTGTTTTATTAAAATGTGTGTAAAAAGCTAGAATATGTAACATTAAGAAACAGAGGGAGTATTTGATAAATGATAATCAGTATAAAGTTTTTAGTCAAAAAAATAATAAGAATAATGATAATCAGTTTAGAGCTTATTTCATTGCCATATTACTTTGTATTACATGTTGTAGAATAGCTTAATATTAAAAACATTAACAAAATATAATTTTAAAATATTGACCAAAACACATAACAAAATTTAAGAAAAAAAGGAAAATATTAATAAATAAATATTTTCTGTGAAAATAGTATACCTTAAAAGGTTCAAAAATACTAGTATACTTGCATGTCTATAAAAGAAATTTATATTGCAACTAGTACAGTATATTTTGTTATATATGATAAAATAGATATTTTATTTTATTTTTTTTTTTTAAAAACTTTGTTATGTATGATATCAAGTATATTGCTAATGTTGATAATAAATAAATTAAAAGATGCAAAATATAAACCACGTGTCATTATAAAAATAAAGTAAGTAAAAAACACAGTGAAGATCTCTAAAAAGAATCTGTCATCAAAAATAAAAATATTATAATATAAATATTTTAGATTTTGAGCGATTTTCCTTAAAAGAATTTACTTAAAAACTTTGGCTAGATCTTTCAAAGCTTTTTAAAAAATCTTTTTTATTATAATATTGTTATTTTTGATGAAAGATTTTTTTTTATGATTTCTAATGATAATGGCATGATACCTTCTTACATTGGGTGATATATATATGGTATTCTTCTCGTATATGTCTTCCTCTCTTCCAATGACTATATCTCAATTTTGTTTTCCATAGCCTGTACGTGTTCCTTTCTGTTCGTCTTGAGGTATTGTTTATTTCTTTTTCTTTGCATTTCAGTTCTTCACAAAATTATGTACGTGCTTTTTTTTGTAAGAAACAACAGACTTAGTCTTTTTTTCTAGATAAAGAGTGTATACCATACTGAATTTCAATATATGACCTCCTGTATATTTGATTAATATATATATATATATATATATATATATATATATAAGTTCTATTTCATCACATCCGAAATCTCTCTTCATTGTTTATCCAAAGAGTTTTTGGCTTCTTTGATTTCAGTTATATCATTATATGTTGTTGATATTTCTTGAATTTGAGTTTTGGTATCTTTTGAAAAAAATTTACTTTGTTTGGTATCTCGTTATTTATATCAACGTGAAAATTTATATGAATTTCTTATGCTGTTATTTTGATCGATTCACTTCTATGATTTTATTTTGGATTTGAAAGTGTTCACAAGTTTTTCTTGTATATATATGTCGATTTATTTATAATTTACTTACACATATTCTTCCAGAAACATACAAATTGTTGTTGTTGTTTTTTTGATAATTGTTTTCTTTGTTTTTTAACAATTTGTTGTTTTCGAATAAGTTAATATCAAAACTCAGCCATTTGATACAAAAATATACGGACCTTCTTTAGCAAACATACTTTTGCAAATATATTCTCAGTCGAACTTTTTCATTCGATAATTTAAGTTGTTCCTTAAACATTGCAGTTGCTGTTTGTTTTATAGATTGACGGTATTTCAAAAGGGTTTATTTGTCAAATAACCAAAAAAAAAATGAAAATTAGATTTTTGGAGAGAGAGTAGAGAGAGATAAGAAGAGAAAATAGGAGAGAGGAGGGAATTTTGGTTAGTTAGTGTATTTAAGTTTTTTTCATGTATATAGAGTGCAATTTCCCATTTCAAAATACATAACCATACATTTTTTTTGTTGTAAATATCAAGTTAACAAGCCCATACATTTTATTCTCGATCGTTTAGTCAGGAAAATCAGTCAATATGGATTTGTATGACGATATCTTCAACGATCAACTATTGCAATTGAGTCCTTTGCGCTTCTCTCCGTCACCAGAACCATTTGCTTCGTTGACGGTATACTTTTCAACTATTTATTTATCACATTTTAATTTCTTTATGAAAACTCTATTTGTGGTATAGATGATGCTGATAAAGTTAAATTGTTGGCCTTGTGCAATATAAAGGAGTTTCTGCAAGACCCTCTTATGGAAGAAACTGAAAATGTGGATGGAGAGGATGTTGGATTTATCAATAGTTCTGCTATAACCGAAGCTAATCCCTCAATGGGTATACCATCCCCAAATCTAGTCCCATTTCCAGAGACATTAACACTAGTGCAAAATCAATCAGATCATCATTTTTTTCTCAATCAAAACATGTTGGATTCTTTTGAGCAAGAGCCAGGTGTTTTTGCAATGGTAAAGTGAACATTACATTTTATTTATTTTTCTTGATTTTGTCCTTTTTTTTCTTTTTCTTTTCTTGATCATCAGTAATTTTAGCTAGATAGAGTTTCTACTATATGACAGCAAAAGTAAACCATCAATGATTTTCTTCGACATAAACCATCAAGGGTCATATACAAATAATTAAATTCGTTTTCATTTCCTCTAAGCAGCCACAGCAATCATTAGTATGCAATCCAAAGGGGTGTTTACAAGGAAACTTAACAAACGGACAATTGGATCAGCAATCTTTGTTCAATCGAATCACAATGAATCCCTTCCAGGAAACAAATGACTCTACAATGGTAAGTAAAACATTTTTCTTATCATCAATTATTTTAAATTAGTTTTGATAAAAATGTATTCATGAGCCAGATAGAAAATGGTCGACCAATCGAAGAAGGAAACAGTGGATATGCACATCCAATGATGACTCAATCTTTTGAGTTACCAAATCATCTTCAAGAGCAGTTTTTATCATTGCCTTCGTATGTAAACTAATTAATTCATTTTTTGTATATAATTTGTAACATGTTGTTCTACAGGTTTTAATATGGATATTATTTTCACGAAAACAGATCACAAAGTTACCTGTCAGAACCGATGTACGAGCACGGCCTAGTTGCTTCACATTTCAACAAGTATGACCAGCAACCGCCTACGTTAGTCTTACCTAACAGGGAAGATGGGGCTCTGGTCCCAAGTATGGATAAAAATTTGGCTAGGTAAGATTAAATCTTTACTTTAAACAGACAAATCTTTCATGCTTTTATTTTACTTTAATTTGTTACTTAGATTTACTTACCAAATCATTTGTGTTTCCATGCATGCAGGACAAACTCTGCACCGAATCAGATCTCTGTGACCCTTCCTCTGCCTCAAATGACATCGAACTCTACAAGGTATCCAATCCGAACTTAGTCGATCACTTAATATAATAGAAGGGAAATAATAAATTTGTGTGCTCGAAATCTTCAGTTATTAAATTTAAAAACGTAGAACATTATAATTTACAGTCCTCATTTTCATAGGAATCAAGGAAATGTACAAGAGCGAGTAAATCAGCCTACGCCAGGAAGTAGATACCCTACCCTCGAAACCTATGCTCGTGCACAAGGACTTCCATGCACGAAAGCATTTGCTCCCATCGATGTACCATATTTTTAGTTCGATGAACGAAACTGTTTTGTGTTTATTTTTCTTATAAATTTTTATTTATTATATATTTATTCACAACAGTTTAACGTTTTGGGGCGTCGACAAAGAAATGACCAAAGTCGATTTGAGCATGAAGAATCTTCATCTGCTGCTCAACGAAGGGTATTTTTTTCAAAATATATACATATGAAAGTTATGCTACAAAGATCAACTGGGAAAGAGGATTCATATGCTTTAATTAAATAATGCAGAGAATCTTCATGCCAAACCGAAATGATAATTTAACTGCAGCTAACCTCGTTCAAGAAAGGTACACTTCCATTACCTTTTCATTTATTGTTACATGTTTCATCTATTTTTATAATTAATTTAATATTTATCTGAAGTGGTTTATTCATCAGTCATTTATTTCATTGAAAATATTTAATCCAGACTACGAATCAGTTTAGAATTAGGTACTCCTTTCCATTTTTTCTAAAAATAATTTGTTTGAAATTTTACTATTGAAAAATTAAAATTTTGGCATCGCCAGAGATAAGGGATCAACACATGAACCGAAAACGTAGATTGCTAAAGCGTGGCTAGTCTAAACCCACTTCGATGGAAGCTATGATAGTCATGTGTAATTACAAAAAAAGTAGTAATATGTTTTTAAAAAGGATGAATGAAAAATAATAATTTTAAAATACAGTCACGTACATACGCAATTTTACGAATGTAACTAATCAACATATTTATTTTTCTATTTCAGGTTGCAAAATACATTGTATAGTCAATTGTATGCGACTCTCGGTTTAAAAATTGATCCCCACTTGAGGAATTTTGCTCCATTGCCTAAGAAAAAGAGCAAATAATTTTATGTCCTTTTAATCTATTTATTAACTTAAACTTATTATGCTGTTTTATATTTTTTTTTTGTGATTTCGAACAAGAAAGAACGAAATACAACGTTGGTGTTTAATCTATTTATTAACTTAAACTTATTAAGACAATTCTCTCAAATAATAATTTTTAAGTTTTTATCACAAAAATAACATTTAAAAAATTGACCAAAATAGCCTCTTTTTATTTTGAAATTTTTAATTTTTAATTTTTATTTTTTAAATTTGAAATCCTATCTTCAAAATTTCACCCCTTAACTCTAAACTCTAAGTGTATATTAGTTAACCTTAGAGTAAAAAAGTATTTTTACCCTTTAATAAAACTTCTTTTGGTCATTTTTCTCATTGAAGTCTATTTTTATGACAAAAACGTAAAATGACTATCATAGAGAATTTCTCAACTTATATTTTGTGATTTCGAACAAGAAAGAACGAAATACAACGTTGATGTTTAATCTATTTATCAACTTAAACTTCTTAGGGCATTTTTCTCAAATAATCATTTTTAAATTTTTGTCACAAAAATAACCTTTAAAAAAACGACCAAAATAGCTCCTTTTTATTTTGAAAATTTTAATATATATATTTTTTTAATTTGAAACTCTATCCCAAAATTTCACTCCTTAACTCTAAACTCTAAATCTAGATTAGTTAACCCTAAGATAAAAATGTACTTTTACCTTTTAATAAAAATTCTTTTGATCATTTTTCTCATTGAAAGCTATTTTTATGACAAAAACTTAAAATGACTATCATAGAGAATTTCTCAACTTATTATGCCATTATATATATATATATATATATATTAATTTTTTGTGATTTCGAACAAGAAAGAACGAAATACAACGTTGGTGATGAATTGAACACTACTGTTCTTCTGGTATACCTTTTTTTTTCGAACAACTGATTGATTAATACTAGAGGTTTTTAAGCAGAGTACAAGTCCGACAGAGCCCTATTTGCGAGAAGGTCAGCTGCGGTGTTGTTTGAACGTGGAACATGCGAAAAGGAAAAATCAGAGAGATAACAAGTTAAGCTCTGGACGTCCTGAAGAATTTCAAAAAGTCCCTTGATAGAATCTCTCCCGTTGATGGCTCGGATGAGGATCTGAGCGTCCAACTTGAGGATTAGGGAGTTGAAGCCGTGTTCTCGTGCTTGATACAAGGCTTCTCTGACTGCTAGCCCTTCTGCGACTAGTGGGGAAGATACCCATTCCTCTGTTTTGCTGCCTTGATGTAGTCTTTGTCCGTTAGTGTCCGTGAATATTCAACCGATGCCTGCAGTTTTTGTTTCTTCTTTTCAGGCTGCATCAGTGTGGACCGTAACAGCACACTGGTGTTGGTCTTGCCGAAGGAGCCGTGGGATCGGTACAGTCATCTGGTTTGTGCTTCCCGTCTGGGCTTCCGTCCATTCACGGGCGTCAGCTATAGCTTTGGATAGTGTCTCTGTTTCAGTGAAGCGTCTGTTCTCATAGATTCTTTGATTCCTTTCTAGCTAGATTAACCAAACAATCCATGGGAACAGAGAGCCATTTGTTACTCCAGTTGTTGGTAGGTTTGATAGTTTTTTAGATGCTTGCAGCTCCGTTGTGAAGCTTGTTGCATTTGTTAAGGAAGCCCGGTGTGCTATAGGTGCGAGAGACCATATTGTCTTTGCATAGTTGCAGGTCAAGAACAGGTGATTTGCAGTCTCTCTCAAGCTGCAGAAGGTACATTTCGAGGAGTCCATAAGGCCCCTAGTTTCCAAATTATCCCCCAACAGCAGGGCTCCTCTCATTATCTTCCATATGAAAACTCGCAGTTTAGGCGGCAGTGGCAAGAGCCATACATCTTTCATCCAGTCGCATGGTTGTTAGATAGGTCGGTTGGGATCTGCATCTTCCAAGTTCTTCAATCCAGAATAGTATCCAGTTTTAGTGGAGTATTCCCCATTCATTGTGAGGAGCCAGTTGAAAGAATCTGCGGTTCCAGGTTTGCTAGGCTTGATGCAGAAGATGTCATTTGCTTCTGTCGGAAGTAGTTTGTAGACGAGTGATATATAGTGTTTTTGGCATTTTGTATATATGTTTTCTAATTGGTTTTCAAATCTTTATCGAGTATTCCCAGTCCTTTTCGAGTCATTACAGGTCTGGAGTTGCATTGGATAGGAGATGGACCAACTGGAACAAAAGAGGCAGAAAACAATGCAATTTGGTGATTTTCACGCAAAACAGTCGAGCGGAGCGACCTGAGTACCTGTTCCAGCGGCAGAGATTTTTAAGAAAGTTTCCAAATGTTTCGGGATTTTACCTAGGGCTTTCCCCTTTTTCTCCTTGGCCGCCACAGACCTGCATATCTATCTTTTCTTATTATTTTATACATACTACGTTACTTTTTAGAGAGATTTGAGAGGGAGAAAACTTGTACTCTTGTTAAGGGAGAATAATCTCTATACCCTTTGGAGAAGATTTCTAAACCCTTTTTGCTTTCTATTATTTATTCAGAAATGTTTTCTTCATCTGTTATCTCTGTGTTTTCTCTGTTCATGGCTGAGTAGTCACCGAGTTAGTTTAGGGTTCTAGGATTTTGGATTCGTGAGCTGAAGCATAAATAAGTCATCTTAAGATTGTCTACATTCACATATGTTCATATTGCTTGCATTGAACCGATCACTTAGTGCATGAATTAGGGTTAATCAATATAGCTAGCCTTTAATTGATTACTTGATATGATTTGAATAAGCTTTGCATCCCTAGTCAGTGATAGTAGATATTAGGATGTATTGTGAACATATCGACTTGATCTTTTAAGCTTGCTATCGCATCTTGATTCAAATGAGAGTTTAGGCATCAAGACCAATTTGCAAAGGAATCAATACCACGAGAGTGGGTTGATTCAACCTGAGTGATCCGAGTTTAGACTTGTTATACACTGGACTTGAATAATTGCTTGGCATGCGATTTCCATACCTGAAGAAGAAAGTCCAGACTAGCGCCTTTAAATCAATTCAAAACAACCTCATCTTGTTACTTTTTCTTTAAGTTATTTACTTATTTAAAAACCTCCACTTTGTTTTAGCTTAATTCTGATCCCCTAAAGATAAAGTGTAATCGTTGGTCTTTGTGGATTCGATCCTAAAGTGCTACATCGACATACCATTCGATTATGGTAGTGTGCACATTAGGTTAATTGGTGTGCGTATACACGTAATATCAACGAGCTCCTTGTTCCATTATGTCGTATCTGGCATCATCAAGTCTGCAACTTTGAGGTTAATCGATGACGCTTCTGGTGGTCCTATCAGTTGGAGCATCTTCTCAGTTGAGCACCCTGCATCGTACCAGACGCTAGTGTTTTGTCCATCCCCGATAGTCCTGGTTGTATTCTCAAGTAGCAGGTTTCGGCCACACAAGATGCTTCACCATCCATGCGAGCACGCGTTCGATGGTTGAACCTGCAGGAAGGACTCATATTTGCAATATTTCCCAAGCAATACTCTAGCTAACAGACATTCCGGGTTCTTTAAGATACGCCATCCTTGCTTTCTTAAGAGTGCATCATTGAAGGTTTCGATATCGCGAAAACCCAGGCCTCCTTCGGTCTTTGGCTTTGCTAGTTTTGTCCATGCGATCCAACACATTTTCCTCTTCTCAGGGCTGTCATCCCACCAGAAGCGGGTCAGTGCAGTTTGGATTCGGTTGGTTTAGCTTTTCGGAAGTTTGAAGCACATCATGGAGTGGGATGGAGTCGCGGATAGCACTGACTGTAACATCACCATCTTCCCTCCAGCCGAGAGTTGGTGTGTGCTCCAACTAGCTGCTTTCTGATTAATGCGATCCACAATCGATGTAATCATATCTCGTTTCCTCCGGTCAAAGTGCTCGGGTAAGCCTAAGTATTTGCCCACACCCCCTTCTTTCGAGATTCCAAGGCTGTTCTTTACTCTTTCTCTTATCTTTGGGGGAGGGGGGGGGGAGGGGGGGGGGTTTATGTGTACAGTATTGCCTCAAAGCCGAATTTGTACAGTATTGCCTCGATAAAATTCCATTCAAGCCGGTCATAGGCTTAGTTCATGTCAGTTTTCACAGCCATGGTGCAATATTTTGTTGCTCCCGATATCTTCAGGTAGTGCAACGTTTCATGCGTTATCATGATGTTGTCCGTGATAACTCTACCGGCAATGAATGCTGATTGATTCTCTGAGATGATCAAGTTTAGCATTGGTTGTAGCCGTCTCGTTAGGATCTTGGATATGATTTTGTAGTAGACGTTGCACAGAGCAATGGTTCTATATTCCGCTACTGTTTTGGGAGAGCTAATCTTTGGAATCAGCCTGATATGAGTGAGGTTGATGCCTTGCGGCCAAACTCCATCTCTGGGGGGGGGGGGAGGGGGGGGGTTTATGTGAGAAGGTGATAGTAGACTTATTGGGGTTGATGGTTTGACCTGAAGTTTCTTCGTATGTTTGGATCATTAACTTCAGTGCTGCTACACTCCTCTCGTTTGTCCTCGTAAAGAACATGGTATTGTCTGCGAAGAGGAGGTGGTTGATCTTGGGGCTACCTCTCGCTACCTGTAATCCTGAGAGTGTTCCGAGACGTTGTGTAGCTGCACAAAGTCCCGATAAGACCTCGCTACAAAGGATGAACAGGAACGGTGAGAAGGGCTCGCCCTGTCTTATCCCACAGGTAGGTACAACCAGTCATTGGGCGTTGCCGATTAGAAAGATTGAGTATCGGACTGTGGTCAAACAGCCCATGATCAGTCCACAGAAAGTCTCGTGAAAGCCGAATTTGTACAGTATTGCCTCGATAAAATTTCATTCAAGCCGGTTGTTGGGGTCAAAAACGGTTACGACGGAATTACCATCCGAAAATCCTCAGAGATCGTATTTCCGAAAGAGTTAAAGAAGGGATGTAATTTTCGTAAAAATAAACTATACGAGGTTATTTCTACGAAGAAGTATTCTTTGGGATTCAAACCAAACGATCGTCCCGCTCGGTCACTACGTAGCAACCAAGCTCGGGCCAAAGCTCGGTCGCTACGTAGCGACCGAGCAATCGTCCCGCTCGGTCGCTACGTAGCGACCGAGCTCAGCCAAGCTCGGTCGCTACGTAGCGACCGGGCGATCGTCCCGCTCGGTCGCTACGTAGCGACCGAGCTCAAGCCAAAGCTCGGTCGCTACGTAGCGACCGAGCGATCGTCCCGCTCGGTCGCTACGTAGCGACCGAGCTCAGCCAAGCTCGGTCGCTACGTAGCGACCGAGCGATCGTCCCGCTCGGTCGCTACGTAGCGACCGAGCTCAGCCAAGCTCGGTCGCTACGTAGCGACCGAGCGATAGTCCCGCTCGGTCGCTACGTAGCGACCGAGCTCGAGCCAAAGCTCGGTCGCTACGTAGCGACCGAGCTCAGCCAAGCTCGGTCGCTACGTAGCGACCGAGCTCAAGCCGAAGCTCGGTCGCTACGTAGCGACCGAGCACTCGTTTCGCTCGGTCGCTACATAGCGACCGGGCTCGAGCCAAAGTTTGGTCGCTGTGTAGCGATTGAACCTTTCCGAACATCGATACGACACCAGTCCTTGCATTCTCGTCAAACCTTCGAATGCTATCTCCCGAAGACCGTAGCAAGCTCAGTCTATGTTTCCCGCTATTCTAATTCATCGATCAAACTTCGCGGATTAGAAACCGCGGAAAACTCGTAGTAAACGCGTCGAGTCGGAAGACGGCCCAAAGAGACCTAAAACACGACTCGAGGCCCATCCTACGATTTTTCCTAACCAAAAGCCCGTGAACCACAGCATGGTTCGCGCTTGGCCCGCGAAGAAGGATAAATGTAAGTTTCCGCGGATAAATACGGAAGTTTTGAAGATAATTGTGAAGATCGGGAAAAATGGAATATCTCCGTTTTTATGCTATGACGGCTTAAGGGCAGAAGAGTAAAAGCGTAAACCGACCTTGGAGCTAGTATATAAGGAGTCCTAGGCGAGGAGCACAGGGGGAACTTTTTCAGAGCAAACTTAGCACTTAGAGCGATTTAGGCAACTTTCCGTTTTTGTTATTTCGAGCTGCGACTCAATTAGGTTTAGCCGTCTTAGGGTTGCTAGAACTAGGAATCTCGCCGACAGCTCTCGAGCCCAGGCTTATACCTTGTTGTAACGCTCATACGCAGATTCGGAATAAGATCTATTTTGCTCTCTTTTCGATTTCTTATTTTTATCGTTGTTATTCTCGTGTTCTGATTGCTTGACGTGTGGTAATTAACAGATATCCGGGTCCTCTGGGAAACTAGGGTTTTCTTAGTTTCCTTATTTAAACGGAAATCGACAGTGCGAATTTCGGTTCCCACAGTTTGGCGCTAGAAGGAGGGGGACTTACGGATCAATCTAACCCGCAAAAGCCACACACAGTCAGACATGTCAACCAACGACGCGGATAACGTGCAAACTCCCCTTAACGGAGGCAACGGCACCGATCTCCACACTCCGGTAGCGGACGTATCTGCGGCCAACGCGCAAGCCAACGCCGCGACTCTCGAGGAGTTTAAAAAGATGTTCGCCACCTATGAAAAAAGGTCGGAAGAACAGGATAAGCTCGTGAATACCTTGACCAAACAGGTTGAAACCTTAACGGCAAGGACCCAAGCTATCCGTCCCCGCGGAACCACCAAAATCCGCGGGAAGAGGCTCGATTTCGCCACCCCACTCGATAGAGCAGGAGTCGCGCGGGAACGACCTTCCGGTCAAAACCCCAGCGAGAAGTCTCCCATCGAGAAGGGGAACTCTGAAAGTCTTCCGCTCCCTGCAAAGGACTCGGAGGATAACGAAGCCGAACACATTGACCTGGACCCTAGCGATGTCTCCAACGACAGCGACGAGGATGGCGACAGACATCCAAGAAGGACCAGAAGCCGATCCGCTCGGGAAGGCTCCCCGTTCGAAAAACCAATGACGGAAGAAGAAGAAGTCGCCTATTGGAACGAACAAAGGAGCTGGCCGAAAGGCAAACCGAGCTCACTCGCAGTAAGCGCCGACAGGCTCGGAAATCCTCTGACGAGACATCGGATATCCGCGATCTTCGCGACTACATCACCAAGACTGCGGCAGAAGTGAGAGCCGTAAAGTCTCAAATCCATCATGCTACTAGTGCCGCCCCCGAGATCGATCGACTGCTGGAAGGAGCTCGAAAGACCCCCTTTACCAATCGCATTTCGGACATGAGGGTGTCCGATCCGGGAAAGATCAAAGTACCGAAGTACGATGGTACGGCCGATCCGAAAGCGCACCTTCAGGCTTTCCACATCGCGATGGGAAGAGCAAGACTGAAGGACGGCGAAAAGGATGCCGGCTATTGCCGCCTGTTCGTCGAAAATCTTGAAGGAGCAGCGCTCGAATGGTTCGCACGCCTTCGTCGCAACACCATCGGGAGTTTTCGACAGCTCGCATCGGAATTCCTCAAACAGTACTCTGTATTCATAGACAGGGAAACCTCCGATGTTGATCTCTGGAGTCTCTCCCAGAGGGAAGACGAACCCCTCCGCGAGTTTATCAGCCGATTCAAATTGATAATGTCCAGGGTCAGCGGGATAAGCGACAAAGTGGCCATCGACGCGCTGAGAAAACGCTCTGGTACAAGTCGAAATTCAGAAAATGGATAACTCTCGACAAACCGCGAACGATCCAGGACGCCCTCCACAAAGCAACAGACTATATCATAGTGGAGGAAGAAACTAAAGTCTTATCGCAAAAACATAAGCCGGCAAGACCATCCTCGAAAGACGCAGATCCGAAGGGGAAAAAGAAGAACTCTCGTAACGACAAGTACGTCCATCACGAGGGGGAAGATCTCCAAGGGGCGCATAACTATGCGATCAGTTCGGATCAAGGCCGGACCACGGGCAACACATGGACTCGCAATCAAGGGTATGACGAGAACACCTTCTGCGAGTTCCACCAATCCCGAGGACACTCCACGACTAATTGCAAAGTCTTAGGAGCAAGACTGGCCGCGAAGCTGCTCGCTGGAGAGCTTTCGGAAGTAACTAGCGTCAAGGATCTCATCCTCGATTCTGATCGGCCTCCAAAGACGGACAGAAATCCGCCCGCCGAAAAATCTCCTCAACGAAACCAACCTGGGGATAAACGCGGTAGGAGGCCGGATGACAAAGGGAACGATAACAATCGTCGCAGAGTCAATATGATCATCGGAGGATCTCAATACTGCGGCGATACCGTGTCAGCCATCAAGGCTTACCAACGGAAGGCAGAATCAAGCGCAAAATGGCCTACATGGTCTCCTCCTCGAGACGGCCAAAATTGCTCGATCACCTTCACGGAGGAAGAAGCCGGCGGTATCGACCAACCTCACTGCGACCCTCTCGTCATAGATCTCGTCATACGAGATTTAGAAGTCGGAAGGGTACTCGTCGATACGGGAAGCACGGTCAACGTAATCTTCCGCGACACTCTCAATCGGATGAGTATCGAACTCGGAGAGGTAATTCCGACGCCAAAACCACTCACGGGTTTTTCAGGCGAAGTGTCGATGACTCTCGGGTCAATCCAATTGCCAGTCATGGCCAAGGAGATCACGAAAATCGTCGAATTCGCGGTAGTCGACCATCCCGCTATCTACAACGTGATCATGGGAACCCCATGGCTCAACGCCATGCAGGCAGTTCCGTCAACTTACCACCTGGGTCTCAAGTTCCCAACGCCGAGCGGAGTCGCGGCCATCTGGGGATGCCAAAAACAGTCGCGACTATGCTTCCTCGCGGAGCATAAGTTAAGGCAAATCACGGCTTCTGCAAACGGCAAACGCGCGAAGATAGATCGATCTTCGGCCAAAAGCACCCCGCACAAGGACGAAGTAAAATCGTCTGTCAACGCAAACGCATCGGACGTCGAAGCTCGACATAAATCCGAAGCCCACGCGACAACTCAACCGGAACATCCGGAAAATAGCGTCGACCCAGCCACGATCGACACGGTCAAGGCGGACATCGCGACACCAACCGCCGAGTAAGAACACTCGCGGCATGAAACAGAACTACGAGATGGCTTGATCCTCGAAAGGGGTACGTAGGCAGCTTGTCAAAAGACGAGTTCAGCTATCCCCCTCTCTAAAAAGGGGGGGGGGGAGTGGGTGCGTATACTCGTATACTCCCACAATCGCCATTATTGTAATCGAGTTTTTAGAAACATAAAAATTTTTACAATATACACTGTCTTTTTATCGAAAACGCTTACGCTTCAGTTTACGCTCGTCTGCGGCCTCATCCGGCCCAAAAATCGTAAAGATTATCACCTTTCAAACACGCATAATCCTCGAAAATAACTGCGAGACGTCGCAAAAAGTTAAAATTCGAGGACAATGCTAAACAAATTGTCCGAACGCGACCACTAAAAACCTTACACCCCGTTCGTCGATTGGCCCCGACGAACACGCCAGCCGTCTTAAACAAACGCAATCCGATCACTCTTTTGATCTTTAAAAACGTCCAGCACAAGGACAAAAGCGCGCTACAACAAAAATCCGAAATTTTGGTTTAGCACTTCCAGATTCTGAGAAGATGCTCGATTCGTACCATACAAGTCATATAAGCCGAGAACATATCGCGGACTTTAAACCGGTGCGAGTCAGGAAGAAATCGCAACAGGAAAAACGATAGCCGGCTAGTCACCGCACAAACCTTAACCGAAAGTAAACCTAGGTCTTGCCCTAAACCCAACGCTCTGGTCTCAAACATCTCAAGGCATGATATCTAAAAGATACGAGATCATAAACCATGCCTCTCCGTTCGTATCTCAATGTTCTCGAAAATCGTAAAGACAGATAAATTTTTACGAAAATCACGAACGAACCAACAGATCGAACGTCTAATTAGAACTACATACGAGACGACAACTCGTATTTACTTCAACCCTACTCAGGAAAAACTCGAAACGAAACATTTATCATATAAATAAACCGCGTAAAGCGGCAAGGGATTCAAAGCCACCAACGGCCAGTCCCGGAAATACAAATACGGCCATCGTGGCCTAAACGAAATCCAAATTCAAAGGGCCACATTCGACCGAAAACAAGGATAACTGATCCATCCCTCATAATCCAAAGTCGAAGTCCCCGGACAACGAAGCACCAAACGCATCCGCAGGACGATCCACTTCCTCGCCACCGCCGTGAAAATCGATCGGGACCTCCTCGGTATCAGGAGAAACCGGGATGGAATCCCAGAACCCTTGAATCCTCTCGTCGATCGGAGGGATAAGCGCCTCAGCGTGGGCACGGTCACTCATCCCACTCTTCATCAAGCTCATTTCTTCTTCAAACACATAGTCGTCGGCTTGCGTCCTCCAAAGACTTCCGACCGAACCACGGCACTCGCGAAAGTCGCCCACCGAGGTAAAGGCATTCTTAAGATTCCCGTACTCAACCTGGAACTGAGATGCGCGAGTCTTCATCACCTCGACGATCTCTCTTTTGCCTTTCCTCTCCGATCTGCGAACAGCCCGCGCATGATCACGAGTAAGCTGTGCCTCTCGCTCCAGCATCTCGCCTTGCACGCGGGCGAGATCCCGCTCCGCTTTCTCCGCCTTGAACGGTAGACCATGGCTTCTCTATGACCCGCCTCGATGGCCGAGCCCAGCAAGCTCAGGCCCTGCAAAATCAATAGGCGTGTTACAAATCCATACATAGGACAATCACTTAAAAATTCCCAAGAAAAAACTAACCCCATTGATGATGCGAGATCCTTCCGCAACGACTCTCGGCCTCGCCGATTCTTTCGTAGGAGGAGGAGCATCGAAACCCGATGGCAGCCCAGCAAAGAAATCATCGAAGTCCGGAATGGGGGCTTCGCTCGAACCGCTTCCGTCGCCGTAAGCAAGGTTCGGATCCCATCCTGGAAGCATAGAGTCATCCATCGAAAACTCTATGTCGCCGAGATCGACGTCTTTTCCCTTCCAAGAGCTCGACTCCGGCGCGGCTGTCGGAGCTTCAACGGGACTCTGGCCGTCGGGTTCGGAGTCGCTTCCCGTATCCGCGTCCAAAGCTGGACCAGGTTGCACAAATTTCAGCGCCTTCCGAACCCTTCTCGGCGTGAAAGAAGTCCAGAAGAAGGGACCATTCCTGAGAAGATCCCTCACCGCGATAATATCCTCAGGGAACGGAGCAAGAGGATTGATGAAGGGACGATTGTTCGGCAACCTCCGGAACAGTGGAATGCAACTCTCTTCGACGGACGCAGCGTCCAAACGAACAAAGAAAAAGAACTTCTTCCACGAGTTGAAGTTCGAAATGAACTTCTTAACCACCGACATAAATTTCCGAGGGACAAACCTATGCTTATCCGTATCCTTGACAAGTTGAAGCCTCAAAAGCGCTTCATAATGATCGACGGAAAGGGAAAGGCCATGCTCATAGCTTAGGATCAAGATCCCAATAAGGTGCTGAATGGCAAGGGGTGTCAACTGACTTATCGCGACTTCAAAACGGTCCAACACTCGGACGAGAATTTCGGGTATGGGGAACCAGAGGCGACAACGCACTATGAACACCTCATAACAAGTAAAGTAACCCTCCGGGGGGTTGTTAGCACATTCCCCGCGGCAGGGAACCCGGAACTCCACAACATCCGGGATGCGGTAGAACGACCGCATCGTCGCGAGAAACTCGTCAGTGGTCCTACTTGCGTCCTTTCCCTCGACTCCACGATGGACGAGGACCGGGAATGGCTTCTCCTTGGGAGGGATCAACGAGCCGTAATGAGCAACCCACCATGCCTCGTTCTCGGCAGGATGCACCGAGTGAGGCACGAACTCCGTCTTCGGAACGACGAGCTCTTCGTAAGGACTCGCGGACGAAGACCCTTTTTTCGCAATCTTTTTCTTGCTCGACATCTTTACACTTCTCTTAAGAGAATAGAGGAAAAGGGTGGAGAGAAAGATAGAAAGTTTTTGATAGATCTTAGAGAAAAACAAGAAAGTGAAAAAATTATGGAACAAGTTACCTACCTCTCTTCTTATAAGACATGAGGATTTACTATTCAAGCTCGGACTTTCGCATATTAATTCCATCCATCACGCCTAACTTGCCAAACATGCCTAACCGCACGCTAGGATCCCCCCATGCATGATCCTAACGGGCTGGGGGGCTAACTGTTGGGGTCAAAAACGGTTACGACGGAATTACCATCCGAAAATCCTCAGAGATCGTATTTCCGAAAGAGTTAAAGAAGGGATGTAATTTTCGTAAAAATAAACTATACGAGGTTATTTCTACGAAGAAGTATTCTTTGGGATTCAAACCAAACGATCGTCCCGCTCGGTCACTACGTAGCAACCAAGCTCGGGCCAAAGCTCGGTCGCTACGTAGCGACCGAGCAATCGTCCCGCTCGGTCGCTACGTAGCGACCGAGCTCAGCCAAGCTCGGTCGCTACGTAGCGACCGGGCGATCGTCCCGCTCGGTCGCTACGTAGCGACCGAGCTCAAGCCAAAGCTCGGTCGCTACGTAGCGACCGAGCGATCGTCCCGCTCGGTCGCTACGTAGCGACCGAGCGATCGTCCCGCTCGGTCGCTACGTAGCGACCGAGCTCGAGCCAAAGCTCGGTCGCTACGTAGCGACCGAGCTCAGCCAAGCTCGGTCGCTACGTAGCGACCGAGCGATCGTCCCGCTCGGTCGCTACGTAGCGACCGAGCTCAAGCCGAAGCTCGGTCGCTACGTAGCGACCGAGCACTCGTTTCGCTCGGTCGCTACATAGCGACCGGGCTCGAGCCAAAGTTCGGTCGCTGTGTAGCGATTGAACCTTTCCGAACATCGATACGACACCAGTCCTTGCATTCTCGTCAAACCTTCGAATGCTATCTCCCGAAGACCGTAGCAAGCTCAGTCTATGTTTCCCGCTATTCTAATTCATCGATCAAACTTCGCGGATTAGAAACCGCGGAAAACTCGTAGTAAACGCGTCGAGTCGGAAGACGGCCCAAAGAGACCTAAAACACGACTCGAGGCCCATCCTACGATTTTTCCTAACCAAAAGCCCGTGAACCACAGCATGGTTCGCGCTTGGCCCGCGAAGAAGGATAAATGTTAAGTTTCCGCGGATAAATACGGAAGTTTTGAAGATAATTGTGAAGATCGGGAAAAATGGAATATCTCCGTTTTTATGCTATGACGGCTTAAGGGCAGAAGAGTAAAAGCGTAAACCGACCTTGGAGCTAGTATATAAGGAGTCCTAGGCGAGGAGCACAGGGGGGAACTTTTTCAGAGCAAACTTAGCACTTAGAGCGATTTAGGCAACTTTCCGTTTTTGTTATTTCGAGCTGCGACTCAATTAGGTTTAGCCGTCTTAGGGTTGCTAGAACTAGGAATCTCGCCGACAGCTCTCGAGCCCAGGCTTATACCTTGTTGTAACGCTCATACGCAGATTCGGAATAAGATCTATTTTGCTCTCTTTTCGATTTCTTATTTTTATCGTTGTTATTCTCGTGTTCTGATTGCTTGACGTGTGGTAATTAACAGATATCCGGGTCCTCTGGGAAACTAGGGTTTTCTTAGTTTCCTTATTTAAACGGAAATCGACAGTGCGAATTTCGGTTCCCACACCGGTCATAGGCTTAGTTCATGTCAGTTTTCACAGCCATGGCGCAATATTTTGTTACTCCCGATATCTTGAGGTAGTGCAACGTTTCATGCGTTATCATGATGTTGTCCGTGATAACTCTAACGGCAATGAATGCTGATTGATTCTCTGAGATGATCGAGTTTAGCATTGGTTGTAGCCGTCTCGTTAGGATCTTGGATATGATTTTGTAGTAGACGTTGCACAGAGCAATGGGTCTATATTCCGCTACTGTTTTGGGAGAGCTAATCTTTGGAATCAGCCTGATATGAGTGAGGTTGATGCCTTGCGGCCAAACTCCATCTCTGAAAAATTCAGTTATCTCAGCTATGATAGCTAGACCTACTGCTGTCCAATTTGTTCGGAAAAACCCGGCTGAGAACCCATCTGGCCCTGAGGCCTTGTCCTCGTGTATGGAGAACAGAGCATCTCGAATTTCTCTTTTGCACTAGGGATAGTCGTGAGTGATATATTGTTTGTCACCGAGATGCGTCAAGTGAGAGCTTCCTCAATTGCTGCCATTGGTGAACATGAACTTGAAGTGAAGAGACCGGAGAAGTATGTCGTGATTGCCTCTAGGATCTCAGGTTCTTCATAAACATTTTCACCCTCAAAATTATGTGAGAAGGTGATAGTGGACTTGTTGGGGTTGATGGTTTGACCTGAAGTTTCTTCGTATTTTTGGATCATTGCCTTCAGTGCTGCTACACTCCTCTCGTTTGTCCTCGTAAAGAACATGGTATCGTCTGCGAAGAGGAGGTGGTTGATCTTGGGGCTACCTCTCGCTACCTGTAATCCTGAGAGTGTTCTGCGACGTTGTGTAGCTGCACAAAGTCCCGATAAAACCTCGCTACAAAGGATGAACATGAACGGTGAGAAGGGGTCGCCCTATCTTATCTCACAGGTAGGTACAACCAGTCATTGGGCGTTGCCGTTTAGCAAGATTGAGTATGGGACTGTGGTCAAACAGCCCATGATCCATCCACAGAAAGTCTCGTGAAAGCCGAATTTGTGCAGTATTGCCTCGATAAAATTCCATTCAAGCCAGTCATAGGCTTAGCCCATGTCGGTTTTCACAGCTATGGCGCAATGTTTTGTTGCTCCCGATATCTTCAGGTAGTGCAACGTTTCATGCGTTATCATGATGTTGTCCGTGATAACTCTATCGGCAATGAATGCTGATTGATTCTCTGAGATGATCGAGCCTAGCATTGGTTGTAGCTGTCTCGTTAGGATTTTGGATATAATTTTGTAGTAGACGTTGCACAGAGCGATGGGTCTATATACCGCTACTGTTTTGGGAGAGCTAATCTTTAGAATCAGCCTGATATGAGTGAGGTTGATACCTTGCGGCCAAACTCCATCTCTGAAAAATTCAGTTATCTCAGCTATGATAGCTAGACCTACTGCTGTCCAATTTGTTCGGAAAAACCCGGATGAGAACCCGTCTGGCCCTGGGGCCTTGTCCTCGTGTATGGAGAACATAGCATCTCGGATTTCTCTTGGACTAGGGATTGTCGTGAGTGCTATATTGGCTGTTACCGAGATGCGTCAAGTGAGAGCTTCCTCAATTGCTGCCATTGGTGAACATGAACTTGAAGTGAAGAGACCGGAGAAGTATGTCGTGATTGCCTCTAGGATCTCAAGTTCTTCATAAACATTTTCACCCTCGGAATTATGTGAGAAGGTGATAGTGGACTTGTAGGGGTGACCTGAAGTTTCTTCGTATTTTTGGATCACTGCCTTCAGTGCTGCTACACTCCTCTCGTTTGTCCTCGTAAAGAAAATGGTATCGTCTGCGAAGAGGAGGTGGTTGATCTTGGGGCTACCTCTCGCTACCTGTAATCCTGAGAGTGTTCCGCGACGTTGTGTAGCTGCACAAAGTCCCGATAAGACCTTGTTACAAAGGATGAACAGGAACGGTGAGAAGGGGTCGCCCTGTCTTATCCCGCGGATCGGTACAACCAGTCATTGGGCGTTGCCGTTTAGCAAGATTGAGTATCGGACTGTGGTCAAGCAGCCCATGATCCATCCACAAAAAGTCTCGTGAAAGCCGAATTTGTGCAGTATTGCCTCGATAAAGTTTCATTCAAGCCGGTCATAGGCTTAGCTCATGTCGGTTTTCACAGCCATGGCGCAATGTTTTGTTGCTCCCGATATCTTCAGGTAGTGCAACGTTTCATGCGTTATCATGATGTTGTCTGTGATAACTCTACTGGTAATGAATGCTGATTGATTCTCTGAGATGATCGAGCTAGCATTGGTTGTAGCCGTCTCGTTAGGATCTTGGATATGATTTTGTAGTAGACGTTGCACAGAGCGATGGGACTATATTCCGCTACTGTTTTGGGAGAGCTAATCTTTGGAATCAGCCTGATATGAGTGAGGTTGATGCCTTGCAGCCAGACTTCATCTTTGAAAAATTCAGTTATCTCAGCTATGATAGCTAGACCTACTGTTCTCAAATTTGTTCGGAAAAACCCGGATGAGAACCCATCTGGCCCTGGGGCCTTGTCCTCGTGTATGGAGAACAAAGCATCTCGGATTTTTCTTGCACTAAGGATAGTCGTGAGTGCTATATTGTCTGTCACCGAGATGCGTCAAGTGAGAGCTTCCTCAATTGCTGCCATTGGTGAACGTGAACTTGAAGTGAAAAGCCGGAGAAGTATGTCGTGATTGCCTCTAGAATCTCAGGTTCTTCATAAACATTTTCACCCTTGGCATTATCTGAGAAGGTGATAGTGGACTTGTTGGGGTTGATGGTTTGACCTGAAGTTTCTTCGTATTTTTGGATCACTGCCTTCAGTGCTGCTAGACTCCTCTCGTTTGTCCTCGTAAAGAACATGGCATCGTCTGCGAAGAGGAGGTGGTTGATCTTGGGGCTACCTCTCGCTACCTGTAATCCTGAGAGTGTTCCGCGACGTTGTGTAGCTGCACAAAGTCCCGAAAAGACCTCGCTACAAAGGATGAACATGAACAGTGAGAAGAGGTCGCTCTGTCTTATCCTGCGGGTAGGTACAACCAGTCATTGGGCGTTGCCGTTTAGCAAGATTGAGTATCGGACTGTGGTCAAGCAGCCCATGATCCATCCACAGAAAGTCTCGAAAGCCGAATTTGTGCAGTATTGCCTCGATAAAGTTCCATTCAAGCCGGTCATAGGCTTGGTTCATGTTGGTTTTCACAGACATGGCACAATGTTTTGTTACTCCCGATATCTTTCGGTAGTGCAATGTTTCATGCGTTATCATGATGTTGTCCGTGATAACTCTACCGGCAATGAATGTTGATTGATTCTCTGAGATGATCGAGTCTAGCATTGGTTGTAACCGTCTCGTTAGGATCTTGGATATGATTTTGTAGTAGACGTTGCACAGAGCGATGAGTCTATATTCCGCTACTGTTTTGGGAATCAGCCTGATATGAGTGAGGTTGATGCCTTGCGGCCAGACTCCATCTCTGAAAAATTCAGTTATCTCAGCTATGATATCTAGACCTACTGCTGTCTAATTTGTTCGGAAAAACCTGGATGAGAACCCATCTGGCTCTGGGGCCTTGTCCTCGTGTGTGGAGAACAGAGCATCCGAGATGCGTTAAGTGAGAGCTTCCTCAATTGCTGCCATTGGTGAACGTGAACTTGAAGTGAAGAGACCGGAGAAGTATGTCGTGATTGCCTCTAGGATCTCAGGTTCTTCATAAACATTATCACCCTCGGCATTTTCGATTACGGAGAACTTGTTTAGACCACGCCTTACTCTGGTTGTGGCATGGAAGAACCCAGAGTTCATGTCTCCAAGTGCTAGCCATAAAGTTCTACTGCGCTGCCTCAGATAGTCTTCCTCCTCTTTGTAATCTTTTTTCAGTTCTTTGTTAATCTCTGCAATCAGCGCTTCGCTTGCTACACTACTAGACATGGCTTGTTCTAGCTTAAGTTTCTGCTCCTTGATTTTGACTTGACTGTTTTCATGATGCTTCTTATTCCATCTCAAGATTGCTTGTATGTATGCTGCGATTTTGTTCTCAACTGAATCTCGGTAGTGTTGGTTCCAAGCTTCTCCAATGAGCTGTTTAACCTCCTCACCTTTACATAGTTTCCGATCATACCGGAACAGACCTTTTCGCTTCTTTGAGTCAGGTTCGAAGTAGGATATGAGGGGCCGATGATCTGAGCCTTCGGAGGCCAGGTATGAGCATCTGCATGTAGGGAACTCCTCTGCCCATGTGCTGTTCGAGATTGCGCGGTCGTGCCTGCAGTGAACCGTATGGGTATGTCTGGTACCACACCACGATAGGAAGTTACCGGAGTGCCGCAAGTCGAAGAGATCGCATTGAGACATGAAAGTTTGGAAGTCTATAAAGGATCCTTCTGTTCTTACGGTACCTCCTTCTTTCTCACTGTTGTTGATGATTTTATTAAAATCGCCGGTGAGGAACCAAGGTTGGTTCGGGTTAATCCCAACTCAGTGAGTCGTTGGAAGACTTGTCTTCTATGTTGTAGCTATGGAGCCCCATATGTGATTTCCAAGCTTATTGTCATCATTTATTATCCCCCCCCCCTACCCCCTATTATATAGGCTAGCTAGTGAATATTCAAATTGAAATTGTCCCACTGGAAAATCTATTATCTATATGATTATAAGATTAGATCACTATAAGCAAAACTATCAGCATATAAAAATAATTATGAATGTAAATAAATATCAATTGGTTTACTTCCCTTCCATCTTTTACAATAATCATATGTATATATATGTGTGTTGTTATAAGAACTAATTCTGATTTTTGGAAAGTAAGCATTTCAATGAAGGGTAGAAATAAGCTTTGAACTTTCAGTTATGATTCCTGTCTATCCTACTCATGTCCAAAAACATTTCAGTCTTCTACATGTACTAGTGGTTTAATTGTAAACAGATAAATTGCCAGGGATTTAATTAAGAACTACTCTAGAATGCAAAACACAATGTTCAAGTCAATCAAATTTCGTTGCACAAACTATCTATGTCTTAAGTCCTAGAATTTTAATTTTTTTTTTTTGCAAATTCAATCAATCCAGACAAGGATGAAGAACAAGTTTGATAAGTTCAAAAAATCCTTAAACCAAATATCCTTGCAGGTATGTATATTGCTCATCTAAGATTAGTTCAAAAAAATCAATAATACTTCCGCATCTATCAATTATCCTAAGATCTAACAGACGATTAGTCTTAGATGAAGAAGTAATAGACTACCTAAACAATTTAGTCAAATGTAACAATTCATAATCAACCCTTGGAAATCCTAAATCTAACAAGTGAATTATTTTATCAGAAACACAAATTATAGTTTGAATAAATTGCATAAAGATAAAAGTAAAAACACAAAGGAGTTCATAATATTCTCTCAACAAAGTATGATTTCTGACAAAAATCTCTTGCTCCAAATCGCAAAGTACGATGGAATAATATTACAAAAATTTCTAGAAACCTAATTATAGTCTAAAGTACGATTTGGACTTGTTTGCAATTAAGTATAAACTTTGATCCATTCTGCAATTTTTTAAAATTTGTAAAAACTCGTCGAGTGCTTTGTTCACGATGGGTGTCGACCAACACCAAGTGCCGGTCTTGATCGACGCCATGTTCTTAGATCGATTCCGACTTAAAGTTTCCAGTTCCAGTTTTCTTTATGTTCCAGAATACTTCATCCTGGTCCAAAACGTACTTAAACCTACAGTAACTCTAATACAAAACTTATTTCATGGTTAAAAATCCATAGCAACCATGATATATAGTCGGGCCTGCATTTCCTCTCATAAGTGATATGATCAGTCTCTTGAGCACTTACAACAGTTGCTGATAGCAAACTTAATCCTCAAAATGGTTGTTTTTTGGCCAAATCTCACAAATAGCATTTTTAGTTTTTGTTACAAAAATCACATTTAAAAAAAAAATACTAAAATAACATTTATTAATCAATTAAAACTGTAAATTACTCTATATCTTACTCCCTAGATATTAACCCTTAAACTCTAATCGCTAATCCTAAACTGAATCGATAAATATATTTATTTATTTTCTTTAATAAATTCTAATATATATATATATATTTTTCTTCTTTATGTGCTAATTTTTGAACAAAAACTTGATTTTGTATTATTGAAAGGTATTTCTATTACTTTTGGTTCATTATTAGTCTTTGCGTTCTGTTTAGTTAGTTTTCAAAATAATGAACACAATTCCTAGCTTTTGTAGCGAATAAATGGGCACAAGTTTGAGATTAATTTGAGTTTGTTTTTCTAGCTTAAGATAACCTATATGTATATATATTTATTCAGGGCCGGTCTTGATATTTGGGAGCATATTTACACATAAAAATTTCAAATTATTATGTTGTTATATATACATATATATATATATATATATTTTTTTTATATATAAATTTGGGGATCTATTTACATATAAAAGTTTTCAAAAATTTTAGAAGCCTGAAGCGAATGTTTCATTAGGCTTGGTCCATGACCGGCCCTGTATATATAGAGAGAGCATCATTAGGATAGTTTATTAAGATAGTTTCTAAACAAGGTAGGGGAAAGAATGACATAAAAGTGATAATCATTTATTTGGTTAGAAATTTGAAATTTTTGTTGAGAAATGATCTCTTCGCTTGCCTTATTCCTAGTGGTCAGTCATATTTTTAATGTTTAAATTAAATCATATAGCTAAACATATGTGAAAATATTAATATAGAAAGATTAAGAAATTGGGTTTGAGAGATTTACCGTCCAAAGAAACTTTCTCGTATGAATAAAAAACAATATGAAATACATAAACAAGCCAAGAAGTAAATCACGTTGCCCCACTCTTATTAATAAACAAGCCAAGAAGTAAATCACGTTGCCCACTCTTATTAATAATACAAACAGCGAAGGCTCATGACTCACGACTACTCATTGGCCCATCCCCTTCCAATTGTCGCTAACTGTCTTTTCTTCTTGTCCTTGTTTTCGTCTACGTCAGTGCGAAAACATTTGTCTCTGATATAACTTTTCCAAAAACAACAGAAAGATAAGTAGAAAGGCATTTTCGAGCTCTCTTGCATGGCTTCCCTAGATTCTCATGTGTTGATGAAGATCGTGAGCTTCTTTTTATATACTCTTTTAGTCACTTCCGTTAGCTCGGAAACGAAGTGCCTGAACTTCCAGTCAATCATCAGTTTCGGAGATTCAATTACCGATACAGGAAACTTGATTGCTCTCTCTACTCCAAATGAACTTCCTGAATCCGCGTTTCTGCCTTACGGAGAAACCTTCTTCCACCATCCAACCGGCCGTTACTCCGACGGCCGCCTCATCATCGACTTCATTGGTACTTATTCTCTTTCCTTTCTATGTAGTTCACTCTGTTTTAGTCTTTGAGAAGAACCCAATAACAAATACTGAGGGTCTGAATGACAACATAGGAAACAAGCAGAACAATTGCGTGTGCGATACTAATAGTAATAAAAACATATAGGTATATAGGTATATATAGAGATTTTTTTACTATTAAAACCTGAAGACAGACCCAAAAAAAAACATTTTAATTCCTTGGTTCTGTTTATGTAGCTGAGGTCTTAGGGCTTCCACATGTGCCTCCTTTTTATGGATCTAAAAATGGAAACTTTGAGAAAGGAGTTAACTTCGCTGTGGGAGGAGCAACGGCACTGGAATGCTCCGTTCTTGAGGAGAGAGGGATTAGTTGTCCTCCTAAAAACAAAAGTTTAGGAGTTCAGCTTACGAACTTCAAAGAGAGTTTACGAAGCCTATGTGGCTCGCCATCAGGTAGTGAAGATCATCATCTTCATCTTCTTTTGTTTTTTAGTTTTTCCAATAGAGTGATGATTATTATGATTGGGTTATAACACTTGTAGTGGTTTCGTTTTGCTGTTAGATTGTATAGATATGATTGGAAATGCTTTGATTCTTATTGGAGAGATTGGAGGGAATGATTATAATTATCCCTTCTTCGGCCACAAAAACATTGAGGAAGTCAAAGAACTCGTTCCCCTTGTGATCTCTACTATTTCTTCAACAATCACGGTAAACATTCTTGATCTATCTTTTTGATTACTTCTTTAAAAATGATATACACGTTACGTTCTTTTTGGGACCGATTCATGTTTGAGTCCAGGAGTTAGTCGATATGGGAGGAAAAACATTTCTAGTTCCCGGAGATTTCCCGCTCGGATGCTCAGTAATCTATTTGACACTATATCAAACATCAAACAAGGAAGCGTACGATCCCCAAACCGGATGTTTGACATGGTTGAACGAGTTTTCAGAATACCACAATGAGCAGCTTCAGGCTGAACTCAATAGACTCAGGAAGCTTTATCCTTATGTCAACATCATTTACGGTGACTATTACAACGCTTTGTTACGCCTTATCCAAGAACCAGCCAAATTCGGTTAGACTTCTTTGACTCCTTCATTGAATCTAAACAACCAAATCACTGACTCAGTTTTTTCACCAAGTTTTCAATTAATGATACTTTCAGGGCTCATGAACAACCCCTTGCCCGTTTGTTGCGGTTTAGGAGGACGGTACAACTACACCTTTGGCGTAAAATGTGGTTTAAAAGGAGTTGAATGTTGTAATGATCCTTCCAAGTATGTGAATTGGGATGGCATCCATATGACTGAGGCTGCATACAAATGGATAGCTGAGGGTTTACTCAAAGGACCGTATGCTACTCCTCCTTTCGATTGGTCTTGCCTCAGCTCCGAGATCAAGGACAAGGAGTCATTAGACACATAGAATTATTCGATGAACAACTGAAACAAGCTGGTCCGAAAATTTAAGAGACAACGAGAGATAATAAGAAAAACTATATCATGTACAACTTAAAAGTGCTTGTGTTGGATCCTATATTTGTATTATACGCGTGTTGTTGCTGTAGCCTGTATTTGAATTACATATTGTGTTGCTGTTTGAGAGACGTGGTTCTCAAGTAATAGTACTGAAAATCATGTTATATTGCTAATAATATTTATTTTAGAAAATTTCATATCATATGTTTTCTTTAAACCCTAGAAGTTCCGAACCAAAATGCAGTTAATAAAAATATTTTCATAACACAGTACGTTAAAATCTCTAAACGATTTTAATTTATACTTATTTTCAAAAATAGTAATAATAATAGTGCATTTAAGGTATAGTTAATAACATCTCTTTCAAAGTCTGCAAGCCATGCATCAACTAACAGCGAACAAACAAAATAATTGATTCTCTACCCACTGCGTCCAATAAGTGATTCATTATAATTGTAGCGCGGATAATATATTTAAATTTGTTACATTTATCATTTTTATTTATATGTAAATTTTTATATTAAATTATATATAACTAATTTTTAAATTTCATTTTTTTTCTATTTTTAGTTCGAAGTAAGTATTTCTATTATATGTAATACAATTAACTAATAAAATATGAAGAATCAAGTCCGAGATATTAGAGTTATGTAAAACAAAATATTTATGTATAGAACATAAATTATCTTATTTTAAAAGATCGGAATCTCATATCGAATAAATTCACAAAAATAAAAAATACTTCAATAACTAACTTAAAATATATAACCCCATTTTCAAAAAAAACGTACGCAATAATATATTTTTACGTGTAATAGTTGAAAACTGACAACTGAATATCGATCTATAATATTATTTTAATATATCTAATGGTAAAATATTAATTGTAATAAAAAAATTTTGAATTTTGTAATATTACATGAATTATAAGGCTTTAAAATCTAAAATCTATTTTATTAACATAATATATTTTTTATTCATTTTTTATTTTGACGTTACTAAAATTGCTTTAGTTTTATTTGTATATTAATTTTTTAATAATGTAGTTTCTTCTTAAGTAATTTTAAAATTATCAATAATATAATATATTTAATAATTTTAAATATATCCAAATATGATGCCTCATTTTTATGTATGTTTGCGTTGAGCATATTTTATTTTACTAAATCTTTCTTTCTGTGTATATTTTTTGTTTTATTTTGTATTTTTACAATTTTATTACCTTATTCTTTAACTGCAGAGAATTGCGATTTCTAATTTTTGTTTCATATAACTTAAAAGTCTTCGGTTGATTTTTAATTGTTTTCTTTCTCTAATTACAATGTACCGTTCGATCATTTTTTTTAGATCAAACTACTAATATCATCATATAGAAAAATTTAAACTCCAAGAATGAAGTAAGTATTTGTGCTAGAGAAAACTGATTTAGCCACTAATATAGTGAGATATTATAATATTAGAATATATGTAAACTTTTTTCGGTTGTCTTACGCTGTACATAATTAAGTTGTTGTCAATTGATTCTATATTTGTGATAACTGGAAATACATCTTTATGTCTTCATTACAATCCTTAATTGGTATTCTCTTCGACCATTTCTAATATACTCAGAGTAATATAATATTAGATGTTGATTATCTCATTCCAATTAAGAATGCACAGAATAAGAAAAATTCAAGGTGAGACCACTTTACAATTTTGTCCTCATAACTATATAAAGTTAGTTTATAGATTACTCTATTTGTTTCAAAATGTAATCAGTTTTAATTAAAATCTGTAATATTTAAAAGTAATTACTTTTGAAAACTGTCATTTAATATATAAATTTAATCAACTACACAACAATTTACATAATTTAATTGGCCACACAATATCCAATAAATATAAAGTTACATTGAAATATAAAAAACATTTATATAGTGAAACAAAAAATATTTTTAAACCATTATATTATAAAACAAAGAGAATATTAAAATTATATTGAAACATTAGAATAGTAAGAATGAGAAAAGCTGAAATCTCAACGTCGATCATTTACGTCGGCCATGCCTTAGACAATCTCTAATGTATTCCTCTATTTTTTTTTTCTAAAATAGAGGAATTTCATAATAGAGATGGATTTGTCTCCGATATATTTTTATATTTTCTCTCCTAAAAAGAATACTATTGATATATTCTTTTCGAAGTTTACAAATGGAAAGGTGAAAACCAGCCTAATTTATTTTAGCATTTTATAAAATTACGATATTATTTACACTAAATATTTCTTTACAAACTATTATGTAAAAAAAATATAATTATATTTATATAAATAATATATTTCACTAAAAAAAATTTTCCGGTTATAATTGTTTAAGTAAAAATTTAAAGTATCATTTTGTAAAAACAAATAGAGGAGGTGACATGGCAAAAATATAGTTTCTCATTGGCCGATTATTTTTGCCTACGTGGATACTCTATCTTAGGCTTATATCCTCCAGTTTAATTAAAATCTGTAATATTTAAAGTTTTTTTGAACAAATATTCAAAAACTATTACTTTAGAAAACTGTCATTTAATATATAAATTTAATCAATTACACAGTAGTTTACATAATTTAATTGGCAACACAATATCCAATAAATATAAAGTTACATTGAAATATAAAAATAATTTATATAGTGAAACAAAAAATACTTTTAAGCCATTATATTATAAAGCAAAGGGAATATTCAAATTATATTGAAACATTAGAATAGTAAGAATGAGAAAAGCTAAAATCTCTACGTCGATCATTTACGTCAGCCATGCCTTAGACCATTTCCAATGTATTCTTCTATTTTTTTTTTCTTTAAAATAGAGGAATTTCATAATAGAGATGAATTTTTCTCCGGTGTATTTTTCTATTTTCTCTCCTGAAAAAGAATATTTTTGATATATTCTTTTCTAAGTGTACAAATAATACTTTTTATTTGTGAAAGTTGAAAACCAACCAAATTTATTTTAATATTTTATAAAATTATGATATTATTTACACTAAATATTTCTTTACAAACTATTATGTAAATAAAAAATACAATTATATTTCTATAAATAATATATTTTCACTAAATAAATATTTTCGGTTATAATTGTTTAAATAAAAAATTAAAGGATCATTTTGTAAAAACAAATAGAGGAGGTGACATGGCAAAAATGTAGTTTCTCATTGGCCGATTATGTTCGCCTACATGGACACTCTATCAAAAGCTTATATCATCTTTTTATTACTTGTTTGATAATAAGTGTACCTAATTTATATATTCATTTTTTTAAATAAACTAAATGGTATTTTTTAACTTAAAAACAATTTTCATACAAAAAAATTAAAACAATTTTTGTAAAAACAATGTTGTATGAGTTAAATACACTAAAACTTCTACAAAATTATTATTATTTAATATACTATTTTTTATCATAAACAGAATAATATTTGACAATCTAACTATAGTTAAAATATTATTCATTGATTAAAACAAGTGTAAAAATATAATCTAGATATTCACACTTTATTTTACTTTTACCACTAAATACTATTAATTTTACAGTTACTATCTTTTATCTTTTGTAATGTTTATATACGTTCTAACGTAATGTTTTTTCTTATATGCTTGATTACAATATTAAGGATTAATGCATCTATTTAATTGTTTAGGGGAATTTAGAATATATTTTTGGTCCAAAACTATGATCCAAAACCATTGTTTTCATATTTTCATTTTTAGTAAAAACATTTTCTGTTTTGAATTAATATCACATTCTAATTCGATACAACTTCATTGATTTTTATTTCCGAAAAATTTCTGTCATAGTTTTTTTTCTTACTTCTAATTAACTTTAGTTTTTATTGTTTTTGTTAAACTTCATACATTTTTGTGATTTTTAAACTTTTTTTAATTTTTTGTGAACATAAATGAAAAACGTTGACATGTTGTTGTTTAATGTGGTATTAGTTTGTCTTCTCTTATGGTTTCCTTATATTTCGTACTCTTTTTGTGAGGACTCAACCTTGGACAACACTTGGTTCAAAACATATGGTATTTACATGATAACTTGCGAGAGAATTTTTTTTTTTAAAAGACATTTAGTTACCAAATGAAGTTAATTAAGTAGATAACTAATGTTGCACCAAAAAAAACATTTTATTAGTTCATGATGCATGCTGCTCAACAGGATTACTTACGAAGGATGAGTTGTTTTGTTTCACAGATTGTTAAAGTGTTAATGTCAGCGTTCATTATAGAACAGTCGATTAGTCACAAAAAAAAAAGAGAACAGTCGATGGTTAGAGGGGTTCAAGTCATGGTTTAGTTGCCAAGAGCTTCAATGGTCAAGTTCAAAAAAGAAATAAATGCGCTGAACTGAATCTCAATCAATTAAGATCAATGTGTAAGAATCTCTACTCGAGATAGTGGTGACTATTTATATTAGACTTGTTTTTAATGTGCATACACTGATTTGAGAAGAACTTGATAAGTACTGGACATAGAGTATACATCACGCAAATGTTTGTTCTCTCCTCACTCCATTTCAGAATCTCTATAGCTAAATTGAGAGGTGATGTTCGGGTGCACGCTCTTGCACGAAGAAACTTGAACTTAACTGGCATGTAATTGAATGCAAGCTGACCCAAAGTGGAGTGACCACTGTTGAAACTTGAAACGGTAAAAACTGACCACATGATTATAGGTCTTGGAACTCAAATGACTTCAGAAGTGTTACATCCCTTCCGCCATATGGAAACTTTTTTGAATGAGAGATTCTTATCACATTGGGTTTTCAATATGCTACTACATAGATAAAAAGAGAGTGGAATTTAAAAATATAATAGTGAAAATACTTATACCTTGGAGAAAGATTAAACTTGGGAAGCCTGACGATGGAACTGTAGAGGACCTCTCAGACATTATAGAGTTCCATTGCGATGAACCTTCAAATTAGCATATGTGTTGTGTGCTTAAAACTATATGAATCCTATATACCTGAGAGCAGATTTCTTTCCTTCAGACACCAAAGAGCACAGTGTATAGTAGTTATAAGCTAATACCACTCTTTTGGAGTAAACCAAAGTGATTCAGTTGAAACCTGCAGTGAGCATCAATGCTTAGCCACCTGATCAAAAAGCATCAACGCTTAGCCACCTGATCATGGAAACAAAACAACTAATACCAGAGGGAAGCATAATAGATAGATGGAACATGTATGACGTATCTCCTCGATAATGGGAACGTCTATTTCACAACTTTGTACTTTGGAGAACACATGACTAAACAAAAGAAGGGGTTGGACAGTATTTATTTTCACATATGTGGGCACAAAGGTTCATATTGTTAAAAAAAGGTTCTCAGCTCTAAGGTAAAAAAATTGTTAAGTAGTAATGTAAGAACTTACCTGTGAAGTATGGTCATCATCCTCTGAATCCTCCAGACCTGTAACCAATAGCAGTTAACATAAAGCCCCAAACTAATTCTGGAACACTAATTAAAGTGTGAGTGGAAGCCATAAGTGTACTCACGGATAAGGCAGATAATATATATGCTATTTCAATTTCTCTCAGCTTCCTGAAGAGCTAGAATAAGCAACTTCTTTGGTGTCAGTGTTTCTTGCAACCTAACCTTAAAATTTTCAGTGAAAGTGTTAATACCTCCGGAAAATTGATCCAAAGTCGAAGAAACAATGGAACATTTCTCAGAGAGGAGGTGATGCTTACTTGTTTCCTGAAGAAGAAGCAACTTTGCTTATCCCTTGCAACTTCTTCAGTAAGTTTAATTGCCAAATAGACAGAAGATGAATGAGACCTGAGGAGATAAAAACAAACTAGCAATTATAGAATATGTGTTGTGGAAGTACCGACGCGAAAAGAAGGATAAAAAAATATGTTGGCGGCATCTGTTGAGCCAAATCTTTCTCTTCCCCTGAACAGAGATATAAAAAATAATGATAATTTTTTTTCAAGTCAAACTCATCGACATTGCAGTGGGATGCAGGCATGTCATCCCCATGACATCGTAGAAGAACATCACCTTTTCATCATAATCGGAGGTGATAGGGGATTTTCCATGCGGTTTCATCGCGAATTGAGGTTAGAGAATTTTAGGGTTTGGTTTGCAATCTGGAGAGTAAATCTGTATATAAAGTAGCAGGGAAAGAGTAAACGGAATCGAAATCATAAAGAAGAGATTGATGGATCGAGAAGTAATGGAGTATTGATTGTGGAGATGAGAATGGAGAGAACTGAAACGATAGAGAAGAACCCGTAAGACGAAGAGATAGAGGAGAGAGGCGTAGTTCGTCGTGATATCCGTCTCGTTATTTTTTTTTTTAATTGAACCGGATAGCTCAGCCCATTGCTAACCGGTGAAGCCCATGAGAACAGATCAGAGCCCGTACGAAATCATCAGTTCAAAGAGCAGATCCTACGTGTATTAATGAAATGTTTTCATTGGCCAAATATAATTGTCGACGTGGACATCCTATAATCCCTTTATATTTGGCTTTTAGTATAGAATAAATTATATTTATTATTTGTTTTTTGTTCATTTTGAGCTCACGAAAGTGAGGAAAAGAGTAGCTAGATAGAAAGAGAAGGGATTTCAAATTGAAAGGGACGTCCGAGTCAGGAGACCAGGGGCGGATCCAGAAAATAATTTAATGTGGGTACAATATATATAATTTTTTAACATAATATATAAAAAAATTATCTAAGATAAGTTTTTTTTACATTAATTCATAAAAATAGTTTTCAGGGACGAAAATGACCAATTTTTTTATTAAATATAAAAATTATATTTATACCTTATGGTTAACTAATCTGGACTTAAGATTTAGAGTTAAGAGTGAAATTCTAAGATAGGAGTTCAAATTTTAAAAAATAAAAAGATAAAAAATTATTTTGGTCATTTTTCTATTTAAAGACTATTTTTGTGACAAAAACATAAATGTACTATTTAAGAGAATTACCATGATATATATTTATTAAAACTTTAATTATATATTAATAGATTGAATTCTTCTTTAAATTATATTTTAAAAAAGTTACTTGAAAAAAACTTGAGTCAATTAATAAGATAAATAGGTTATGTTAAACACTTTTTATTAGTTATATTAATATAAGTACTAAAGATAAAATTGATAAAATGATTTTTAAACTAAAACTTAAATAAAATAATTTATTTTTAAATAAAATAATTTATTTTATTGAAAAGGTGAAAACTAATATTAAAGTAAAGGAAGAAAATAAATTATTTCTATTTGATTGCAAAAACACGAAGGAGAAAGGAAAACTTGTCTTACAAAAATGTGACTAAAATAAGATAAACTGTACACAATTTTTTTTAAAAGAGCTCAAGGGATTCGAACATGGGTTGCATGGGGCACTTCTGAGCCTTTAAAACCATCAGAGCTGGCAACATTTATACTTAACTTTGTACAAGACGCTATTTTAACTTTAGTATGTGGCACGTGCCACACCTTCTCTAAGGGTGGGTCCGCCCCTGCAGGAGACCAAAGCTTCGAGCCTCTCACATGGCGTCTCCCTATTGTCCTCTGTTGATGAAGAAGCTCATGATCTTCTTTTTATCTTCTCTACTTCACACTACTATTGTAAACTCGGAAACGCAGTGTCGGCGTTTCAAGTCGATCATCAGTTTTGGTGATTCCATTGCCGACACAGGAAACTTGCTCGGCCTCTCTGATCCTAACCATCTCCCTCACGTGGCGTTTTCGCCGTATGGGGAGACCTTCTTTCACCATCCCACTGGCCGTTTCTCAAACGGCCGTCTCATCATCGATTTTATTGGTAACGTGTCTAATCATGTATCTTTTTGTCTTTACAGTGTGAGTGAATGTGAATGTACATCGATCTTCCGAACAACAGGAGCATAACCGAATCATGGACTTGTAATTGTTTCTGGTTTTCACCCTTCTTGAAATGACAACAAAAAATCACAACGAAAATTATGTAATATTTTGGTTACCAAACCGCTATCTTTATCTTGTAGTATAAAGAAACAGAACAGATGATAGTTTTCTTTTGTACTCCTGGTTGGAATCTTGAGATGAAACCAACAGAAGAATTACTGATAGTTATCTTCTGCTCTTTCCTTGTTATATTGTTTATGTATATACCACTCTTCCGTATTATGGGTAGGCATAATCGAATATCCAATTTTTTAAAAAGTATTCGTGATCCGATCTATTTCGTAAGATTTGATTTGACCCATAGTCCAGAAAATATATGTCTTTAAACGGATATTAGATTCAATCCGTTCAAATAAATTATATAAAATTAAATCAAAATTAATATAAAATAATTATCTTTTATTTCTAAAATATTTATTTAAAGCTCTAATAACTAAAATAATTAATTTTTTTAATAAAATATCATAACTTATATAAAATATAATTATATACATATATATATATATATAGTTTTATAAATATATGTATATATTTGCATATATTGGATCAAAATGAACATTCATTTTTCTAAAGAAAATAGTATATCTGATTTACTTTGTTTTTTTTACGGATATTGCATATTAGTATTTGTTTTGTTTCGTGGAATTACGAATATCCAATTTTTTTGGTTCAAATCAAACAGATAACATATTAAATCAAATTTTACTGATATTTTCTTCATACCTTTAAGAGTATTTTCAACTTATTGCTATTTTTATTTCTAAAATAAAGTAAAATTGCTCCAACCCACGTTTATTTATTATATTCTATAATATAGATTGCTATATTTTCCTTTATTTATAAAGGAAGCAATATCTTTTTTTTTCTTTTACTTTATATTTTGAGATTGCTATTTTAGAGTAATACATTGAAGTATATCTTACCTCTATTATAATACATTGGAAATGGTCTAAATATGTATAACTTCTTTTCATGATTATTCTTTTATGAATGGTAACGTTCATGTCTAACACATGAAAACATCTAAAAGTAAAACCACCAAAGTGTGGTTAAACCTTATTGGTTCTTTAACTTACAGCTTATATGGCTCTGTTCACAGCTGATTCTTAGGGGTTTCCGATTGTGCCTCCTTTTTATGGACCTCCAAACGCAAACTTTGAAAAGGTAGTCAATTTCGCGGTAGGGGAAGCAACAGCACTGGAACGTTCTTTTCTCGAGGAGAGAGGGATTCATTTTGCTTACACCAACGTCAGTTTAGGAGTTTACACCAACGTCAGTTTAGGAGTTCAGCTTAAGAGCTTCAAGGATGCTTTGCCTAACAGGGGCGGAGGTAGTGAAGGAGGTGTGGGGTCAACTGACCCCACTACTTTTTTAAAAAATATTTCTTTTTTATTTAAGAAAATCTGTACTGACTTCATAAAAAAAAGAAAATTTGACCCCACTAAAAATATAACTTCACAAAAATAATCACAAAACATTAAAGATTGAAAATAATTTAAAACTATATAAATAATATGTTTATTTTATTTGTGAAACATTTGATTTATATTAATTTTAGCTTAAATTTCAATAAACATGTTTTTTATATTAAATGTTAGTTACATATTTCAATAAAACCCAAATTGTTTTAGGTCCAATAATTATTATTTTTTTTGAAATTAATGAGTGAATTTGAAAAAAAGTGATTTGTGCTTCTTTTTTGGACAAACGCAAAAAGAAAGAACTCTCATGTTACCCAAAGTTTTCTATTTTTTTTTGTTATACACTCTCCTCTTTATTTTACCAAACTAGAAATGATTATGATTAACTAATTCAATAAAAATGTTTAAGGTTTATATTCATGATCTGAGTATTTTTTAAAACTAATTTTGTTTTTACAAGTAGATTAATCTTTAAAATTTACCAGTTAACTAATGGATCAGTTTCTGAATCGGCGAAAAAATATCAGCAAGTGAAAATTGTCAAAAAATAGTATTACAATATCGCAGTAGTAATGAGTACCTAAAATTGTTCTGATTTGTTTTATCGAAAATATTTTAAATTGTAGTAAATAATTATGATAAACAAGTTTTAAAATATGAATGATCATAGAATATATTTATAGTTTTTTGTGGTTATAAATTATGTATTTGGAAAAAAAAATTTGACCCGGTTACAAAAAATTTCTGGCTCCGCCACTGGCCTAAGCTATGTGGCTCCCCATCAGGTGTGTAAGTTCAACACCTTTCTTTTATGTACTTGGTTTGTGCTTAGAGTTCCAACTTGTTTATGTTAACCGCCAAGATGCACAACCATTCCAGCTAACTTGTAGTAATAGTTTACTTTGTTAAATCATTGTTTTAGACTGCAGAGATATGATCAAAAATGCTTTGATCCTCATGGGAGAAATTGGAGGGAACGACTATAATTACGTTTTCTTTGTGGGCAAAACCATTGAAGAGGTCAGAGACATAAACTAATATAATACTATTCATTATAACAAACTATAAATTAGCTATTTGAAATAAACTAATACATATTAAAATATTATGCCACATATTCTATAAAATATTATTTTAAAGCCTCAAGCAGAATATTTAATATAAAACACATAATTTTTCTTGAAAATATATATTCTTAGAATTATGTTCTAATCTTACTTCTACGTATTTAATTATTTATATAATTATAGTGTGTGAAATTAACCTAACCGCATGGAATTTAATTCATTGGTATTATTTGTTTGAGAATTATGAGTATATCTTAAAATTTTGATCAATATACTGACGTCTAATTCATTATGTTTATATATATATATATTTTTTTCTTTGAGAAAAGATTGAAACACAATAATTAAATATACGAACTCTATATAATATTTCTAAATATATATAATTTCCACTAATTAAAACCTCTTACAAATTGATTGATTTATATATATTATGTTACATATCATATAACAAATATGATTTTAAATATTTGGTCGAGAAAAATATTTAGATTTCTATCCTAATTATTATTTTTATTAAGTTGAAATAACATGATAAATTTAAATTGATAACTCTCAGTTAAAATCATAAGAACATGACAAATAACTAAATTATCTAAAATTATGGAAAAAAATTTAAATAAGCAAAATCAGTTCTCGTATAATAATATAGATAGATGTTCATGTTACAAAAATAATTTTATAATTTACTAGTTTATTTAACTATTTTATTATTAATTAAGAAACTTAATTATACTTATGGAATATATAAAAAAAAATTAGAAGTGCTTTTTCTTTTGAAGCCCATAAAAACTCGTTGGGTATAATATGGCCTTATAATGTGCCTAATAACTAGTGAAGCCGAAACCGTTAATTACATCTTCTACTTTTAGAGTATGTAGCCTCTGTATCTTGTTAAAAACCCTAAATTCATTCCTCAACAACCCTTACAGCATGGCCGAAGAGCTCGTCTTGAAAGGCACAGTGTGCGCCCCCACTGATATGGTCACCAACATGATCGTAACTTCGCTGCCAAACAAGTCAATCCCTATTGAAACAACGACGAAGATCTCCGATCTTCCGGTAAATTTGGTAGAGGAGATTCTCTCTAGGGTTCCCTTGAAATATATGAGAGCAGTGCGGTTAACTTGCAAAGAGTGGGACACTTTATCCAAGAGTCCAATCTTTTCAAAAATGCACGCTGATAAAATAAGATCAGATGAGTCTATGATGATGATCGCAATGATAGATTACAATCTTTATCTCATGAGGGTCGTTTTCTTTGTTAATGAAGATCCACACCTAGAGCGTAAAGGTAAGCTTACTTGCCAAGACATACAAAGTAAGATATCTCAAGTTTTCCATTGTGACGGTCTATTGTTATGCGTCTTGGAAGAAGATGCTACCAAAGTTATTGTTTGGAATCCTTATTGGGGTCAAACAAGGTCCATAGATTGTAGATACTCTCACCGCCCATACAGATGGGACAGGTTTACTTATGCTCTCGGATACGAGGACAAGGGCTCTTGTCGTAGCTACAAATTCTTGAGGTTTATAGATAAGTACTACAATGCACCCATAGACCAGTTTTTATGGTATGAGATTTACGATTTCGAGTCTAGTACATGGAAGACTCTTGATGTCACTCCACACTGGCGTATACTATTTAGTCAGCGTGGCGCGTCTCTCAAAGGTAACACTTACCGGCCTGCTTCACAAAGAAACACAAACGATGTGCTTGACGATCACATCATCTGTTTCGATTATACAAGTGAGAGTTTCGGTCCTCTTCTGCGTCTCCCGTTTGACGCTGGTGAGGATGACTATGTGACTTTATCATGTGTTAGAGAAGAGAAGCTTGCGGTTTTACTTACTCACAACGAAGCAGGTCCAATGGAGTTTGATATATGGATTACCACTAAGATTGAGGCCGACAAGGTATCGTGGAGCAAGTTCTTGAGAGTGGAAACGGAAACGGGATTTTTTGCTCTGGTTAATTGTGATAGTTTCTTCATTGACGAGGAGAAGAAAGTCGCAATGGGTTACCACAATACATTTAACATTGTTGGAGAAGTTGGATACTTGAAAAAGCTGGAGCTCGTAGAACGTGCAGGCACAGACGTAGGCTACTGTAAGTCAAACGGGTGCTCATATGTTCCAAGTCTAGTGCAAATCAAGCAATCTGCTGCAGGAGGAGGAGGTGAAAGGAAACGACAGAGCGACTTAGAAAAGCAACGATATGATCAAAATATGTCGAGACTTGCCACTATTGAAAATCGTAGCAGTGTGTGATACTCTGCAAACGAGGAAAAAAACTAGATGATTAGTCTTTCATTTAACTCTCTTCTAATGCAGTGTGTATTTATTAAGATGTCTAGATATTCTCACCGTCCTGGTGGATGTTACGGGTTCGGTTACGCTCTTGTCGTAGCTATAAATTCTTCTTTCTTTTTTTAAGCAGAAATATTTTGTATTTGCGGATAATTGAACCAAGCAGCTATTACTAGCTATAAATTCTTGAGGTTTATAACATTACAATGCACTCAGAAACCAGTTTTCATGGTATGAGCAAGAATATAATCAAAAGGAGATGATTAGTTTCAATACCGCCAGCTCGGAAACTAAGAGCACCAGCATTAATGAACCCCCGGTTGGGGTTCATAATTTGAATTTCTTATTATTTTTTTTATTTTTCGTTTGATTTAAAAAAAATAAATAAATAAATAAATTGACCAATAGCGGACTGCTACGTGGCGTGGGGTTCGCTGAACAGTGACGATCCGGGTTCATGCGGAAGGAGCGTGGCGAGACAGGGTCATTACTGTAGCATATTATAATATTTGTTTTTTCTGGAGAAGCGTGTGAACTCCACTCACAAACCGTCAATGCTGGTGCTCTAAGTGCCAGAACTTCAAACCCCGATCATAAGTTTCAGCTTTTTGATTGCCTACAGCCTCTCTGATCCTAAGGACCTTACCAAAAATATTATTTTGTAAAATGAAAACTTGTTAACATGCTATTAGCAAGTGAGATGAAGAAAAGTATCAGAGCAAGTTTAAGACATGATGAAGCTTATCAACTGATTTTATTGATTTTACATAGTGTACTATATGAAAAAGAAGTGATTAACAAGAAGTCAAGTATGGTAGGAGTAGGACTGTACGCTCGTATATACCACAGAAAATAAAACATGTTTACAATCACATTTGTATTCTAACAATATTCGTTTTTATATCATTTTTCTTTCTTTCAAACATCATCAGTTGTGTAACAATTTAATACAAATTACTCATTTTAACTACGTTTAATGGATAATTTCCTCTAGTATTTGTATTCAAGAAAGTTGATGAATGAAAGTTAGTTGTGTTTCAAAAAAAAAAAAAATTACGTTTGGTGGAGATTTAAAAAAAATTGAAAATAAAAAAGAAATCCATTTTTAAAGGAGTTGTTGGGATGAATGGTGCTGTTTTTTCTGAAAAGGAAAAAAAAAATATTTATTAGAATTAGTTTCTGAATTGAGCGAGACAGAGACAGAAGACAGGGGATTTTGTCCTCAAACTTAAAATCGCAAAACCCCATTGCTGAAGACAGTGCTTCTCTTTTCTACTCTTCTTCATGGCGTCTTTAGCCTCTCATCTCTCCAAGAAACTCAAAAACTTCTTTCTAATTACTTTGCTAACCACTGCCGCAGTAACTTCAGAACAACAGTGTCGGAATTTCAAGTCTATCATAATCTTCGGTGATTCCATCACCGACACCGGAAACTTGCTCCACCTCTCCGACCTTAACAACCTTCCTCAGTCTGCGTTTCCTCCGTACGGTGAAACCTTTTTCCACGTCCCCACAGGTCGTTTCTCCAACGGCCGTCTCATTATCGACTTCATAGGTAGATGATATATTCTCTCTTACGACCTGACCTCTCCAAGAATATCTGGAATCCTAATTTTTTTTTTTTTTGAACTCTCTCGAATCCTATTCTATTCTTTAGCTTTAAAACAAAGTCAAAATATTTTAGTATTACTCTTTCACTCAAAAATAGAGTAAAACGAGATATAATTGGAATGCATGTTTTAGAATAGAACTGAATTCTTAATTCATTTTTATTTCATAAAATATTCACCAGTTGCAATGAATAAAAAAAATGAGTATTCCATTTCATTCATTGTCGTTCTAAAAAAAATAATAATATTTTTTTGAAAAATCATTCCACGTGAAAATAATTATAAAACAAATGGAATACTAATTACATTCCATTTGATTCCACTAATGATCAATTGATCATTCCTTTAATTCCACTTATTTCTTTTATTAACATCCAAAATAGTGGAGTACTAGCCTGAGTTTACTTTTATATAAGTAGAATAATTCACTTATCTTTTTGTTAGACGCTTTATTTTTCTTTTTTAAATAAAATGTCATTGGAATATAATTCTAACTCTATTATAGAGTTGTTATATTTTAAAGAAAAAATTAAAGTGAATTAGAGATGGTCTAATAGTCTACTTGTGACTACACTTGAAACAATGCATAGCAAATCTCCAACAACTTGGAGCTTCTTCTCTGTTGTGTCCTAATGCTGAAGTCACTTTATGTTTGGAAGCAAATGAATGTTATTAACATTATGTTCTTGTAAGATGTTTTTCTAACATGGTCTAGTCGTATGCTCTTTCTCTGTTTTTTTTTATTGTCTTGAACTACAAGTTAAGCAAAAAGATACCTAAAGTGACACTCATGTGTCTTATTGGTCTTTCTTGGGATCTTTTTACAGCTGAATTTTTAAGGCTTCCTTATGTGCCTCCTTACTTTGGATCCCCAAATGAGAGCTTCCAGAAAGGAGTTAATTTCGCTGTAGCGGGTGCAACCGCATTGGAACGGAGTTTTCTTGAGAGCAGAGGAATCCATTATGCTTACACCAACGTTAGTTTAGGAGTTCAGCTTAAGAGCTTCAAGAAGAGTTTGCCAAATATATGTGGTTCACCTTCAGGTTAATGAAGATCAACTCTCTTTTTCTTTTTTTGTGAATTATAACAAGTAGAAAAGTTCAATGAAACAAGCATACTTTTTATCCAAAAATAAAATAAAACAAGCATAGTTGTAATGGCTTCTTATAGATTGTAGAGAGATGATTGGAGATGCTTTGATTATCGTTGGAGAGATCGGAGGGAATGATTATAACTACGGACTCTTGGTTGGAAAAAGCATCGAGGAGATCAAAGAACTGGTTCCGCTAGTGATCAGTACTATATCTTCTGTGATTACGGTAAACATTCTCTCTTGGAAAGTCCAGTTTTTGATGTTCTGCATGGTTTGAGTTATGAGACAGGATCTTGAACGCGATGTAGGAGTTGGTTCACATGGGAGGCAGAACGATCATGGTGCCTACGGACCTCCCAATCGGATGCTGGACATCGTTTTTAACGCAGTATCAAACATCAAACCAAGAAGAATACAATCCTTTAACAGGATGCTTGAACTGGCTAAACGAGTTTGTAGAACATCACAACAAAGAGCTTCAAGAAGAACTCAACAGACTCCAGAAACTCTACCCTCATGTTACAATCCTATATGCTGATTACTACAACGCCTTGTTACATATTTTCCAAGAACCGGCCAGATTCGGTTTATTTCTACATACCCATTTTTCTTCGGTTAACCAATAAACTAACCAAGTTTCTTAATAAACCCATCATTGTGTGTGATCATCAGGGTTCGTGAATCGACCTTTGTCAGCTTGCTGTGGAACAGGAGGTCCATACAACTTCAACAATGGTAGTCAGTGTGGAACTAAAGGAGTTGATTGTTGTACTGATCCTTCTAAGTATGTGCATTGGGACGGTTTTCATTTGACCGAGTCTGCGTATAGATGGGTCGCCATGGGATTACTGGAGGGACCCTACACGCTTCCTGCTTTCGACTGGTCATGCCCCGGCTTTGATATTAAGAACAGAACATCATCAGGTAGACAGTATTCTTTTAGCAGTAGGTGATGGAGATTTACTACTTCACAAAGGCTTTGTGAGAGAATTAAGTTGGTAAGGAATAAGAATTGTATCCCTAATGTGTTTGTTTCTACTTAAGGTGAAAAAATGAACTGTTTTGCACTTGTGGATCAAACTTATAAAAGGTCACAAACTGAAACATTTATTTGAAATTAAGTAGTATCAGCAAAAATGTACAGGAAGAAAAACTTGACCGAACCAAATTGAACTGAAATTTCTCAAACCAGAAAAAACCGGTTTTGAGATTCTAACTAAACCAAAACAAGAAACTAAATGTCTTGGCCGAGCGAGATTTGCGAGTTCTGAGTGGTACCTCTCATTGTCTTCCCAAATTCAAAACTCAAATTGGTGATCTCTCCAATTTAGAAAACGTTAAAACCAACAGAAACCAAAACAAATATTTTTAGAACCAAACAAAAAAAAACACATTGAGTAGCATCATCCCATGTTCTTGGAACAGCCAAATAACATTTTTATTCTTGAATATAACTCGTCTCCCGACAACAAACTCATAAAAACAAAAGAGGTTTAAGTAGGTGGACAAAAGAAGATGGGAGCATATAGAGCAGAAGACGATTACGACTACCTCTTCAAGGTGGTCTTAACCGGAGACTCCGGGGTCGGAAAATCAAACCTGTTATCTCGTTTCACCAGAAATGACTTCAGCCACGACTCACGTGCAACCATCGGTGTGGAGTTCGCCACACGTAGCATAAAATGCGATGACAAGATCGTCAAAGCTCAAATCTGGGACACAGCCGGCCAAGAAAGGTACAAAAGAACATTCAAGAACGTGTTCTTAACTCATCTTTTCACGAAACTTTAATGGCAATGATTAGGTACCGAGCCATCACGAGCGCTTACTACCGAGGAGCCGTCGGTGCGTTACTAGTTTACGACGTGACGCGTCACGTAACGTTCGAGAACGTTGAGAGGTGGCTAAAGGAGCTAAGGGACCACACAGACGCAAACATTGTGATAATGCTCGTTGGCAACAAAGCTGATCTTCGTCATCTTAGAGCTATCTCAACGGAAGACGCAAAGGCCTTTGCGGAGAGGGAGAACACTTTTTTCATGGAGACGTCTGCACTTGAAGCTCTGAACGTTGAGAATGCTTTCACCGAAGTTTTGACTCAGATTTACAGAGTTGTTAGCAAGAAGGCTCTTGAAGCTGGAGATGATCCAACCACGGCTTTGCCTAAAGGACAGACGATTAATGTCGGAGGCAGAGATGATATCTCAGCTGTTAAAAAACCTGGTTGCTGCTCTGCTTAGACACACACACTTGTCTCTCTCTCTGTCTTTCTTGTATTTTCATTTTAACTAATTATCATGCAAATTTGTATACATTCTTGTAATTATCAGAGAAACAAAGTTCATACTCAGTGAGGACGTGATAGACTAGGCCTAGGCCAGTTGGGTTCGGTTTGGTTTGATTCAGATTTTTGAATTTTTGGTATAATGTTTATAGGTTCCATTCGGGTTTTACTAATTATTGGTTCGAGTTTGATTCGGTTCCTTCCAGATTTGGTTCGGATCGATTAGAACCAATGTCTGAAATAACCTTAAAACATTTTTCAAAAACTAAAAAAATTGACAAACAAATACTCAAAATATATTAATTATTCACAAACCTAATTAAAAATTAGCTAAACTATCTAAACTAATTAAAAATAGTCAAAATAACAAATAAAACAAACTACAAAAATCTTTTAAAATAAAACATCCAAACTACCTTAATATATATATAAACATTAACATATATAACTAATTTCAGATATTTGCGATTTGGCTCTGGTTATATCCAAACCGTAAAGTACCAAATTCTTAAATTTGGTTTTGGTTATACCCAAACTCTAAAGTACTCTACGGTACCAAGCTCTGAAGTTTTGTTTTTGTAAAACGGTTAAGATCAAGTTTTGTTTTTGTAAAACGGTTAAGATCGATTTTTTATTTTTTTTTTGTTCGGATTAAGGCAAGGGAGTTCGGTCTGTGGGTAGTGCTGGGTTTGCGGGTCAACCCGCCCCGACCCGCTGCGGGTTGAATCATTTTTTTGATTCAAAAAATCGACCCGCATAACTCACAAACAAAAAAATTTCTATCCGCACCCGCCCCGCAAAAACCCGCGGGTAACCCGCTTAACCCGCGGGTAATATTAATTATATTAAAAATAATTATTTTAATTAAAAATAATTATTATATAGTTAAAAAATATTATTTTTAAAAAATTATATTAAAATAATATATTAATAATTAAAATTATATAAATATTTACGAGATTTAATATATTTTTTATAAAAAAACATTTTTTAAAAAAAAAAAATCTTTTTTTCTTAAATTTGCGGGTTAACGAGTACCCGCGACTCAAATTCGACTGACCCGCACCCGCCCCGCTTAAAATAATCTTGACCCGCACCCGCACCCGCCATTGCAAATTTTCAAATTCTTCGACCCGCACCCGCCCCGCAGCGGGTCAAATGGGGCAGGGCCCGCGGGCATTAATTAAAATTCCCAGCTCTATCTGTGGGTAAATACGCCCAGGCATATGATAGACTAAGAGCAAGAACGGTGTTATCATTCAAGTTTCAGACTGTATAAGAACACAATAAAACGATAACCAAAACGGTTACATAACTCGTCATCTGCATTCGAAAATGCATCAAAATACATATAAACCGGAATGTCACCTCCCATAGACTGAATCTTTAAAAAAAAGCAGTCTCCTTCTCAACTTTTACTTGTGGTTAGAAGAAACAAGCTCTCTCAAACTCCATGACAGTCTTCTTCTGCATCCCCTTTCTTGTTATATATACACATAGTAATCTCCATGGATATAGAGATGATTATAGTCATAAGATAAAAAGAAAAGAAAAATCCATAACTTGCCCTACAAGATGTAGAAGCTTCTTCTTCTTCTGTTGCCTGGTTAATAGTAAGCAACAGTGTTTTGTTTGTTCCTTCTCAGGGAAGATAATAGTCGGTTAGATTTCCGACAAGATAGTTAAACTCTTCACCTACTCCATACTCATTCCCCTGCTCTACTACTGTGTTCTGAACATTCCCTGTGGTAGTGGCTGCCACTTTTGTGTTCACTTTTGGCCTTCCTTTGATGCAACGTTTGTTGTTGACATTCTCTTGAGGGAACTCAGCTGTGAGTCTTCCCATCTGTTTCTGCAGATCAGCAACCGAGTCTGTCGACACTTTTCCCTTTGAGTTCTTCTTCCCATCAACTACGAGCTTGAGCTCGAGCCTGTACAAGGCACAAGCGTCGCACTTGTTGATCTCGTACTCGTATAGATGCCACTCGAAATGGTGCAGAGGCTGTGGATCCATGTAGTAAGACCTCTTCAGCCCTCCGAACTCGTTCATGATCTGTTTGCGCGACTCGTGCCAGCCGCGACCGTTGTAATCTGGTAAGGATCTTTGCTTTCTGTTCCCGCTCTCAAAGGCTCTCCTCGGCTTGTCGAAGAACAGCCACTCCCTTAGTGTCTCACTCTCCAGAACCGTGAGATCAAAGAGCTCTACAGTAACACCAAAAAAAATCAAGGTTTGAGTCTAACCAGATCAAGAACGTAAACTTCATGAAATCAAAGAGACCAAAGCTTACCAGGAGCATTCCATGGAGATTTAGCAGTTGCAGCTCCTTCACACTCGGGGATACCGACATCTTTCCCTCCAGCTTTGGCGCTTAGAGCTGCAAAAAGCAGACCGTCTTTCAAGCCAATGCCACCAGGACGCACGACGGGGTTCATCCCTGGTGGGCCTTCGTTGAAAGCAAGTGCAGCGTGGAAGCTGCTGCAGTAATCCTGGAACCAGTCGAAGCCTTGAGCAGGCCGAGGGCAATCCCAAAGAGCACATTTTGGACCCAAGAAGGCAGATGGTGGAGGACAGATCGTTGGGATGAAAGCAGAGATGTGTAGAGGACCATAAGTGGGACACTCGTTAAAACCACCGTTGAAGTTTGGTTCAAACTCTTGTTGCAGATCGTACTGATTGTAATCCAAATGAGCGGTTCCATCGAAGTTGTTGCCATGGTCAGCCAATGGAAACTCATTTTCTGATTTCTCCTGGACCAAATTGTATCCCTGTCAATATTCAGCATTAGACACACAATAACGGACTGCACGGACAACTAAGACCATCTCCAATGGCTTACTCTATTTTTTACTCTAAAATAGAGTAACTCTATAATAGAGTTTGAGTTTGCTCCAATGGTACTTTATTTTAGAGTAGAAAATAAAGTGATGAACAAAAAAAACAAATTACTCTATATTTGGAGTAAAACTATTTTTTACTTAATAGAATGAGAAATAGAGTACCATTAGAATATTTTTTACTCTAAAATAGAATAGAGTGGGGTTGGAGATGCTCTAAAGCACCAGTAAAATGAGTAACTGACCCTTTGGAAGACAGCAGCTTTTCCAGCTTCAAGATTCTGATCAGTAGTAGGCTCAGGCTTGGGTGGAGCTAACTTGCTGGTTGCATCATCTTCCTCATCACAGAGCTGCAGAAGCCGACAAATGTCTGTTGAGAAAGACCCCAGAGTACCTCCCTGTTCCTAACCAAAACAAAACCCACAATGACCAAAAGCATGCAAGTTACAAACAAACAATCAATACTAGTAGATTCCATTACTTGTTGCAAGGATGAAGCTGGAGAAGGCTCGTTGAGCTCAGACTTCCACTCACGGAGCATCTGGTTCACCTGCTCCTCAAGAAGAGTGACATCAACACCCCTGCTCTCTTTCCTCGCAAACTGGAGATCCAAAAGCATCCCTTGCAAATCATCAACGCGGTTCTTGGCCTTGTCCTTGAACAGCTTGTGCGAAGTAGATCTGCAAGTTATCTTAGATCTCTTCCCCGTCATAAGAAACACAAACACAGATTCTGCAAAACACACACAGAGAAAAACAATCACATACGGAGGAAAGATCGTAGCTTTTGATCAAACCCTGGAGCGGAAACAGCTTAGGAACAAGGAATCAATCATGCATAGAGTTAAAAGTAACAACATATCAAGCACAACTCAATCATGTTGAAGCAAAAAGGCGAGAGCTTTTTCGAGCTAAGGAACCAAGGAAATGACCTTACTGTCGGAGAAAGATCTCAATTCTCAATCGGAGGAGAAAACCCACAAAGGAATCGGAGAAGGAAGAAACGTTGCTTGGTTCTCTTCTTCTCCACTTTTCTTTTTCCTTTTATGAGCAAAAGAGACGACCACCATGTATTGTGTACACTTGGAGAACAGGACTCTTTATTCTTTTTTTTTTCCAACTGAAGTTTATTAAAAGGAATAGATCCACAAAGGGCAAGGCCCAAGTCTTAGAACAATCCGAAGCCCAAAAACATAGGCAAACAAACAAGAGAAACAAACTGGGCCAGAGGCCCACACAACCAACCGAAACCCTAGTAGACCAGACGCCGCTCTTCACGCGAGGCCACATGCCTCCTTTCTTCCTCCAGTACCAGCGACCGCGTCACGACGACACGACGGCGACGGCCACCGTCGACAGCAAAGTCAAAACCAGGCCTCAACCATTCAACCAGACCTCGAGATACTCGAATCCATCAAACGCATCAACTTCAAACCAAAAAAACGGACGGATCTACGAATTACCAACAGATATTAAAGCCTACAATCGATTCATCATCTCCGACATATAAGCGGCAACAGATTCAGATCGAGAAGCGAAAATCAATTTAGCTCAAACTCGTAGATCTAAATGAAAAAAAATAAAAGCCCTAAAAAAAACCCGAACGCCGGCGCCAGCGATGCTGCGGAAGCCACCGCCTCCCGGAAGCTGAAACCGACGATGGCGATGCTGAAAAAGCCACCGCCTCCCGATACCCAAAGCCGGCGAAGAAAGTGCTGAAAAAGCCACCCCTTCCCGGAGACAAGTCGGACGACCACCATAGAGAGGTGCGACGCCGAAACCTAGGTAGATCAAGAGACCCCGAACAAAACCCAGATGCCAGAGAAAAAAAAGGAACTTCACAACCGGACCGACGGTGGCTCAGAGAGCCTCGCCGTCGGCCGGAAATCTCTCAGATCTCTCTTTCACTCTTTTCTCTCTCTTAGATGGTGCGAGTTTTTGTATTAACAGGACTCTTTATTCTTCCATTTAATGTTTTTTATGGGTATAAAAGTTTATTTGATTTTTAACCATCATTTTCGGAATATACAATTTTTAAGTATGTAGTTTATGGACTCTAGTTACTTTTTCTACTTCTGAAGCAACTAATTCTTTTCATTTTTTGAAAATCTAAGAAAGTTAACAAAGACGATTTTTGTAATTATCTCAAAGTAATTTATGATGACACATATGTTGTAATCAAAACTAATCGGTATACATGTCTAAATATATCGTGTTACGAATATGATAAATAACTTAAATGTTGGTAACTCCTAACTTTTCAAAAACTGAGTTTAGACATGTAAAAGATTGGATGCATAAATGAAGAATTTTAACGGTTATTAAATAAAAGAAGCAAGTATGTTAGAGCATCAAGTGGATTGTCGTTAACTTCTGAATTACATATTCTAAACTAGATGTTTCTTATTTTTTATGCTCATGATAGTTTTTTTTTTCTTTTTTCTTATGGTTAACTAGGAGAAGTTTGGGCATTTGGCTGATTGGCTCTAGGTTTTTTTATGGTTTGGAGTAGTTTTTGTTGATATCATTTATGGGCGTAAAACATTCTATTTACCGGATTTGAATAAGGAGCTGCGTTTAAACCAACTAGTATCTACTATGTCTGGGTGGTAATTCTTGATAGTTTTCGCACTTTTTTAAGAAAAAGTTAAATGTTAAGAGCATTTTTACTTTGTTTCTAGTTTTTTTATTTAAAATGTAAAATTTCTTGTTTCTAGTAGGTTTGTTTTATCCCATTAAACTTTAGGAGAAGGTTATGGTCGGTGTTGTGGCGTGTAGTGGTAATACACATATGTAAAGTTTTTTTCTTTTGTAGGTTGTCTACTTGTCTTACTGTTGTGATGTGGTTTTTCATTCTTGAGGTTAGATTTATTAGAATCTAATTTAAATAAATGAATAAAATTTGATTGTGACTAAATACAATGTTGTATTTTTCAAGAGCATGTATTATGTAATTCTTTATATAAAATATCACATTTTGCAAAATTAAAATATTTGGTAATTTTGAAAAGGTCAAACAGAAAAGTAAATTTGCAACGACTCTTTGGGAAAGAAATAAGAAAAATCAAAGGGATCTTGATAAAAGAATCGTAAAATCACAAATTGGACAAGTGTCGTGAATACTGAATTTTTTAATTTTTATTCTCTTCATTTTTGGGGTAAGTGATAACAAAATTAGATGTAAAAGCGAAAAGAGGTGTAACGAATGGAGATAGTGGCAAGGAAGGAATAAGTAGCTTTGTTTCCACTATATATGTTCTCTTCCATATTCCTATTTTGTGATGCTCATTTCATTTCGTCACACCATTTACTTTCGATTTAATCAGTGGTCATATTCTATCTTCTTTATTCTTTATGTATTTGCTTGTTTTTCTCCTTGTCCTGTACACGTTGATCTTCGTCTTAACCTTATACGTTTACATTTTAGTCACAATCAAATTGTTTTCGTTCTTTTAACGACTCCCGTTTGCTTGTTCGGTAGCCACATTTCTAATATTTTTCCTTAAAAGTTTTTATAGATATGAAAAATGTTTTGCTCCTTACATCATAGCTCATCGGTTTTGAATGGATCGATCCACCCCTTCACTTTAACTTAGACCCGTACCAAACTAATGCAGTGGAGAAAGTTGTTGTTTAATTCCTCTTAGCTTCTATTTTCTTTAATTATTCACCATAATAAGATATCTATAACACATGCCTAAAATGTCCACCTCAGATACAAAAGAAAGAAAAGAGTGGTTCCACTAGCTCATGCTTAATCATGGGGTCCTGATTTTCTTTTCAAAACGAAGCGTAACTTTCTGTTTTGCAAACCATGTTTATTGAATTATCACACTCTAGCTAATAAATATCCATCCATGAACATACATTATTTTCTTTTAGATTAAGGCTAAACATTTGCTTCTAGCATATTTAAACATCACATGTCATTAGCGTTAACAAAAGAGTAATGTATGTTAAATATGAATCCATTGATGTTAGGTTTTGGTGATGTTCTTTGGTATTACGTTAGCATTTGTCGTGTTTGATTATGTTTGTAGGTTCTCCATGATGTTCTAAGCATTTGCTTTCTTATCTACATTCAAAAGTTTCGTTGATAGCTACTCATTGTGTAAGAGTAATCCCCACCCTTAGCTCCCCCTATACATTCTAACTCGTTGCTCGATAGATCTTCTTTTTTGCATTTGACGGTAATAGGCGAAGGCGTTTAGTAAAGGAGTTGCCACAAAAGGAAAAGAGTAACACATAGTGGCAGACTTAAGGGGTTCATAATTACACAACATGTACATTTGCCTAATAGCCTATAGCTAATAGCTCATCATAAGTAACATGCGTTTTTGAATCTTGTTTTTCCCTTTTTGATCGTCATTTAAAAAAAAAAGACAAGATGCTTTAAGGAAATTCAATGTTAAATTTCCTCTTATTATTTCATTTCTCTACCACCAAAAAGATACGCTCTTAACTTTTCTTATTTTTTTCTTTCTTATAGTATCAGATAAATAAAAGAATACTGTACCTCTCTAGTGGAATTGAAATAACATGCCTATATATTCTTTTCGTCTAAAATGAACATTTTTATCTTTTTGGAAAACAATTAAAAACCTGATCGCCTTTACTGTAAACAACAAACGAGACTAAGTACTGTCGCTGTAGTTTTGACTTTTTTTTTTGTCACGGGAAGTTTTGACCTTACAAGGTTGGTTATATACAGAGAATATGTAGCACTTATAGATAAATATGATTAAATATGATGTAGAGAGTTGTAGATAGAGTGACAAAGATATGATTTGGTATCTCACTCTCAAGGTCGCTTTCCTAATGAATTCGTCATTATCCAATACTGCCTCAAAATCATCTTAAAAGACCAAAGGAATGTTGAAAAGACAAGTATTAGCACCACTGCACCAACTACTAAAACCTCAACATCAAAAACTTTTTTTTTTCACCTAAGTTACTAGATTAGTTTGTTATTAGGCAGATTCTTCATGATGAATGATGATAGTGATGACCATCTGTTGATGGTCGATCTACAAGAATGTGAATTGAAAGAATCTAAAACGCCTCGTATAAGAAAAGAATCATACCGGATTGTTGTTGTTAACTTTGGTTGAGTCTTGGAGATTTCATTAATCTGATGATGGTTCACTGGAATTATCATCTGGCTTTCTCGCTACCCTTAGCGTCGTGTTACTGGTTAGTCCACGTCCCTTAGCAAGTTTGCTCTGGACATCAGCCTATTTCTTTACCTATTTCTCAATATTTAGGTTAAATTTATTGTATTGTAATGTTGCTACGAGTATTTCTAGCGATGTTTGAATTTTATTTTGTTCGTGTGCTTAGCCTAAGTGATAATGGTGCTTAACCATTTTCTTTTAGAAATAGAAAATAATGGCAAAAAATAACATATAGCAAAACACATATATTGTATATTTACACATATTTTCTTAGCAAAAACCCGGAAAAACTATACATTTTTCAGATAGATTTTTAATATAGTTTTCTATTTCTTATATTGTATATTTATTTAGTATTTAGGTTTTCTTATATTTTATATTTATATATTCAATTGTTTTGCTTTAATATTAAGTGGTAATATTACGAAAGATGTTTAATGTAATATTTCTATTTCAATTTCTTATATTGTATATTTATTTATTATTTATTTTACTATATATATTTCAGATATATGTTTAATTTAATTTTTTTATTTATTATAATGTATATATACTTATTTTTTGTTTTTTCTTATACTGTATATTTGCTTATCTAATATTATGTTAGATATTTAATGTAATATTTATATTTCTTATATTATATATTTACTTATTATTTATTTTACTATACATTTTTAAAATAATTATTTAATTTAGTTTTTTACATTTCTTAATTGTATATTTATTTATTCTAATTTTCTATTATGATAGATGTTTAATGCAATATTTCTATTTTTATATTGCATATTTACTTGTTATTTATTTTTCTTAATGTTGTATATTTACTTATTATGAATTTTATGTGTTTTTATAGTAATAATGTCATATGACATTTTTTAGAAGATGGATTTTATACTGATGTGGACACTGCATGGAATTTCAAATAGTCTTTTTTATTAGTATAGATTGTATTTGACCCCTTCCCTTTTGCTTTCTTCTTTAGCAAGTTTCATTTATTTAATACTCAATCTATTTCTTTTTGTATGTATTTTAAATTATATATATTTTCTAATTTATATGATGTTTTAAATTTATTATGTTATTATTAAAATTATTGATTAAAATATTAAAAGGAAATTAGTAAACGTTTCTATAGTTTCCAAAATTTACATGATTTACAAAAAAGTCAAACAACATTTAGTCACCAAAATTTTATTGTCTCTTTTATTAACATCCAATTTATATCTTCTAAGACTTGTTTTTTATTGTCTACTTCGTCACCAAATCATTTGTTGAACAAATGGATCCAAAAGAAAAAAATAATAGAAGAACAAATAGAAGACAAAGAAAGTAACTCAAGAAATACGGTGGCAAGTGAACAGATGAAGGTCTTCCGGTTCTCGGGGATCACACGCACTTTGGGTTACATCGATGGAGTGGTCAACCGATGGTCTAACCTAGCAAAGGTTTGTGGCAGTGGCTCTACATACCAGCACCGGGAAAGTTGCTTCTAAACCGGTGGTACGAGCTCTGTTTCTCTGGAAGCTTGGATTCTTGACTCTGGCTCGTGCTTTGTTTCAGATGAACCCCGTCTTTCAGTTCAGATCTTGTGTCCGATTTAGGCTGAGGGTCTCAGTATTGAAACCCAAGGAGACAATCTCGATGTTGCACCTTTTGGTGAAGATGCTAATGGGACAAGGACTTCAATGCTGATTATAAGGAACCCATAGTTTGTTTCAATTGTACTCGGGTGTAGACATTATCTTTGGGTTAGTAAATGATTTTGTACCATGAGGTCAATTTAGATGTTGTTGAAGAGATGGATCAGTCCGAGTCGTGGATTGGTTTCATTCTCATTGTGGTTCAAAATGCATTGGGTCTAGGTTAGGTAACATTAGTTCCAATCAAGTGAGCTAGGGTGGTAATAGACCGACTCAATGCATTTGTGGTTAAAGTCTCTTGTCGTCAAGTTTCTTGTATCATGACTTGGTAAATGAAAAGTACGAAGTTGAGTTAAAAAAGAAAAAAGTAACTCAAGATATGTGAAAAGAATCTATGAAACACATTCAGTTTAGAAATTAGAATGAAACAAATTACATGTGGAAAAAGAAGAGTATCAGACCAGTAAAGAAGTAGATGAAATTATATTGGCTACCCTGAAAATAAATTTTCATATAGCTATTTAACTTTGATATTTATCCTTCAATCTCTATAAGTTTCTTTCTTAATTTTTTTATGGCCACTATTACTAAGTGTAAGGAGAAGAAGATAATAAATGAACTAAAAAGTTAAATCCAAATTCTCTTTCTTGCTATGTTTCTACTTTATTTTTCATTAATTTGTTCTGTTTTTCTTTGCTTTGTTTCTACTTTGTCTCACCTTTGTTGTTCTGCTTTAATATCCTTCATCTGTTACTATCCATTGGAATATACGTTTAGTCAACAAAACTATGTAGTAACGTCGTAGGTAGTCACATGCTATTGAATATCTAAGTAAACAAAATTTAGTTATAAATCACATGACAAGAAATATATTACCATAAACAAATCCACATAACATGCAACAATAGAAAACCATAACAATACAAAATTTAAAATCAACCCCACTAATCTGACGAGTCTAATGCCCTCAACAATTTCTGGACTAATACAAGATCACAATTAATTTGTACAGGAAGAAGATCATCATTTTCCAAAACAGGTTTTCACATGGTATTTTGTATTTGTTTAATCTTCTAACTTTTAAAATTTCTTGCATGCATGATTGAAGAGTCAGAAAAATATTGTTTACCTTTTTGTGGATTATTGATCAAAAGACCTTTCTACCGCATGAACAACGTCTTCAATCATTTTTGGGCATTCCTTATATTGCAGTGACTGAATGACATTGAAAAATCCAAGACGATCTTATGAATTTGGTGATTGGTAAGTCAACTGAATATTAAAACTATTTTTGATGTTGATTTTTGGAAATCTTCATCCCTACATTCAATATGTGTTCTTGCATTAGCTTGTTGGATAAAATGGGTTTCCTTTGATATTTCATTGGACACTTTTCATGAATTGCTGGAATAACCTTGTCAACTAGACATTTTTTATGTATTCTCTCTTGATAGATGTTGCTGCTTTGAGTTCTAAAATTCAAACATCTCTATTTTATGTGTCCTTTTAGATGGTTGCTTAGTAACAAACGAAAAGATTCTTGTTTTCCATAAAATATTGATTTTCCTTCTTTATCAAAATTTTGAACGAGCTATAGCAGCTAGAAACATAATCTTTCCAATATAGTTCTTGATTTGACATATACATGATGTCTCTTCTTCACTCGGAAGTAGATAATATTTCTCTGGCTTCTTTGTCATATAAAACCATTTTTCATCGATATGCACAATATTGTATATATCAACAATGTTTGGATCATAAGACAAAATATTCTTATCCAGCATAAATATACAAAATTGTAGTCTAGCTCACATATTGTCTTCCTTTAGATGAGGCTTGATGTTATTGATATGTCGTCGAATAAACCCTTCTTTCTTATGCCTTAATAATGTTGTAAGATTAACATTCATAGCCATGGACAACGACCACAAAGTTGTTCGTTTGTGTAAGGTAACATGGGTATGAATGTGAGTCTTACAATGTTATTCAGGCATAAGAAAGAAGAGTTTATTCGATGACATATCAATAGCTTAAAGCTTTATTTAAAGTATGACAATATGTGAGGTAGACTACAATTTTGTATATGTATACTGGATAAGAATGATTTATCTTATGATCCAAACATTATTGATATATACAATATTGTGCATATCGATGAAAAATAGTTTTATATGACAAAGAAGCCAGAGAAATATTATCTACTTCCGAGTGAAGAAGAGATATTGTGTACATGTCAATGAAGGAACTATATTGAAAAAGTTATGTTTTTAGCTGATATTTCTCATTCAAGCTTTAAAGAAGGAAAAGAAAGATATTTTCTAGAAATTTTAGAATATTTCCATTTGTTACTATGTAACCATCTAAGAAGAGGAGTAAAAATAGAGATGCTGAAACTTTAGAATTCAAAGCAGCAATATTTACCAAGAGACAATATATAAAAACATTAATTTTTTTGTCAACAAAAAAAATATTTCTAATTCACAAGATTATTCCAGCTATTCATGAAAAGTGACCAATGGAATATCGAAGAAAACCCATTTTTATCCAACAAGATAATGCAAGAAACATATATTGAATGTGGGGATAAAAAATTTTAGGAAGCTACAGAAAAATGGTTTTAAAATTCAATTGATGTGCTAACCACCAAACTCACTAGATCTAAATATATTAGATTTTTGGTTTTTCAATGTCATTCTGACACTACAACATAAGGAATGCCCAAAAAGATTGAAAATCTTGTTATTGCGGTAAAAAGATCTTTTGATTAATATTCCACAATAAAGTAAACAATATTTTGATAACTGTTCAATCATGCATGCAAAATATTTTGTAAGTTGGAGGATCAAACAAATACAAGTTACCACATATGGGAAATTTGTTTTGAAAAAGATGATTTTTTCCCATACAAATTAATTGTGATCTTGTAATTGTCCAAAATGTGTTGAAGGTATTAGGCTTGTCAGATTAGTGGGTTGATTTTGAACTTTGTATTGTTATGTTTTTCTATTGTTGTCTGTTAGGTAGATTTGTTTATATTTTGTATAATTTAGTTTGTGGTAATATATATCTGGTCATGTTATTTATAACTTTAAATTTTGTTTACTTAGATATTCAATAACTTGTGACAACCTATGACATTACTACATAATTTCGTTGACTAAACATGTATTCCGAGGGATAGTATATATTAAAATATACCAACAAAGCAGAGACAAAGTAGAAACAAAGCAAAAGAAAAACAGACCAAATTAATGGAAAATATTATAGAAAGCAACAAAAGAGAAACAGAAAATATATTTGTTTAAATTTAATATTTTAATACATATTTATTGTCATCTTCTTTACACTTAGGCTCCGAATGGTAACAGCGGATTGAGCGATGCGGGACAAGCGGTTTGATTGCGGTGCGGTTTTAACAGTTATAAAAACGTATAGATATATGGTATATGTAGAGATTTTTGTTACTGTTAACTGCGGTGCGGTGCGGGACGGATGTTACAATTCGGAGCCTTAGTAAAGGTGACCATAAAACTTAAATTGGAAACTTACAGAGATAGAAAAATAAATATCAAAGCTAAAAAGTTTTAGGAAAATTTATTTTCAGAATAACCAATATAATTTCATCAACTTCTTTATTGGGATAAAACACCTTTTCTTTCATAGGTAACTTGTTGAAATCCAATTTTTGAACTGAATGTGTTCCATAGATTTTTTTTCACATTTCTTGAGTTACTTTCTTTGTTTGTGATTTGTTCTTCTTTTATTTTTTTCTTTTGGATTCATTTATTAAAAAATGGTTTGATGATAAATCGTTGAGAGGTAACAAAAACAAGTTTTGAAACATCTCCGACTCACTTCTATATTTGCTGGTATAATAACATTTAAAGGCAAAATTATTATAATTCATCTCTATTTCTTCATCTAAAATACGTATTCCTATTTTCCTCAATTTATAATAACATTTTTCTATATTTACTACATATTTGGAGAGAACTGTTATACAGAATTACATTGAAATCTATTTCATGTCTATTATAGAGTTTTTCTATTCAAAAAAAAAATAGCAAATACATTGAATGTGATTTTTTTCTGATTGCATTGGATATGGTTTTAGAAGATATAAATTGGATGCAAATAAAAGAGGTAGTAAAATTTAGATAACTAAATGATGTTTTAACTTTATTGTAAACTAGTATACTTCCCGTACTGCTGCGTACGGATAAAAAATGATAAATGTTCCAATTTCATTATAGAACACTGGTGTAAAATATCAATTACGATTTGTTTATTAAGATATTTTATTTTCTATTTATAAAAAAGGAATCTGACTCTAGTTTCCCTATTTATACATATTTTAAAAACATGTTGATTTGGCAAATAAACAAAGAAATATGCATTTGTTATTCAAGTAGCCTTTTAACAGAATTCACAAAAAATAATGATATTATATATGTGGTATCTTCATAACTTTTATTTTATTAGTGCCAATAAATAAATAAATATCAATTAGAAATAAACCATGCAAAAATACGGTACTTAAAACTTCACTAAAAAGGTTAAGTAAACTAGAATACTTATACATATAATTTCTTTTTTTTATGATAGTTTTTCAGCGTGTGAGTTTTGTTGCTCTTTTCACGTTTTTAAGAATTGCATCAGTCAAATCATTATTTTTTTAGCTCCTGGATACTATTTCTTCAATTATGCAAAGACTACAAAAAGATAAATAGAGATATTTGAACAGTATATTAAGAGACAGAAAAATTTAGATATATCGATTTTGCCTCATCTCAGATTATAAAATTTTGAAAAGAACTATAACCTTTAGACTGTTGATGCCTTGAAGAGGTTTGATAAATAATAGCCATAGTCAGGTTGGCCATAGTATAGTTAACCATTATATCGGAAAAGAAGCACTGCATGCTTTTATCAGGTTTTTGGATTAGGAAAGAGAGAATGTATTTTTTTATAAAGAAAAAGATATTAAATATTCATAGAATTATCTCAGACAAATATAAATAGTTGAATAGAGGTTAGTTATTTTTAAAGTGCTCTTTATGGTGATTGTGGGTTGTTGAAAAAACAACCGATGGAGAAGTGGACTAAGAAAATATTTACTTTTGGTAAATATTTAAAATCAAACGTAATGCATGAGGTTTGGTCTTTTGCTTTTTGATTTTATTTGATTTTGCTAAATTTTTTTTTTTAAATTATGTGGCAAAATATTATTGGTTGATTGACTTGTGCTTTAGTATATAAGAGATTATTTAAGTTTTGAAAACAACAAACATTTACTAATTTGCTTTTAATATTTTAATTAATTATTTTAATAGTGTAACATAAATAGTTTCAAAACTCCATACAAATTGAAACATACAATATACTCTAAAACATCATACGAAAAGAAATGGAATGAATATGTTTAATGTTTGTTTATGTGAATGAAAGTTCAGCTCATCTTGTATTTAACTTGACTAGGGTTTAAACAGCAATGGTGAACAAAAACAATAACAATAACAAATCAAGTAGTTTCCTTTTAAAAATGTTTTCTGAGTTTGGATTTGCAAGGAAAATGTGCTCTTTAGATTTGAGACTTGTGTTAGTGAGACGACACAGCCACAAAAAAAATTGAATTAAATCTCAAAGATTTACCAGAGTTGGCGTGGATAGGATACAATGACAAACCAGACAACTTTCTATGTAATATACATGTTCCTTTCTGTTTCACCACAAAACATAACCGAGTAACATCAAGAGATAGTCTCTAAGTAAGAATCCGGCTCTTTTTTAGGTCAAGAAGACAAGAACGAATAGGATGATGAACAAGACGAGCAAGAAACATATCATCATCATCTGCCCTTTCGCTCCTGCTTTCTTCATTACCATTCCCACTTTTTTCTGTTCACAAAGAAAACCATTTTCATCCTTTCAACTTTCCTTTTTTCTTTACCACACTTTACGTTAATACTACAGCAAAGAAAGACCATTAGAGTGTCTTTACCTGAACAAAGTCGAGCCTGTTCTTTGTACTGTCCATCTCTGTACCCAATTCATCTATTATTCTCTCCTGCAAAACCCACCCAAAACAAAACAAAACTTGATGTTTCTCATCTCTGCAGATACTGAAATTGCTATATCTATCTTACTAACCTGTGCAACAAGTTCATCATGTATAGTAAGTCCCACCCCTCCAATTCTCTCTACACTTTTACTCAGCTCATCCAATTCCTCGTCTTGTTGCCTGAAGTGGAGAAAGAGTTAATGTCAAGTTACGGCACAGCTCTGTTTCAACAAAGCATTGTAACCTCATAAAGCAAAAAGAAAAAAAGAGATTGCAAAATAATGTAAAGAGCTTTACTTTATCAACAGCATCTGCCTATCTGATTCTGATTGTACAAAACCATCATCGTCTCTCCCTCCATACTGATCGTATCTATTTGCTTCACTCGAGTTTGGCATTCTCATAAGTTCTAGGCGCACTTCACTTGCATTACCAACTCCAGCATTACCCTTACCAGCTAGAACACCAGTCTTCACATTCCGCACCTATTTATATAAAAAAAAAAATATTGTAATTTTCTTGCACAAGTCAACTAACAGCCAAGCTTATGCCACTCTCTAAAGCTGTAAAAAAAAAAGCAGTATTTATTCATACCTGTGTCCTAGCATTACTAGTCCATCTCCTGCGTCGTTCAAGCTCAGCCTCATCAATGCCATACAAGGCAGGATCTTTTGCTGCAACGGTAATCGCTTTTTCCAGCTCATCTACCTTCCTATCAGTAAGGACAGCTTCAATAGCCATGAAAAGGAATCTACTTTGAATGGTTCACTTACTTATTCTAATGGATAACTGAGTTTTGACATTACATTAGCAGAAAAACAAGGATCTATCATCCCATATTGACCAACAGAAAGCATATTCTACAGGAGCTAAATTTATAAACCAAATCTATACATCCTATAAAATTTATAAGTATCAATAGAAGAGTAAACAGGGGTGTAGCTACCTGCCACTCGATGCTTCCACAGTTAGCAAGAAGCTCTTTGGTGGCATGCACTTGATCCCCCATGCCTGGAGAGATACGCTCCCATTTGTGGAATGCTGACTGCAACTTATCAATCTAACAACAAAAGCATCCAACATTTAGGCACTGTCCTGACAAACCTCTGCCCAAAACCAAACACACAAGACTTACAGAATCTTGGATCTCTTCTTTAACAATGTAGAATGGATCTTGCGCTGAAGACATCCCCACAAAATCCCTACTTTAAATTGAAACAAAATACAATTAAAAGGAAGAAGAATTTAATTAAATGACAGAGAAATTCGAATTTCAAATCACTAATTCTGCAAATTCAACAGCTGCACAATAAGGTTTCGATTAAATTCTACGGTAAGAAAGTTTAGAGCTTTATGAATCTCTCTACTTTTTAAGATCTATACCAAAACGGAATAAAGGCAGAAAGATGACGACGACGGGGATTAGTGCGAAAGCGCAATTGATATAGAGGGAAAATTGGAAGAAGCTATCGTTTACCAGGCGGAAGGCGTTGCGGTGAAGAGAGAGGAAGAAGAGCGAACGGCGGTGAAGTAAACGAGTTCCGGCGTGAGATTTGTCTCTCTGAAACGCATCACCCGCGGTTCTCGGCTTCGAGACTTTCAACTTTGGGCCTATTGGAGAAGCTTACAAAGCCCACTAACTGAAAACTCGGCCTTTTTATTTGTTTCACACTTTGTTTTCGAGAACATGAGATGATGATGTTTTTGGTGTTTTGAGCGTGGGTGCTGAGATTTTCAGTGTGTGTCGGAATTTTCGACGATTCTTTTTTGCTTTAATATTACATCTGATATATTGTTTTTAATATAATCCAAACGCAGTTTCATTTTGAGGAAAATAAAACTTTCTATATTCTCACGGATATTTGCTTCTTCTTTTTTTGAGAGAAAATATTTGCAAAATTAGTTGGTGTTTATCTTACTAAGGAATTATGTACACATAGTTTAGTGTTGTTGAAAACTAGAATTTATTTTATAAACTCAAAACTGAGTATATTTTATATATAAATACCATAGGATAGTATTAAATTAAAAAAATCACAAAATAGCTCTTAAAGATCAACATGACTAAAATATATTTCATTAAAGAGGTAAAAATATTAATATCCATATAAATTAACTAATTTGATCTTAGATTTTATATTTGAGGGGTGTGGTTTTGGGGTGGAGTTTAAGAATTTAAAATTAAGATTGAAAATTTATAGTAATCATTTTCAAAAATATTTTCAGAAAAGAATTATTGGATTTCAAAATTTCAGAAAGAAAAAAACATTTTTTGAAAAAGGTTTGAATATTGAATAATGTTTTTTGAAATTTTTTTTTTCATTGTATTTATTCAAATATTTATCTATATTTTTACATCTATAAAGTAAGAATGTAGTTGTCATAATACATTTTTTGAAGATTTGCCATATTTTTTTTGTCATCAACATAAACCGTCTGATACGAGTTGCCAGAAAAAAAATGCTTTATTTTTTGTGGATATCAAACTTTCCAATATTGGGCCTCTAGATCATTAACCGTTGGACCAAACACTGGTGGCATTAGTATAGTGCCAACCATCACCCTCTGCTAACTACGATCGGTCCAAAGGTATACTCTCAATGTTCTTTGCATCATGAGGATCTGCTAAAGCCCAAATTATGTGAGTATTCCATGTTCGTGCTGTTGTGTTGATGAGAGAGTTGTGTTGATTTTTATTTGCTGGTTTCGGGCGAGTGGTTGGGAGCCAAGAATCATTACATACTGAGATAGATGATTCTGCTCCCATCTTTTTGAATAATTATTTGCTAAACATAAATCTACCAAATACGATACTACGCCAGCCATATGATGGTGAGTATGATTTGATCGGCTTCATAAATGATGCATTCCTGAAATCAGGACCGTCTTTTAGCAAGTTCAAGTGGAGCGGTCGAACAGGGTTCAAAATTTTAGAGGGTCCATAATTTTTTTTTGTTTTAGTAGTAGTTATAAATTCAAAATTATATATTTATAAAAAAAAAATCAGATAACTATATTTAAATTTAATTTTAGTATATATTAACCAATAAATATAAATTAAAATTTTGATTTTGTTTACATAACCAACAAAAATGCAATTGTCAGGAAGTAATTAAAATTTATATCAATTATATATTTTGGAAAGTAAAAAATAGTTGTTGGTGTTTGTTTTATTATTCAATGTAAATTTAGAAAGTTAATATTATAATTTGATTATGTTTAAGAAACTACTATTAATTAATGATAATAATAAAGAGAGAAATATATAATTTTTCAGCCTCTCTTACAAAATAGTAAACATAAAGAATAAAAACTAGTCTAAGCTTATGTCGAGAAAAAAAATGAAGAGTCCAACTTCTTATTTAATCAAATCAAAAATCTACAGGTTTTTGTCTAAGCACTATTCAGATTCTATTGCTTTATTAATTTTTTTTATAGATGTGACTCTTGATTGTGGATACAAAAAATTGAAAAAAAAAAGAAACCAGAAAATTCATAGTCTCAAAAAGGTATTTTATAAGTTTTTAAATATAAAACCAAAGATGTTTCACTCAAATCAGATTAGTGTATTTATTATATATTATAACAATATTTTATCAGAAGAACGTAAATTATTTTAGATTATTGTAAAGAGTCTTTTTTTTTCTGAACAGGGTTTTTATAGAGTTTGAGACGGCCATGCCTGAAATATCTACCTTTGAACATTTCCGAGGACAATGTGTTTGACTTTTCAATCAAACGCCAAAATTGTTTTCCAAACATTGCTGAATTAAAATCCATGAGATTTTTAAATTTCACCCTTCCTTCATCCTTATTAAACATTATTTATCCCAAGATTCACCCTATATTTTACCATATTTTAGTTAAGAACACATTTTGGATTTACTATCAACATTTCAGCATACTTTTAGTTGAACTCTTTTAAAAAAAATTATATTATTTTGCTCAATATTTTTTTGTATAATTATTAGCGGACATGCATTTGTCAGTCCCCAACACTCTTATTTAAAAAAACGTTTTAGGTAGATGATGGACATTTCCATATTAGGATTTGGTGGAACGATGCAACTGGAAAGGCTTTTCTGGTCGTAAAGAACCTTTAAGAGGTTAAACTGGTGGCGTGACTTTACATAAATAAATGATACCACCAAATAGTAGTTCTAGTGAAGAAATTGATTAGGTGAGTTTTAAGAATAAATAACGTCAATTAATATTATTAAAAGAGAAGAAGTATTAAAAAAAATCTACTTACAAAAATTTGTTGGACCTATTCATTATATAATTTATATATATGTATATATATATATAAAATTTGTTATTAGGTTCTCTTATTATTTGCTAAGCCTTCCAACGATTAGTTCCTATATATATACATTTCATCATTTATTATCTTTACATATATTTTATTATTTGCTAAGCTCTCCGACGATTAGTTCTTATATAAATGCATTTCATCATTTATTATCTTTACATATATTTTGATATCTATTACACCATACGATTTTTTTAAAAAAAAATTGGAGGTCAAAATTAAATGCCTTCAAACTACACTATTATCATACATGCATACAAATATTTCATCAATAAATTTGTGTTCATCAACTTCTTACGATAACGGTTACTAACGAACGGTTGTCCATAATTTGTTTTACCAGCTACAAATTAATATCATGTAAAACCAATCCTACTATATAAAAGGAGCTAAATCCTAGCTTTTCTAGAGGTGCCACATGGGCAAAATAATCTCCACCTATCAAACTGCCATGTCACTAGCGGATTGGACTTCAAATTAAAATTGCAATAAAAGATTTGGGCTTCGTTGTCGCTTACAAAAATCTCGGTTTGTCTACGATTTGCCGGTGGGCCAAGTAAAGAAAAATCTCGCAGCCCAGCCCATTAACCCAAATCGCCGTCTTGGTAAAACTATTTCTTTCGGACAATTACTTATTTCAACTGTCAAACTATTTTCTTTTGAATTTTCTATTTTTTTTTAGACAATTTATTATTTCTGCTGTTTTCTTTAACAATGTGTGAACCGGCTAAGTTTCCTTTCATCTTAAAATTGTCCGCCCAAGATAACACAACCCCCTCATTTTACACACAGTCACTATAAATTTCTAAAAAAAACCTAAATTCTACTATCAAACCCACCCAACAAATTTACAACTACCAGTTCCAATTACTCATGCTTCGACCTCATTCAAATAATTATGGGCCGGCCTACTTTAATTTTTAAATAACCATGTCAATAATTTAAAAAAAAAACAAACAAACCATAACTATGTTCACTTCAAAAGAAATATGAAATTAATAAAAAATGGGCAATACAAAATAATTCTCATTCTTATCTGTGCATAACATGCAGCAGAAGATCAAAACAATTGGGGCGACACCCTCGGACCGCATCCAATAATCGTTAGGATCATTAGGATGTGGCTCATCACAAATCACAAAAATAAAAATGCTTTTCTAGGAATAACTTTTATTTGTCTTAACATCCAGGTTTGTCTTAAAAATACTTACTTTTAATTATTCCAACTACATTTCAAATGATGGCCTTTAACCACTAAACATGAACAAATAATGGAAGGGAGGGTGTCTATTTCTACGTCTGACACAATCTACCAACGCTTCGAGGAAGGGAAAATTTATCACATTAGATATTTTAATCTTCTTCTCAATAACCAACAGTACATGCTTACCGTTCAACCATACATAATCAATATCAATGAGACAACAATTACTACACTGATTCAAGAAAACATTCCACCGATCCCTTCATACATATTCCGGCCCCAACACTACCACCAGTTGATCAGCTTAGCAAATGCAACCAACTTCCTCCCAAGTAAAAAAAAAACCAATAACTCTCTCACATACAAATAAATACTACATTTTTGTCCCTAAAACCAAATTATTCCTACAGATGTTGTTGGCCGCATATGCCTCATCCAAGGAAGTGATTTATATAACCACTACACAGATTCAAAAATCATCATTGGATTGCGTTTAGACAGGTACTAACTTTTTATTAAATAACAATTGGTTTACAACTAAACAAAATATAATACAATAATTATTTGTAGATTGAAATTGGTACGTCTAACTTTATGGGACAAGGAGGCGTCTAATTTCAGGGAGTTAAATCACATATATACCAGGAAAAACCAAATTGTAATCATCACAAGTATCATTCCACGGTTACATGAAGGTAATAAACTAAACATAAAGTTTATGTCAAAATAAATGCTTACAAATATTTGACTTTTTCAGGACAACTATCACTCACAACCACACATGGACCGTGCTTCTACTTTGACAACGATATTAGTATCATACAACGCTTCCAAAAGAGGAATAAACTGCTATCCTAAGCCTCATAGCAAACGACACCAGCCAACTTTTAAAAAATTTACATTACCGCTTCCTACGTCAATTAAATAGGCACACTCAAATACTATTTTCTCTTACGAATATTGAATTCCTTAAAACAATTTATTATTCAAACTTACTGTTGTTTTTTTAAAAAAAATGATCACCGCTTCCAACGTCTTCGCATTATAAAATAAACAAAATATAACTTACCCTTTCAGAAACTTCAAAACTCCCAATTTTAATTGAACTGGACTTTTATTAAACATATAATCCGCGCGAAGCGCGGATACCGACTCTAGTTATGTTTAATGAAAATTGATGATAGTATTTAAATAAGACTATTATTGAGTTTATTGTTAGTTTCACTATATGCAATTCAAAAATTGGTTTACCAGCTTAAATTAACAAGTTTTTTTTGTTTATAAGCGCGGGTCACACTTGATTGCGAGTTTTTGAAGTTCACATGCTTTAAATTAAAGAGTTTTCATTAAATCCCAACCAGCTTATGTACAAGTCATTGTTTACCGGTTTGACCGCAGGTCCGAACTTGATATAAAAAAATTTTCTTATCTAATTTTAAAATAATAGGCATGCTGAATTTGATCACACCATAATTTTTAAAAAAAAAAATAGTTAATAAAAGCAATTGAAAATATAATTACATTAAATAACCAAATTAAAAAAAATTATTTTTGATATAATATGACTTTGTAACATAATAATGAACAAAAGACAAAAATACTAATTCATATCAAATATTTTTATCAACCAAAAAATAACCTGCACTTTTAAACGCGGGTCAAAATCTAGTATACCATTACAACAATAGTGCACTAAGGTGATGCCTTGGTGTTAACTTGTTATACCCCGAACTAATAAAAGAGTCTAGACTAATTTCTAAATAGAATTGTAATTTACAAATAGATTTCTTTCTAAATATTTAAATGGATCATAATAATGGAACTGTATCCACTTGATTACATGATAAAATATACTAAGATATCTTTAACTCAAATTATTTAAAATTTTAAAATTATTTGTTACTAGACCAGTATCACATCGATCGTTGTTTGGTGATGGTATCTGGTGCTAACTTATATCGACTTTTTTTCCACCGTCCATCGATTGAAGATGGTTCTGAGATCTTTCTTATTTTTCATTTTCTTGTGTGCTAATAGGCTCCTCACCTATGTGGAATGCTCTGCAATCTATATTATTAAAAGAGAAGTATCTATTAAAAATACTCCTTAGCTTTTAAAGTTATTTATACTTTCGTGCCACTAAGAATTAAATTGAATTTCCTATTTTAATGATTGTTCTTTTTAGTTAGATTAATGTGTTTTCCTTAAATAAATTTGATTTAAATGTAATTAAATCAACTTTAAAATACACCTATATTAACAAACTATTGAAACAAATATTAACAAACTATTGAAACAACATAAACTATGAAAAACAATTTAAAAATTAGCTTCCACGTTTTGGTCTTATAATACGTATATATTACCATATATAAACAAAATTAATGCTTATTACTATAACTTACCAATAAAATATGTTGCATATATATAATATATTAGACGTGATTCACTTATGTTTTAACCTTCCTTATTATAAACTTTTAAAAATATTATCATTATTTTTTTAATAAAAAGGAATATTCCAGCAATATCAGCTTCATATTTTGAATATAAAATTAACTTTATTCCCATGATTTTAGTTAAAATAAGCGGGTCAATTTATATACTGTCCAATTGAATTTTTAGAATAGTTGTAATTCATTTTTAATTTAACCAAAACGCATAATATACTAATAATACATTTCAATCATACAATTAAATATGAAAGAAATGTCAATATAAATTTGATTCAACATAGTATATTAATATATATATACATCCAATCTTTTTGTATAGTTACATAACTGCTCCAAAACAAATTTAATAAATGTATATATAACACGATACATTAACAAAATATATGATATACAAAGTTCTTGTTAATATTACTTTTTGAACAAAAATTAGGAACATGATATTAACATTAAAATTCACTTGCCAAAATAATACCAAGTGCTCAAATTTTGTTTGGAAATTCGACCATTCAGATCGTTTCAGTCTTAGACTTTACGTATTTTTGACTTAGGAAGTTCAATGTTTAAATTCAAAGGGAATCTTAAACTTGATTTTAGTTCAGAATCATATAGCAAAATAAATAACGTAAGTGAAAACTGTTTAACTACATATTTCTCTACTCTCTATTAAATGACACGAATCAAATATTCAAGTTTTGGAGATTTTCGCGATCTGATATATTTGGTCTGAATAATCAATTATTCAATTCGATTCAATCTATATCTATTCAGATATTCGGTGTTCGTATATCTGGCTGGAGATTTTAAAATTTTGATTTGATTCGATCCGTACAAAAAATAAAAAATAAAACATAAATTAAAATTAAAATTAAAAAAAAAATATTTTATTACAAAAAATGTTATTTACTTTCAAAACTTTAATATCTAAATTTAATAAATTTATTAAATAAAAATATTGTAAAGCTTACATAAAATATAACATTAATATAATTTGTATATATAATTTTAAATATATGTGTATATATTCTTATAACGGATAATACTTACAATATTAGTATTTATGATTTGCTTTTTTTACTGTGAATTTGCACATTAATATTTGTTTTGCTTCGTAGATCTGTAATCCAAAATTCGCATCGAAATATATAACCAAATTTCTTTTTTTTTTGAGCTAGGAACCCTACTGAAATCCTGTAATTATTATTCTGTATACACAATAGTACTATTAGACTACCGATACGGGTTGGACTAGTGGTAAATGTAGCTTTCTTAAAGGACACGAGTTTGATTCTTGTTGAGAAAGGTAATAAGCCTGACTTTAAAACTTCCAAATTAAAACCAAAAAAGTTACCAAATTTTTAAATAGTCACGTGATTTGGTCGGTAAGCATCCACTACTACTACGTGGTCACATGCCAGTATTTCGAGTAATCAACCTATTATATATCACCGTCTAACAAGGACAAAACAATTATAAAGAAAATAGTAATTTCCCATTTATGTACTGATACAAAATCTATGTGTGTTGTCATACCCAACACGTAGACAGGAAACAAAAGAATATAAAAAAAAACGTGCTGCTTTTTATTAGAATAGTAGAGTGGGATGTAAAAAGTCAGCATGAATCATGCGACACGGTAATAAGACACGGTCCTATGACTAAGTCCACTCTTATCCGGTGACGTAAAACAGCATCATGCAGCGTTTGCTATGACGCACATCCTCGCGTAACCATCGTTGACGCTAAACTTACCTCCATACACTCTCCTTCGTATATATATTAATATATATATATACGACAAAACGTTCCCCTTCCTCATTAACATCTTTAAATCATTTTTGAACAATGCAAGGAACGATTTCTTGTACAAGGCATTATAATATGATCCCTGCCGCTGAATCTCCTCGACCGTTGCCACTTAAAACTGAGAAAACCGGCGAGAATGTTCGTACGTTGGTGGAGGAGAACGCGCTGATCGTGATTGGACGGAGAGGATGTTGTATGTGCCACGTTATCAAGAGCCTGCTTCTTGGACTTGGAGTAAACCCAGCGGTTCTTGAGATCGATGATCAGGAGAAGGAAGAGGAAGTTATGAGTGAGCTAGAGAGAATTGGCGTTGAAGGCGGCAGAGAAAGGGTGAAATTACCGGCGGTTTATATAGGAGGAAGGTTGTTTGGAGGGCTAGATAGGGTTATGGCCACTCATATCTCCGGTGAGTTGGTTCCAATTCTTAAGGATGTTGGAGCTTTGTGGTTGTGATTCTATTCAAATGATTTAATTTCCTTAAATATATGTTGAATTTTGATTCGGCAATGGATGTTTATTCTTTAGGCTTTATGATGGATCAATGATTTCCTATCTATAATAAAATCGAAGAATGGTTAAAGTCACTAGAATGTATGTATATTCACTAAATACAAATAGTAAAAATTGATTTAAAATGAAATATAGAACCTATATAATTTGTATCCATCGCAGCGAACTCATCGTTGATTTCCATATACCCTATTAAAAGAAAAAAGGGAGCAGCAGAAGTAAATGTAGATATTGGAGTCAAGAAGCAACTGTCATCTTCACGTAAGCATTGTGCTCTGTCACACTTCAAAGAGACGGAAGTGGGCATACCGCTCGGTGCTGGGACCTCATAAGCACTGAGTTCGTGCTGGGACCTCATAAGCACCGAACTGGCTCACGTTCATATGCTAGGGTTGCAGGTATTTTGGTAAGATATATTGTTTTCATCGTACTACTTTAAATATTATTTTCTAACATTTCTATTTTGTAAAAAGAAAAGGATAGAGATGCATCTTACATTGATGTGCTTCGTAAGACACACAAGAAATCAGATGGATCATTAATAGATGAAAGGGCAAGGCTTATTAGTGAAAGATTTGAAAAAAATGTAGATGATCATATGTTTTTTTTTCGAAAAATCCTATCGGCTGATCCGGTCGGCTTCGGAAAGAACACACTTAGTGCTACAGAGAAGACTGGCTATCACACTGCCTGACCCAAGATTGAAATACTTTCCGACTAATGCCAGGGGATGAACCGATCATCAGGGGGTGAATCTGATCATATGTTTGAAGACGATATCCTAACAACCGAAGAGCTAACTCTTGAGAAAAAGAATGAAATGTATTTGAAGGTAATGTAATTTTTTTTTAATCTTTTTGTCTTCCTAGTTTACACCATAGATAGTTTTTTTGTCTGACATACATTTATATTCTGCCATTGCTGGATTCCACACAAGGTGGTGTGTTTGGTCTAGGATCTCTCTTTAGTGAAATTTCAATCATTGGTAAATTGCTAGTCACCATTGTAAGTCTTCTTGTTCGGTAGATCTTAAAACTAATTCAATTTTTTTTATAAAAAGTACTTTTATGGGAAAAAATTGAAATCATGTAATAATAAAATATTTTTAAATGATGTATATTTATTTTTACTAAAATTGAATTATTTTCAACATAATTGAGTGAAAGTAGATTAACTCATGATAGTTCTTGGTTTAGGGTTTGATAACATATGTTATAATATTGTTGGTATATTTAGGGTTAGATTTTTAAATTTTATCTTTTTTATATATATATATAAATTTAACTTATATGTGTTTAGTGACTATCTAATAACTTGATTTAAACAATTTCTAAGTATCTTAAAAGTTTAAGAAAGTGTTTTTTTTTTATTTAGTTATTTGATTATAGGGTCTGGAAGACTCACAGAAGACTTCCCGGGAAGTCTTCTGACATATCTCACCTAAATTTTAGTAGAATTTAGGTTTCCCGCCTAAATCGAAGTCTTCCAGAAGTCTTTTCATGTATTAGATCTTAAAAGTAATAATAAATTTTATAAATAATATTTTGAAAGAGAAAAAATCAAAATCATGTATTAATAAACATTTCTAAGTGATGAAAATTTAGTTTTGCTAAAACTGAATTATTTTTAACATAGATGAATGGATGTAAACTGAGTCATGATAGCTTTCGGTTTAGGATTTGGTAATATATGTTATAGTATTGTTGGTGTTTTTAGGGTTAGATTTTGATTTTTTTTTTAGTTTGACATATATGTGTTTTGTGACTATCTAATTACTTGATTTAAACTCTTTCTAAGTTTCTTTTAAGTTTAAGGAAATGTTGTTGCTTAGTTATTTGATTATAGGGTTTGACTCCGAGAAGACTTTGGATTAGGGTTTTGTAACATATGTTATAGTATTGTTTGTATTTAGGGTTTGATTTTAGAATTTTAACTTTTTTTTAAAAAAAAATGACCTACATGTGTTTATTTTTGTGTATATTAAACGCTTTATAAGTTGATTTTAAGTTAAATGAATTGTTTTTTTTTTGCTATTTAGTTAGTTATTATATTATGTTATGGTTTGGAAAACTTCTAGAAGACTTCCCAGGAAGACTTCCAGAAGTCTTCTGACATATTTATGCCTAAATTTTAGTAGAATTTTGGTTTCCCGCCTAAAGCGAAGTCTTCCACAAGTCTTCTCATATATTTGATTTTAGGGAAGTCTTCTGTATCAAAATTATTTAATCTACTTATATAAAGAAAATTTACACATTCTCTTTCTTCCTCTCAAATGGCTGCAACAAAAATGTAATGTTTCTAACTCTAAAACTATCCAACCTCTCTCTAATCTCTTTAATATCAAAACACCAAACTTTAAATCTATTTCTCATTTTTTTCTTATGTCTTCTAACTAATTTATCTTCTTTTTGCAGATTTTTTATTACACGGTTCTCATCTTTCACTCATTCAAAGATAAATCTGTAAATTTTGGATATGTGTGTTATATATATTAGATTCTAAAATGCTATAGATTCAACTTAATGTGACTGTTTTGATTATTATTTAAGCATGAAAATATATTTTTGAAGTTTTTCTCAGTTTTGAAGTCATTTAAATGTTTTTGAGTTTGCAGGTTTTTCAGATCTAAGAGATATTTTGAAAGACTTCTCAGAAGACTCTTGGAAGACTTCTCGGAATACTTTAGGCAAGTCTTCTAATGCATTTTATGCTAGAAGTCTTCCGAAGTCTTCTCAAGAAGTCTTCTGCCCAATGTGGTACAAATTTTGGATTTGTATTTTGTGTGTGTTTATATATTATATTCTAAAAAGTTATAAATTCAACCTAATTTGATTTTTTGTTTATTATTTAAGCATAAAGAATTTGTTTTTGAAGTTTTTTTTGTTTTGAAGCCATTTGAATGCTTTTGAATATGAAGATTTTTTTAAGATCTGAGTCAGACTTTGGAAGACCTCTCAGAAGACTCTTGGAAGACTCTCGGAAGATTCTTGGAAGACTCTCAGAAGACTCTTGGAAGACTTCTTAGGAAGTCTTCTAATGTATTTTATGCTAGAAGACTTCCCACGAAGTCTTCGGAAAGTCTTCCGAAGTCTTCTGCCCAAAGTGGTACAAAGGAATGATGTCAAGTAGAGTCCAAGCTTATCTATATTGAAGAATGATATCTAGCTTCATGTGTAATAGTTTTGTTTATGGTCTGATTTATGATTTGTATGTGTACTATTTTAGTTGTGAATTCTTTTGTGAACTTGAAGAGATATTAATCAAAAGAATTTGGTATGTATGTTCATGTTTTTCCCAAAGTACTTGACATTATTGAAGTTATTGATACAACATACCAAGAAATGTTTTTAACCATTCTACCCACTCATAACAAAACACAACAACACAAAAACTTAGTCAAATTTATTAAAACTAAGAGAGAAGACTTCACAAGAAAACTTAGTCAAATTCACAAAAGATCAAACTTGAATTTTAAGTGAAAGTTGAAATTTTAAATCTCATGTAAGTTAAAAAATTATACTTTATAATCTAAAAAGACACATTAAACCACATGACTTGATATTATTGAAGTTACATACTTAACACTTTTGAAAGTTAAAAACATACCTTGAAGTTACTTAACACTCTTGAAAATCTAACGTAGAAGACTTCTCCAGAAGTTTTCTAGAGAAGACTTCTTAAGAAGTCTTCTCGGATTAGCTAAAAACATTAGTAAACATAAATATTTGAAGTCTCATAATTATCACCAAATAAGTTATGAATTTCATCCAAGAGCTCCAATATTGACTAATACACATGAATTAATAAGAAAATATTTAAAAGTCATCTTAAGAAATCTTCTATTTAGGTCATTTTTGCAATTGCAAATTTACGAATGAAGACTTTTTAAGAAGTCTACTCTACAGAAAACATCTTTAGAAGTCTTCATTTGTAAATATTGGCTTAATTTTGAATTTTAAAAATTCTCGAAAACGCCAGAGAAGTCTTCTCTGATAAACAAGTTAGTTTTGTAATTGACTAAAGTTTGTCAGAAACTTGATTTTTTATAGAGAAGTTAGTTCTTGGGAAGTCTTCTAGGGTAAGACTCTTCTGAAAGTCTTCTCAATGCCGTAAGAAGTCTACCTAGAATACTTTTGCAATTGACTATATTTAGCTTTTTCAGAGAAGACTTCTCTAGATATCTTCTGACGGAAGACTTCTATAGAAGTTATTTCTCGTAACCAAAGGTTTGACCAAAACCCGAAATAAAATTTGAGAAAAATTTCTAAAGAAGTCTTCTCATTAATATTAAATGTTTCACTATTATTTTTTTAATTGCAAAAGTAACCCACGCAGACTTCTTGCGACATTGAGAAGATTTCAGGAAAACTTTCAGAAGACTTCGGGAAGTCTTCGGGAAGTCTTCTCTGGGATTTTCTGTTTTTTTTTTTCTTAATAAATGAAAGTTAGAAGACTTCTAGGAAGTCTTCTTGATGGAGAACACATATAACGAAGTCTTCTGGAAGTCTTCTGTGGGAACCGAAATTCACACTGTCGATTTCCGTTTAAATAAGGAAACTAGGAAAACCCTAATTTCCCAGAGGACCCGGATATCTGTTAATTACCACACGTCAAGCAATCAGAACACGAGAATAACAACGATAAAAATAAGAAATCGAAAAGAGAGCAAAGTAGATCTTATTCCGAATCTGCGTATGAGCGTTACAACAAAGTATAAGCCTGGGCTCGAGAGCTGTCGGCGAGATTCCTAGTTCTAGCAACCCTAAGACGGCTAAACCTAATTGAGTCGCAGCTCGAAATAACAAAAACGGAAAGTTGCCTAAATCGCTCTAAGTGCTAAGTTTCTCTGAAAAAGTTCCTCCTCTGCTCCTCGCCTAGGACTCCTTATATACTAGCTCCAAGGTCGGTTTACGCTTTTACTCTTCTGCCCTTAAGCCGTCATATAAAAATGGAGATATTCCATTTTTCCCGATCTTCACAATTATCTTCAAAACTTCCGTATTTATCCGCGGAAACTTGACATTTATCCTTCCTCGTGGGCCAAGCGCGAACCATGCTGTGGTTCACGGGCTTTGGTTAGAAAAATCGTAGGATGGGCCTCGAGTCGTGTTTTAGGTCCCTTTGGGCCGTCTTCCGACTCGACACGTTTACTACGAGTTTTCCGCGGTTTCTAATCCGCGAAGTTTGATCGATGAATTAGAATAACGGGAAACATGGACTGAGCTTGCTACGGTCTTCGGGAGATAGCATTCGAAGGTTTGACGAGAATGCAAGGACTGGTGTCGTATCGATGTTCGGAAAGGTTCAATCGCTACATAGCGACCGAACTTTGGCTCGAGCCCGATCGCTACGTAGCGACCGAGCGAAACGAGTGCTCGGTCGCTACGTAGCGACCGAGCTTCGGCTTGAGCTCGGTCGCTACGTAGCGACCGAGCGGGACGATCGCTCGGTCGCTACGTAGCGACCGAGCTTTGGCTCGAGCTCGGTCGCTACGTAGCGACCGAGCTTGGCTGAGCTCGGTCGCTACGTAGCGACCGAGCGGGACGATCGCTCGGTCGCTACGTAGCGACCGAGCTTGGCTGAGCTCGGTCGCTACGTAGCGACCGAGCGGGACGATCGCTCGGTCGCTACGTAGCGACCGAGCTTTGGCTCGAGCTCGGTCGCTACGTAGCGACCGAGCGGGACGATCGCTCGGTCGCTACGTAGCGACCGAGCTTGGCTGAGCTCGGTCGCTACGTAGCGACCGAGCGGGACGATCGCTCGGTCGCTACGTAGCGACTGAGCTTGGCTGAGCTCGGTCGCTACGTAGCGACCGAGCTTGGCTGAGCTCGGTCGCTACGTAGCGACCGAGCGGGACGATCGCTCGGTCGCTACGTAGCGACCGAGCGGGACGATCGCTCGGTCGCTACGTAGCGACCGAGCTTTGGCCCGAGCTCGGTTGCTACGTAGCGACCGAGCGGGACGATCGTTCGGTTTGAATCCCAAAGAATACTTCTTCGTAGAAATAACCTCGTATAGGTTATTTTTACGAAAATTACATCCCTTCTTTTACTAACTCTTTCGGAAATACGATCTCTGAGGATTTTCGGGTGGTAATTCCGTCGTAACCGTTTTTGACCCCAACAGTTAGCCCCCCAGCCCGTTAGGATCATGCATGGGGGGATCCTAGCGTGCGGTTAGGCATGTTTGGCAAGTTAGGCGTGATGGATGGAATTAATATGCGAAAGTCCGAGCTTGAATAGTAAATCCTCATGTCTTATAAGAAGAGAGGTAACTTGTTCCATAATTTTTTCACTTTCTTGTTTTTCTCTAAGATCTTTCAAAAAAAAAACTTTCTATCTTTCTCTCCACCCTTTTCCTCTATTCTCTTAAGAGAAGTGTAAAGATGTCGAGCAAGAAAAAGATTGCGAAAAAAGGGTCTTCGTCCGCGAGTCCTTACGAAGAGCTCGTCGTTCCGAAGATGGAGTTCGTGCCTCACTCGGTGCATCCTGCCGAGAACGAGGCATGGTGGGTTGCTCATTACGGCTCGTTGATCCCTCCCAAGGAGAAGCCATTCCCGGTCCTGGTCCATCGTGGAGTCGAGGGAAAGGACGCAAGCAGGACTACTGACGAGTTTCTCGCGACGATGCGGTCGTTCTACCGCATCCCGGATGTTGTGGAGTTCCGGGTTCCCTGCCGCGGGGAATGTGCTAACAACCCCCCGGAGGGTTACTTTACTTGTTATGAGGCGTTCATAGTGCGTTGTCGCCTCTGGTTCCCCATACCCGAAATTCTCGTCCGAGTGTTGGACCGCTTCGAAGTCGCGATAAGTCAGTTGACACCCCTTGCCATTCAGCACCTTATTGGGATCTTGATCCTAAGCTATGAGCATGGCCTTTCCCTTTCCGTCGATCATTATGAAGCGCTTTTGAGGCTTCAACTTGTCAAGGATACGGATAAGCATAGGTTTGTCCCTCGGAAATTTATGTCGGTGGTTAAGAAGTTCATTTCGAACTTCAACTCGTGGAAGAAGTTCTTTTTCTTTGTTCGTTTGGACGCTGCGTCCGTCGAAGAGAGTTGCATTCCACTGTTCCGGAGGTTGCCGAACAATCGTCCCTTCATCAATCCTCTTGCTCCGTTCCCTGAGGACATTATCGCGGTGAGGGATCTTCTCAGGAATGGTCCCTTCTTCTGGACTTCTTTCACGCCGAGAAGGGTTCGGAAGGCACTGAAATTTGTGCAACCTGGTCCAGCTTTGGACGTGGATACGGGAAGCGACTCCGAACCCGACGACCAGAGTCCCGTTGAAGCTCCGACAGCTGCGCCGGAGTCGAGCTCTTGGAAGGGAAAAGATGTCGATCTTGGCGACATAGAGTTTTCGATGGATGACTCTATGCTTCCAGGATGGGATCCGAACCTTGCTTACGGCGACGGAAGCGGTTCGAGCGAGGCCCCCATTCCGGACTTCGATGATTTCTTTGCTGGGCTGCCATCGGGTTTCGATGCTCCTCCTCCTACGAAAGAATCGGCGAGGCCGAGAGTCGTTGCGGAAGGATCTCGCATCATCAATGGGGTTAGTTTTTTTTTGGGAATTTTTTAGTGATTATCCTATGTATGGATTTGTAACACGCCCATTGATTTTGCAGGGCCTGAGCTTGCTGGGCTCGGCCATCGAGGCGGGTCATAGAGAAGCCATGGTCTACCGCTTCAAGGCGGAGAAAGCGGAGCGGGATCTCGCCCGCGTGCAAGGCGAGATGCTGGAGCGAGAGGCACATCTTACTCGTGATCATGCGCGGGCTGTTCGCAGAGCGGAGAGGAAAGGCAAAAGAGAGATCGTCGAGGTGATGAAGACTCGCGCATCTCAGTTCCAGGTTGAGTACGGGAACCTTAAGAATGCCTTTACCTCGGTGGGCGACTTTCGTGAATGCCGTGGTTCGGTCGGAAGTCTTTGGAGGACGCAAGCCGACGACTATGTGTTTGAAGAGGAAATGAGCTTGATGAAGAGTGGGATGAGTGACCGTGCCCACGCTGAGGCGCTTATCCCTCCGATCGACGAGAGGATTCAAGGGTTCTGGGATTCCATCCCGGTTTCTCCTGATACCGAGGAGGTCCCGATCGATTTTCACGACGGTGGTGAGGAAGTGGATCGTCCTGCGGATGCGTTTGGTGCTTCGTTGTCCGGGGACTTCGACTTTGGATTATGAGGGATGGATCAGTTATCCTTGTTTTCGGCCGAATATGGCCCTTTGAATTTGGATTTCGTTTAGGCCAAGATGGCCGTATTTGTATTTCGGGGACTGGCCGTTGGTGGCTTTGAATCCCTTGCCGCTTTACGCGGTTTATTTATATGATAAATGTTTCGTTTCGAGTTTTTCCTGAGTAGGGTTGAAGTAAATACGAGTTGTCGTCTCGTATGTAGTTCTAATTAGACGTTCAATCTGTTGGTTCGTTCGTGATTTTCGTAAAAATTTATCTGTCTTTACGATTTTCGAGAACATTGAGATACGAACGGAGAGGCATGGTTTATGATCTCGTATCTTTTAGATATCATGCCTTGAGATGTTTGAGACCAGAGCGTTGGGTTTAGGGCAAGACCTAGGTTTACTTTCGGTTAAGGTTTGTGCGGTGACTAGCCGGCTATCGTTTTTCCTGTTGCGATTTCTTCCTGACTCGCACCGGTTTAAAGTCCGCGATATGTTCTCGGCTTATATGACTTGTATGGTACGAATCGAGCATCTTCTCAGAATCAACTGGAAGTGCTAAACCAAAATTTCGGATTTTTGTTGTAGCGCGCTTTTGTCCTTGTGCTGGACGTTTTTAAAGATCAAAAGAGTGATCGGATTGCGTTTGTTTAAGACGGCTGGCGTGTTCGTCGGGGCCAATCGACGAACGGGGTGTAAGGTTTTTGGTGGTCGTGTTCGGACAATTTGTTTAGCATTGTCCTCGAATTTTAACTTTTTGCGACGTCTCGCAGTTATTTTCGAGGATTATGCGTGTTTGAAAGGTGATAATCTTTACGATTTTTGGGCCGGATGAGGCCGCAGACGAGCGTAAACTGAAGCGTAAGCGTTTTCGATAATAAGACAGTGTATATTGTAAAAATTTTTTATGTTTCTAAAAACTCGATTACAATAATGGCGATTGTGGGAGTATACGAGTATACGCACCCACTCCCCCCCCCCTTTTTAGAGAGGGGGATAGCTGAACTCGTCTTTTGACAAGCTGCCTACGTACCCCTTTCGAGGATCAAGCCATCTCGTAGTTCTGTTTCATGCCGCGAGTGTTCTTACTCGGCGGTTGGTGTCGCGATGTCCGCCTTGACCGTGTCGATCGTGGCTGGGTCGACGCTATTTTCCGGATGTTCCGGTTGAGTTGTCGCGTGGGCTTCGGATTTATGTCGAGCTTCGACGTCCGATGCGTTTGCGTTGACAGACGATTTTACTTCGTCCTTGTGCGGGGCGCTTTTGGCCGAAGATCGATCTATCTTCGCGCGTTTGCCGTTTGCAGACGCCGTGATTTGCCTTAACTTATGCTCCGCGAGGAAGCATAGTCGCGACTGTTTTTGGCATCCCCAAATGGCCGCGACTCCGCTCGGCGTTGGGAACTTGAGACCCAGGTGGTAAGTTGACGGAACTGCCTGCATGGCGTTGAGCCATGGGGTTCCCATGATCACGTTGTAGATAGCGGGATGGTCGACTACCGCGAATTCGACGATTTTCGTGATCTCCTTGGCCATGACTGGCAATTGGATTGATCCGAGAGTCATCGACACTTCGCCTGAAAAACCCGTGAGTGGTTTTGGCGTCGGAATTACCTCTCCGAGTTCGATACTCATCCGATTGAGAGTGTCGCGGAAGATTACGTTGACCGTGCTTCCCGTATCGACGAGTGATATCTTGCATATTTGCATTGTTTTATCCATTCATCCATGAGCATTTTCATCATATAGATTAGGATTCAGACATGTTTAGGTTGCATTTTGCATACATGAGTCTCTATTAGGTACTGGAGTACCACATAAGGTTATTTGGAGCTCAAAAGAGGTGAAAAGAGTGATCTTTGGACGAGCACAGCCGGAGCGACCTCTCGGAGCGACGGCATGAGGTCGCTGTGCACCACATCCCGGAGCGACTCATCCAGAGCGACTGCACAAGGTCGCTCGCGTTTTCACGTCTGGAGACACACATTTACACCTCGGAGCGACCTTCCAGAGCGACGTGCTGAAGTCGCTCCCGAAGCTCAGAGCGACCATACCAGAGCGACAGGGAGAAGTCGCTCGCGTTTTCATCACCCGGAGACGCGAGAACGAGCCCGGAGCGACCTCTCGCAGCGACACAGCGAGGTCGCTCCCGAAGCCTGGAGCGACTTGTCGGAGCGACGGGCTGAGGTCGCTCCGTGTTTTGTTTCTGCTCGAACTTGTGATTTCTCAAGGGCATTTTGGTCATTTCATTATGCACGTTTTTATTTTCTAAACCTATGTTTTATTACTCTGTAAGCCACCAGGAGGCACATGATCTTTGTTCTTAGAAAAACCACCAAAAACCTTTGGAAAGGGATCTTTTGAATGAATTGATCAGTTTATTATTGAGAATTCTGTGTTCTTATCTATTTCCTGTGTTTCTCTACATGATTAATCTGAAATCCAATATGGGTTTAAGAGGAATCATGGAGATTAGTGAGTAATCACCTTTTGAATTCATGGGTTAGGGAGATTAAGGGTGATTAGGTTAGTTCTAGGATGTTTTAGTGTAGATCATTCTTGTTCCTTGCTAGTAGAGTATTCATAATGCATCTTCTGAGTTGGCCACTCAAAAGTTGATCAATAGACATTTCCCACCCAAAAGGTGTTTGATGAAATGCCTGAGACAACTCTCCTAGGCTTTTAGTATACTTTGCCAAAGACATTTGTTGTTAAAGATGCTAAGATAGCTAATAGACTTGTTAGTAATGATTGCTTTCATATTATTCAACCAAAGACATTTGATGTTTGAGATATGTTAGCAAATGAGCATTCATCTAGACATAGAGCTTGCTTAGAATTGTGTCTAGGCTTAAGGTTGATAGTTTGATTGATCATTTGCCATCCTTAGTTCGATACTTGATCACCCAAGGTCTAATCCCTATGCCCATGAGTTCTCTTTTCCCTTAGTCAAGAAAGTATCATTCTGTTATTTGCTTTCTAGTTTAGTAGTAATTTAAAACCCATCTAAATCATTGGTTGCACTTAGATTAAGTGAGTACTTGCATTCTCAGTGCTTTGATATCCCTCAGAACTGGTTCGACAATCTTCTATACTACAACATTTGTCTTAGGAGCCTTGAAAACTCCTAAAATCAAATTGGCGCCGTTGCCAAATTCTGAGTAGATTTGAACATTGAGATTTAGTCACTTGCTTGAGACTAAGTCATTTTTATTTTCTTTTGTTACTGATTCTCTTTCTTCACCTCCCTTTAATCTACAGGTGTATGAACTTGAGGAGCAGGGGTCCATCAAACCTAGTTCCAATAGCTGCAGACATCAGAGCTTTAGAGAGAGAGTGTGCTAGAAATAGAAGAGAAGAAGAGCAACAGGCTCACTTGCAGAGATTGAGTACTGATATGGGAGACATACCTCAAAACCAACAGCGAGCAGCTCGACCCATTGGCACTTACGACCGCCCCAACATTCATGGTCATAGATTGGGAATCCGAGCACCCGCTGTGGCAGCCAACAACTTTGAGATCAAATCAGGACTCCTCAACGTGATCGAGAACAACAAGTATCATGGCTTGGCTCTAGAGGATCCATTTGATCACTTGGACAGGTTCGACAGCTACTGTGGGTTGTCAAAAACCAATGGTGTGTCCGAAGATGCCTTAAAGCTCAAGCTATTCCCTTTCTCTTTGGGGGATAAGGCACGTCAGTGGGAGAAGTCTCTACCCAGTGACTCCATCACTACTTGGGATGACTGCAAGAAAGCATTCTTGGAGAAGTTCTTCTCTACTTCAAGAACTGCTAAGCTGAGAAACGAGATTTCCAGCTTTCAACAGAAGAACTTGGAAGGCTTCAGTGAAGCCTGGGAGAGATTCAAGGGCTACCAAGCTCAATGCCCACACCATGGCTTTTCTAAGGAGAGCTTGCTAAGCACATTCTACCGTGGTGCTCTTCCTAAGTACAGAGCCAGACTGGATACAGCTAGTAATGGGTTCTTCTTGGGGAGAACTGAGGAGGATGCAGAGGAGCTGGTTGACAACATGGTAAAGAGTGATGCAGTCTACAGTGGAGACCACGACAGAGGCAGTAGAACAGATGATAAGCAGACGAGGAAAGAGATCAAAGCTTTGGAAGACAAGATCGATCTACTCATTGCTGAAAAAGCCACCCAAGAGCAGCTGAAGTTTGTTGGTAACTCCAAGCAGGAAGATCCACTTGCTGTCAATGAGGTTGAGGGGTTGGAAGGTCAAGAGGAGTTGTGTTTCATCAACAACAATGGTAGCTGGTACAAAAAGGAGCCCAACTTTCAGTACAACAACTACCAACAGAAATCCTACCCAAACAACCAACAGAGTGGCTATCCGCCAAGAAACAACCAGCAAGGCAGCTATCAGCCTCAGCAAAACCCCTCGTCTGGTTCCTCTGCTCCTCAAGAGAGCAGCACTGATACCTTACTGAAGCAAATCTTGGAGTCTCAGACTAGAAGTGAGAAGCAAGTTGGTTATGAGTTGAAGAACCTTCATTCCAAGATTGATGGGAGCTACAATGAGCTCAACAACAAATTCTCACACCTTGCTTCTACAGTCAGGAATTTAGAGAATCAATTTGCTTCCATGAACACTCACCAGAATCGCCAGCAAGGATCTCTACCTGGAAAGTCTGACCAAAATCCCAAGGAGGCCAAAGCTATCACCCTTAGGAGTGGTAAGCAGTTACCTCCTAGAACCCTCACCAAGGATGCTGAGAAACTAGGTGAGGGGGTTGCCATCAACATAGATGATGAAGTGGTGATTGTTGATGAGAAGATCAATGACGAGATCTTGGAGAAGATAGTGGAAGCCAAAGGTAAAGGAAAGGTTGGAGAGGAGAAGAAGACAGTAAAGGATGGTGAAGTTGTTACTCCAGCAAGTGAAAGTTCTTTTGTTCCCCCTACCTATGAACCCAAACTTCCATTCCCTGGTAGATTCAAGAAGCAGCTGCTAGAGAAGTACAAGGCTCTGTTTGAGAAGCAAATGAGTGAAGCTCAGGTTGCAATGCCCATCATCGATGCTTTCATGTTGATTCCTCAATACAACAATTTCCTGAAAGATGTTGTAGCTGCAAAGAAGAAGGAGATGGAAGGCATGATGATTCTTACCCATGAGTGCAATGCCATCATCCAGAGGCTTGATGTTCCAGAGAAATTAGAGGATCCAGGAAGCTTCACACTACCTTGTGCTCTTGGACCTATGGTATTTGAGAAAAGTCTCTGCGATTTGGGAGCTAGTGTCAGCTTGATGCCTTTGTCTGTTGCAAAGAAGCTTGGATTCACTCAGTACAAGAAGTGTAGACTCTCTCTGGTGTTAGCTGATCGTTCAGTGAAGTACCCTGTGGGCATCTTAGAGGACCTCCCTGTGAAGATTGGAAGGTATGAGATACCTACAGATTTTGTGGTGCTTGAGATGGGTGAGGAGGCTCAAGATCCATTGATTCTAGGAAGGCCATTCTTAGCTACAGCAGGAGCTATTGTTAATGTGAAGGAGGGCACGATTGATCTCCATTTGGTAAAGAGAACATCCTCCACTTTGACATCAAGGGGAAAATGAGGAAACCAACTGTGTTCGGGCAAGCCTTCTACATTGAAGAGATGGGCACTCCTGCTGATGAGCACCTTGAAGAGTTACCACCTGAGGACGACGAGGAGGGAGCATCTCCCTCTACTCATTCCCTATAGAAGGTAACCCACCACACTCCTTTGTATATACCATTTCATTTTTGCATATTAGTCTTCTTTTCGGTATCTCTCTCTACTTGACGACACAGAGACTGTGTAACTCAAGTTTGGGGGAGGTACCAAGTATTTGATCATGTTTGCTTTGATGTTGATTCATTGAGTCATGCATGGCATACCTATTTGCATAGATAAAAAAAAAAATCAATCATTTAGTTTGCATCATTTGCATTTTTAGGAGAGTCTAGAGCATATAGGTTGCATTCACTTGCATTGGGAGCAATGATTTTAAATGCCTTGTAAAGAACACTACGTTGCACCTGAGTAGCTTTTGCACCTCTCAAAAAGACTTGTATGTTTCGAGCCTTGAAAACTCTTCCTGAAACTTGTTGATTGCTGAAACTCAGTCTTTGAAGCCAACTACAACCTTATTTGAACTGAACGAACTTAATGCTTCTTGCTCATGGTCTCTTGTGTACTGAGTCATGGCTATACACACTTGAGTTGTCACATCCTTTATGCCAATCTTATTTTGACAAACTCTAGTGGTAGACCACTCCCAAAACCTTTCCCTCCTTTTAAGCTTTCATTGTTTGATGAGTGAGGCCTTCTTCGGAAAGTCTTACATGCGCATAATGTTGAGAGTATCGGGAACGACAATGCTTGATCTTCATTCTTGCTAGATTGGGCACTCTATTGTCTAGCTATAGGTGGGGGGTGAGTGTTGTGATTATGATTTGGGAGAAATGAAAAAGGAAAAGAATAGACTCTTTGTGCTTAAGTGAATTGATTTTCTGGGATAAGTAGAGAACCTCTAGCTCTAGTTTTGAAAAGTCTTGGCCCCCAACCTAAAAAAAAAAAAATATATATATAAAAAAAAAAAAAAAGAAATCGAAAAAAAAAAAAAAAAAAGAAAAGGGGGCTAGCAAAGTTGTTAGGAGCTAAGAAATGTTTTGAGGTTGTAGAAAAATCCCTTGTAGATTTCAAAAAGAAAGAGTTAAAGTTCTTAAGATCTTTTGGTGAGAGATGTGAGTTGGGTTTGACATTTGGGAATGATTGTGTAATGATATGTTTGGGAAAAGGGTAGAACAATGGAGATTGAGCATTGTATGCATGAGTTGGTCCCTTTCTTAGATATATTATGTGCAATGTCAAGGCTACTTGTTTTGAGAGTAAACCACCTTAAAGATCATATGTTTTGAACCTCTTGAATCACTTGAATAAAAGCCTTCCCTTACCCAACCAAATGACTTGGACCAACTGACCATTTGCAAGAATTCACCTGATGTTTTGTGCTTAATGAATGTGAGAGTTGGTTGATTTGAATGTGTGGATGCTTGATGATGAGTGTAAGAACAAAAAGAGTTAAGATAGGCCTAGAGAAGCTAGAGTGTAATAAGAGAGTGTGCTAGTTGTGTTTCTTTTGGCTATGTGCTCCCACCTTCAACCTCTCTTCCTATGAGTTCTAGAAAGTTCACTTGTGGACAAGTAAAAGAACAAGTTTGGGGGAGTTGATATCTTGCATATTTGCATTGTTTTATCCATTCATCCATGAGCATTTTCATCATATAGATTAGGATTCAGACATGTTTAGGTTGCATTTTGCATACATGAGTCTCTATTAGGTACTGGAGTACCACATAAGGTTATTTGGAGCTCAAAAGAGGTGAAAAGAGTGATCTTTGGACGAGCACAGCCGGAGCGACCTCTCGGAGCGACGGCATGAGGTCGCTGTGCACCACATCCCGGAGCGACTCATCCAGAGCGACTGCACAAGGTCGCTCGCGTTTTCACGTCTGGAGACACACATTTACACCTCGGAGCGACCTTCCAGAGCGACGTGCTGAAGTCGCTCCCGAAGCTCAGAGCGACCATACCAGAGCGACAGGGAGAAGTCGCTCGCGTTTTCATCACCCGGAGACGCGAGAACGAGCCCGGAGCGACCTCTCGCAGCGACACAGCGAGGTCGCTCCCGAAGCCTGGAGCGACTTGTCGGAGCGACGGGCTGAGGTCGCTCCGTGTTTTGTTTCTGCTCGAACTTGTGATTTCTCAAGGGCATTTTGGTCATTTCATTATGCACGTTTTTATTTTCTAAACCTATGTTTTATTACTCTGTAAGCCACCAGGAGGCACATGATCTTTGTTCTTAGAAAAACCACCAAAAACCTTTGGAAAGGGATCTTTTTGAATGAATTGATCAGTTTATTATTGAGAATTCTGTGTTCTTATCTATTTCCTGTGTTTCTCTACATGATTAATCTGAAATCCAATATGGGTTTAAGAGGAATCATGGAGATTAGTGAGTAATCACCTTTTGAATTCATGGGTTAGGGAGATTAAGGGTGATTAGGTTAGTTCTAGGATGTTTTAGTGTAGATCATTCTTGTTCCTTGCTAGTAGAGTATTCATAATGCATCTTCTGAGTTGGCCACTCAAAAGTTGATCAATAGACATTTCCCACCCAAAAGGTGTTTGATGAAATGCCTGAGACAACTCTCCTAGGCTCTTAGTATACTTTGCCAAAGACATTTGTTGTTAAAGATGCTAAGATAGCTAATAGACTTGTTAGTAATGATTGCTTTCATATTATTCAACCAAAGACATTTGATGTTTGAGATATGTTAGCAAATGAGCATTCATCTAGACATAGAGCTTGCTTAGAATTGTGTCTAGGCTTAAGGTTGATAGTTTGATTGATCATTTGCCATCCTTAGTTCGATACTTGATCACCCAAGGTCTAATCCCTATGCCCATGAGTTCTCTTTTCCCTTAGTCAAGAAAGTATCATTCTGTTATTTGCTTTCTAGTTTAGTAGTAATTTAAAACCCATCTAAATCATTGGTTGCACTTAGATTAAGTGAGTACTTGCATTCTCAGTGCTTTGATATCCCTCAGAACTGGTTCGACAATCTTCTATACTACAACATTTGTCTTAGGAGCCTTGAAAACTCCTAAAATCAACGAGTACCCTTCCGACTTCTAAATCTCGTATGACGAGATCTATGACGAGCGGGTCGCAGTGAGGTTGGTCGATACCGCCGGCTTCTTCTTCCGTGAAGGTGATCGAGCAATTTTGGCCGTCTCGAGGAGGAGACCATGTAGGCCAATTTGCGCTTGATTCTGCCTTCCGTTGGTAAGCCTTGATGGCTGACACGGTATCGCCGCAGTATTGAGATCCTCTGATGATCATATTGACTCTGCGACGATTGTTATCGTTCCCTTTGTCATCCGGCCTCCTACCGCGTTTATCCCCAGGTTGGTTTCGTTGAGGAGATTTTTCGGCGGGCGGATTTCTGTCCGTCTTTGGAGGCCGATCAGAATCGAGGATGAGATCCTTGACGCTAGTTACTTCCGAAAGTTCTCCAGCGAGCAGCTTCGCGGCCAGTCTTGCTCCCAAGACTTTGCAATTGGTCGTGGAGTGTCCTCGGGATTAGTGGAACTCGCAGAAGGTGTTTTCGTCATACCCTTGATTGCGAGTCCATGTGTTGCCCGTGGTCCGGCCTTGATCCGAACTGATCGCATAGTTATGCGCCCCTTGGAGATCTTCCCCCTCGTGATGGACGTACTTGTCGTTACGAGAGTTCTTCTTTTTCCCCTTCGGATCTGCGTCTTTCGAGGATGGTCTTGCCGGCTTATGTTTTTGCGATAAGACTTTAGTTTCTTCCTCCACTATGATATAGTCCGTTGCTTTGTGGAGGGCGTCCTGGATCGTTCGCGGTTTGTCGAGAGTTATCCATTTTCTGAATTTCGACTTGTACCAGAGCGTCTTTCTCAGCGCGTCGATGGCCACTTTGTCGCTTATCCCGCTGACCCTGGACATTATCAGTTTGAACCGACTGATAAACTCGCGGAGGGGTTCGTCTTCCCTCTGGGAGAGACTCCAGAGATCAACATCGGAGGTTTCCCTGTCTATGAATACAGAGTACTGTTTGAGGAATTCCGATGCGAGCTGTCGAAAACTCCCGATGGTGTTGCGACGAAGGCGTGCGAACCATTCGAGCGCTGCTCCTTCAAGATTTTCGACGAACAGGCGGCAATAGCCGGCATCCTTTTCGCCGTCCTTCAGTCTTGCTCTTCCCATCGCGATGTGGAAAGCCTGAAGGTGCGCTTTCGGATCGGCCGTACCATCGTACTTCGGTAGTTTGATCTTTCCCGGATCGGACACCCTCATGTCCGAAATGCGACTGGTAAAGGGGGTCTTTCGAGCTCCTTCCAGCAGTCGATCGATCTCGGGGGCAGCACTAGTAGCATGATGGATTTGAGACTTTACGGCTCTCACTTCTGCCGCAGTCTTGGTGATATAGTCGCGAAGATCGCGGATATCCGATGTCTCGTCAGTGGATTTCCGAGCCTGTCGGCGCTTACTGCGAGTGAGCTCGGTTTGCCTTTCGGCCAGCTCCTCTTGTTCGTTCCAATAGGCGACTTCTTCTTCTTCCGTCATTGGTTTTTCGAACGGGGAGCCTTCCCGAGCGGATCGGCTTCTGGTCCTTCTTGGATGTCTGTCGACATCCTCGTCGGTGTCGTTGGAGACATCGCTAGGATCCAGGTCAATATGTTCGGCTTCGTTATCCTCCGAGTCCTTTGCAGGGAGCGGAAGACTTTCAGAGTTCCCCTTCTCGATGGGAGACTTCTCGCTGGGGTTTTGACCGGAAGGTCGTTCCCGCGCGGCTCCTGCTCTATCGAGTGGGGTGGCGAAATCGAGCCTCTTCCCGCGGATTTTGGTGGTTCCGCGGGGACGGATAGCTTGGGTCCTTGCCGTTAAGGTTTCAACCTGTTTGGTCAAGGTATTCACGAGCTTATCCTGTTCTTCCGACCTTTTTTCATAGGTGGCAAACATCTTTTTAAACTCCTCGAGAGTCGCGGCGTTGGCTTGCGCGTTGGCCGCAGATACGTCCGCTACCGGAGTGTGGAGATCGGTGCCGCTGCCTCCGTTAAGGGGAGTTTGCACGTTATCCGCGTCGTTGGTTGACATGTCTGACTGTGTGTGGCTTTTGCGGGTTAGATTGATCCGTAAGGCCCCCTCTCTCTAGCGCCAAACTGTGGGAACCGAAATTCACACTGTCGATTTCCGTTTAAATAAGGAAACTAGGAAAACCCTAATTTCCCAGAGGACCCGGATATCTGTTAATTACCACACGTCAAGCAATCAGAACACGAGAATAACAACGATAAAAATAAGAAATCGAAAAGAGAGCAAAGTAGATCTTATTCCGAATCTGCGTATGAGCGTTACAACAAAGTATAAGCCTGGGCTCGAGAGCTGTCGGCGAGATTCCTAGTTCTAGCAACCCTAAGACGGCTAAACCTAATTGAGTCGCAGCTCGAAATAACAAAAACGGAAAGTTGCCTAAATCGCTCTAAGTGCTAAGTTTTCTCTGAAAAAGTTCCTCCTCTGCTCCTCGCCTAGGACTCCTTATATACTAGCTCCAAGGTCGGTTTACGCTTTTACTCTTCTGCCCTTAAGCCGTCATATAAAAATGGAGATATTCCATTTTTCCCGATCTTCACAATTATCTTCAAAACTTCCGTATTTATCCGCGGAAACTTGACATTTATCCTTCCTCGTGGGCCAAGCGCGAACCATGCTGTGGTTCACGGGCTTTGGTTAAGAAAAATCATAGGATGGGCCTCGAGTCGTGTTTTAGGTCCCTTTGGGCCGTCTTCCGACTCGACACGTTTACTACGAGTTTTCCGCGGTTTCTAATCCGCGAAGTTTGATCGATGAATTAGAATAACGGGAAACATGGACTGAGCTTGCTACGGTCTTCGGGAGATAGCATTCGAAGGTTTGACGAGAATGCAAGGACTGGTGTCGTATCGATGTTCGGAAAGGTTCAATCGCTACATAGCGACCGAACTTTGGCTCGAGCCCGATCGCTACGTAGCGACCGAGCGAAACGAGTGCTCGGTCGCTACGTAGCGACCGAGCTTCGGCTTGAGCTCGGTCGCTACGTAGCGACCGAGCTTTGGCTCGAGCTCGGTCGCTATGTAGCGACCGAGCGGGACGATCGCTCGGTCGCTACGTAGCGACCGAGCTTGGCTGAGCTCGGTCGCTACGTAGCGACCGAGCGGGACGATCGCTCGGTCGCTACGTAGCGACCGAGCTTGGCTGAGCTCGGTCGCTACGTAGCGACCGAGCGGGACGATCGCTCGGTCGCTACGTAGCGACCGAGCTTTGGCTCGAGCTCGGTCGCTACGTAGCGACCGAGCGGGACGATCGCTCGGTCGCTACGTAGCGACCGAGCTTTGGCCCGAGCTCGGTTGCTACGTAGCGACCGAGCGGGACGATCGTTCGGTTTGAATCCCAAAGAATACTTCTTCGTAGAAATAACCTCGTATAGGTTATTTTTACGAAAATTACATCCCTTCTTTTACTAACTCTTTCGGAAATACGATCTCTGAGGATTTTCGGGTGGTAATTCCGTCGTAACCGTTTTTGACCCCAACATCTTCACGAACATATCCAAGAAAAAAAATGAATACATATCTTGAGCCCGTGAGATTACTTGCTTTGCTTCTCCAAGCACCTAAAACTTCACTACAAAAGCTACCAAGTCGTTAATGACCACGAATCATGAGGTTCAGTGTCTCTATGAACCTTACAAAGCTTGGTATCAAAATCTTAGTTTTTTTTTTTGATGAATTTGAAGAGAGAATGAAAGAGATGTGATTTGTGTGCATAAGCAATGAGATATGAAGAGTAAAAATTGAAACTTTGGTGTATTAAGAACTTCAAATTGATTGTTCATGGTGGTTAGTGTATTGATAGCAATGGCAATATTATAAATACTTGGTGAAAATGAGAATGATAAGGTAAAAGAATCATTTTCAAAAAAAGAAAAAAAAATGCAATGGCATTTTCGTGAATAATTCAAACTTCTAGGGTGAATAGGGAAAAAAAGTTTCAAAAAAGCATGGGTTATTTTTGTGTTTGAATTGAAATTTTAAGTCATATTTAAAAATAAACCTATAAATATTCAGAAGATTAATTAATCTATCAATTTTGTTGTCATTCATTTAGTTGAGAAATTGACACAAGTGACATTAATCCTACTATATAAAAGGTACTATTTTTGGAGTTTCTAAGGGGTGCCACATGGGTAGAAATATTCCCCACCAATCAATATGCCATGTCACTACGGGCTTGGTTTCAAACCAATTTGAAGTTCCGGCCCAACCTTGCTCCATTCCGGCCCAACCTTATACACGTGGAGAATATTTTTAAAAACTAAAATACCAACGGACTGGTCCAACCCTGAACTAAAAAAAAGGTTTCCAATTATCTAAATATCTAGAAAACACTCAGCCTCCCCCTGATCACCAAAATATGTTGCTTATGTCCATTTGAATGAAGACGTCCATTACGCTCCTTCCATACGAAATAGATAATTGCTTGAAAGATGAACTTGTGTAGTGTTTTGGCGGTTAAGAGAAAGTAAAATGAGAAGAAATTATTCAATAGAAATTGCATAGATTTTTTTTGAATAGCTGATAAAATATTATTGAGTATATTATTTTATATCAAGTAAAATATATTGAAACCCTTCCTTTTGTGCTAAACACATCTTAAATGGGATAATATAATTATCAATGAACAAAGAATTTGAAATGCGTTATTTTACATTTTTGGGAACATCATTTTTTCACGTAGACATCCTCTATATATTAAAAGAGAAACATTACAACCTTTGAACCATGACACATGTCATCACGAAAATTAAGCTTAGAAAAATAATTTGGTTCATCTAAACATATATTATACTGTTCATTAACCCTAATCTGTTGTGAACAATAGGGGAATTCGTGTGTCATTAATTAATCAAAGTGTTCCCTTATATAGGGGATTACAAGATATGGATAAAAGGAAATAGTACATATCCTTATCCTAAAGTAAAAAGGAAAACCTCTTATAGATAAACATGAAGAGAAAAGGAAAGTCCTAAATCTAAGGTTTAAGGTCGGTCCAATGCATTGGCCGCCTCTCTCTCTTTCTCTCTTGGACGCGGTCTTGGTCTTGGGCCTGGACGCGGTCCGTTCTTCCTTGGCTTGGTTACCAGATATCCATATTGTTCTTAACACTCCCCCTTGGATGCTGTAACCATATGGGCTCGTACCATGCACGATGTTGCCTCGTTAAAACCTCTCTAGGAAAAACCAAAAACCCAAGGTGGGAAAAATGGAAACCATAGACAGGAAAAAGAGTACAACGCATGATACTCCCCCTGATGAAGGCATCACTGAAGATCCTTCAGCCGGCGCATCCCTATCTGATGAACCAGCTTCCTGTGCGTTGAGGTAGGCAGAGACTTGGTGAAAAGGTCGGCTGAATTGTCGCTTGATCGAACTTGAACTACTTGAACCTCCTTTGTCTTCTGCAAGTCGTGGGTGAAGAAGAACTTGGGCAGGATGTGCTTGGTCCTGTCTCCCTTGATGTATCCTTCCTTGAGCTGAGCAATGCACGCCGCATTGTCTTCGTAGATGATCGTTGGTTCCTCCTTCTCTTGTCCCACGGCCAGACCACTCTCTCTTAAGACATGGCCGGTCATGTTCCTCAACCAGACAAGCTCCCGGCTTGCCTCATACATGGCTATGATCTCGGCATGATTGGATGATGTGGCTACTAAGGACTGCTTGGTAGAACGCCAGCTTATTGCGGCTCCACTATGTGTGAATACATATCCCGTTTGAGATCTAGCCTGGTGTGGGTCAGATAAATACCCAGCATCTGCATATCCAACCAAGCTCTCTCCTGGCCGGTTGGTGTAGAACAAACCGAGATCCTTTGTTCCTTGCAGATATCTGAACAGATGTTTCACTCCGTTCCAGTGCCTTAAGGTTGGACATGAACCAAACCTTGATAGTAAGCTCACGGCAAAGCTTATGTCCGGTCTAGTGTGACTAGCCAAGTACATTAAGGCCCCAATGGCACTTAGGTAAGGCACTTCCGGTCCGAGTGCTTCCTCGTCCGGCTTCTTTGGTCCGAATGGGTCCTTCTCAAGGTCTAAGGCCCTCACGACCATAGGACATGGCAAGGGATGAGCCTTGTCCATATAGAATTGCTTGAGTATCTTTTCTGTATAAGTTTCTTGGTGCACAAGGATGCCATTCTCTTTATACTCAAACTGTAATCCCAAACAAAACTTAGTTTTCCCTAAGTCTTTCATCTCGAATTCTTTCTTTAGACATTCAACTGTTTGGGAAATCTCTCCAGAGGTTCCTATAATATTCAGGTCGTCCACATAGACAGACATGATCACGTAGCCCTTGCTGTCAAACTTCTTTATGAATATACATGGACTCATTGGATCATTCTTATAACCCTCTTTCACTAGGTACTCGGATAATCTATTGTACCACATCCGACCTGATTGCTTTAAACCATATAAGGCTTTGTTCAACTTTATGCAATGTTGTTCTCGAGAACCTTTCTTGTCTTTGAGCTCAATGCCCTCTGGAACTTTCATGTGTATCTCATTATCCAGTGGTCCGTATAGGTATGCAGTTACTACATCCATTAGGCGTAAATCAATGTTTTCTTTCACTGCCAGACTGATTAGATATCTCAGTGTAGTTGCATCCACCACAGGGGAGTAAGTCTCCTCATAGTCTATTCCAGGTCTTTGGGAGAATCCTTGTGCTACAAGCCGTGCTTTGTATCTCACTACTTCTCCTTTCTCGTTTCTCTTCCTTACAAAGACCCATTTGTATCCCACTGGTTTGACATCTCTTGGTGTCAATGTTATAGGGCCAAAAACGCCTCTCTTTCTCAATGATTGTAACTCCACGTTAATAGCTTCTTTCCATTTGATCCAATCTGATCTTAGCATGCATTCTTGTATGGACGTGGGTTCTAGATCCTCATCTTTATCCATGATCTCAAGTGCTACCTTGTATGCAAATAAATCATCAACGTTGATATCTTTTCTGTTCCATTGTTTTCCAGACATTACATGGTCTATAGAGATCTCTTGGTTGTCCGGCTCTTCTGTCCCGTGAAGCCCAGCGTCCCGGACCTCACTTTGAGGAACGGCCGGATCATCGGGTGTGGCCGGTACGCATGGCTCGACCATGCTGGTCGGCTCGACCGGTCCATCAATGTCCTGGACGGTTTCTTTGATGCTCTCGGATCCAGCACCTCTCTTGGACTTCCGAGGCTGTTTGTCTTTGGAACCAATCGGTCTACCACGTTTTAAACGTTGCTTAGACTCTGTAGCCACTTGACATTGTCCATCTTGGACGTTCAATCTTATGGGTGCATTACAAGCCGGGTTGTGTGACATTGTTACTCTATTTGGGTCAGCAAATGTATCTGGCAACTTGTTAGCTAGCTCTTGTAGATGTATAATCTTTTGGACTTCTAGATCACACTCTCTAGTCCGAGGATCTTGCCAAGATATTGATGGTCTAAACCATTCTAAATCTTTTGAAATCAACCGGCTGTTATCTCCCCCTAAGGACGGATATTTGGACTCATCAAACTGTGAGTCTTCGTATCTGGCCTTAAACAAATCACCGGTTGTTGGCTCAAGATACTTTATGATACTTGGGGAGTCATATCCTACGTATATTCCCATCCTCCTTTGTGGTCCCATCTTAGTTCTCTGTGGTGGAGCAATTGGAACGTAGACGGCACATCCGAATGTCTTGATGTGGGACACGTCTGGCTCTTGACCCGTGAGTAATTGGGATGGGGAATATATATGTTCACTAGATGGCCTGATGCGAATCAGTTCCGTTGCATGTAAAACCGCATGTCCCCATGCTGATACCGGAAGTTGAGACTTCATAAGCAGTGGCCGGGCTATCAGCTGGATCCGTTTAATGAATGATTCGGCCAAGCCGTTCTGTGTATGGACATGTGCCAGGGAGTGCTCTACTCTTACCCCCATGGACATACAGTATTCATTAAACGCTTGGGACGTGAATTCACCAGCATTGTCTAGACGTATAGTCTTAAGAGGGAAATCTGGAAAGTGTGCTCTTAGCCTTATCATTTGGGCAAGCAGCCGTGCAAAGGCTAGGTTCCTAGTGGATAGTAGGCAGACATGTGACCATCTGGTCGATGCATCAATGAGGACCATGAAGTATCTAAACGTCCCACAAGGTGGGTGTATTGGTCCACATATGTCTCCTTGAATCCTTTCCAGAAAGTTTAAGGTTTCTTTGTGAACCTTAGCTGGTGATGGCCTGATTATGAGTTTCCCTTGTGCACATGCTGCACATGTGAGATTTCGTGGGATAACTCCTTTGAACGTGTGCCCTTGTGAATTTATCATCAGTTTTCGCATCATTCCTGTTCCGGGATGGCCAAGCCGGTTATGCCATAAAGTGAATAACTCGGAGGCATTGGCCTCGATCATACTGATCCTTGCATAGTACAGACCAGTGGTCATTGCGGGCATTGTCTCTAGGATCTTTTTATTGCCTTTGGTGATCAAGGTTATGTTAAGGAATTCTTTGTTTCCTTCTTCCCATGTTTCAAGGTGAAAACCGTTTAATCTTATATCCTTGAAACTCAATAGGCTCCTTCTAGAGCTTGGGGAATACAAGGCGGTTTTGATCTCTAGGTGAGTGCCCTTAGGCATCATCACATAGGCTTGGCCGTGACCTTCAATCAGGCTAGCCTCACCCGCAATGGTGTGTACCTTTGCACTTTGCATTATGAGATTTATAAAGTACCTTTTGTCTCTAAGTATTGTGTGACTTGTGCCACTATCCACCACAAGTACACTCATCTCATCATTCATTCTATAAATAAAATAAACTTTAGAGACTTCATAAGATGTTTAAAACTCTTCTTATTAAAAATTCCATTACATAAAATAAAAACACCAAATCAAAACATAAAGCAATAAGACAATGTGATTCGAAAACTAGTCCTTGAGACAATCGGATGTCTCAAAATCCATTGGGTCTTCTTGGTTATCCTTGTCGGATTCATTGTCAGCATCATACCCATATCCCTTGTCCTCATGGACGTTTTCTTGGATCATGTTTGCCTCCGGGTTCTTGTTCTTGATGCTCTCTTGGTAGAGGTCGCACAAGTGTTTCGGAGTTCTACAATTCTTTGCCCAATGATTGTCACTGCCGCATCTATGGCATAGAGACTTGTTGGACGTGTAAGATGGTTTGGATATGCCACCTCGTCCGCGGCCGTAGCTGCCTCGACCCCGGCCGTAATTGGAACCACGACCACGGTTATTGTGGCTTCCTTTTCGGCCGGTTGAGTAACCGTCTCGACCGTTTGAGTTGTCACGTCCACGCCTCTTGAACCCACCACGGCTATTGCCGTATGGTTTCTTGTTGTCTTGGACGTAATAGGTTTCATTGGGAGGATCTTTCTTCTCGACCTCATGGGCTTCGGGTAGTGGTGCTGTCCCGGCCGGTCTAACTCCGTTACTCTTTAGTAGGAGTTCATTTTTTGCCTCGGCCAGGAGTAGACATGAGATCAGATCAGTATATGTGGCAAAGCCCTTTGTCCTGTATTGCTCTTGCAACACAGAATTCGAGTGGTTGAAAGTTGTATAGGTCTTCTCAAGCATCATGCTATCGGTTACCTCTTCACCACACAGCTTTAGTATTGAGACAATCTTGAATAGAGCTGAATTGTAATCATCCACCGACTTATAGTCTAAGAATCTTAGATGCATCCAATCATGCCTTGCTTTAGGAAGCAACACCATCCTGTGGTGATCATATCTATTCTTTAAAGCCATCCAAAGATCTAGTGGATTCTCGATTGTCATGTACTGATCTTTAAGACCATCAATGAGATGATGCCGCATAAGGCCTAAGGCTCTGTATCGGTTCTTCTCATTCTCATTGTTGTCTTCGATGATAGTATCACCGAGTCCCTTGGACTTTAGACTAATCCTTGTGTCTAGTGCCCACTGTAAGTAGTTGTCTCCGGAGAGATTGAGGGGTGCATAGTCTCTGTTTGCTATTTTCGACATCTGAATCACATCATCATGTAAGGTATTAGGTTCACAATGTGATTCACGTGGCCGCAGGATATAAGCAAGCTCGGCCACAACACGTCTTATGCATTTATGGTATTCAAACAATTCTAATCGACCATTGTGCTATCAATCATGAACCGCACGGTTCTATAGGTTTTCTAACAACCTAAACTCGTATGATCTATATGCTGGTCGATCTTGTTTCAATCAAGTATGAATGCATTACCATGTTCGGATTCATGTAAGCAATCTACCTTATTTTACTTCTCATAACACCTAGGGTTTCCAATCTATGAATTCTTATCAACCTTATGTTAAGGTTTCAAGGCCTTAAGTATTTTGTGTTCTTAGTTAGATTATTTCAAGAAGAACAATCTAACTTTCCTAAACTTCAAAGTAAGCAAGAAATCAAACAAGCAATATCAATCATACAATCGATTTCTATCTTTTAGGGTTTAGGGTTTCGATTCCTTCATTAGGGTTTATCAGGTTTCAGATTAAATTAATCATCATACAATCAAGTTCTAGTTTGGAATCGATTTTAACTTTCTAGTTCTAAGACTTTGTCGATTTTGATCTTGTACTTTTCCTTTAAGGTTTCAACAAGAATAAGATTTCCATAATGATGGATTAGGGTTTCGATCTTATTCTATGTTCTCAGATTGTGTTCATACCTTAGTTTTGTAGAGGTAAAGAACCGGATCACCTGAGAATGGATGAAACTTCAAGCTGATGAGAAAGAACGCTTGCTGCCTCCTATCGGGTCGCTGATGTAGTCTGATGCGAGCTGGGAACGGACGCGAGCTGCGAGCTAGTTGCTGGACGGATGCGTTCTTCTTATGTGCGAGCTGAGGGCACGATCAGGAAGCTGAGGACGTTCGGTCTTGAGAATGCCAAGCTTTTGGAACAATGGAGAACGTCTAGGGTTTAGCTTAGAGTCGCCGGTAATAGGCTTTTAGGTATTGATTTTGGTTTCAGTTGATTAGAGGCTATCGTGCTGATAACGTGTTGTGAACAATAGGGGAATTCGTGTGTCATTAATTAATCAAAGTGTTCCCTTATATAGGGGATTACAAGATATGGATAAAAGGAAATAGTACATATCCTTATCCTAAAGTAAAAAGGAAAACCTATAGATAAACATGAAGAGAAAAGGAAAGTCCTAAATCTAAGGTTTAAGGTCGGTCCAATGCATTGGCCGCCTCTCTCTCTTTCTCTCTTGGACGCGGTCTTGGTCTTGGGCCTGGACGCGGTCCGTTCTTCCTTGGCTTGGTTACCAGCTATCCATATTGTTCTTAACATAATCATATAATTAATTATTAATATAAAAATAGTCTTCATTGTTTTCTTAAATAGAACATACGGAATTATAATATATATGATAATTAATGATTTTAAATAATAAAGATTTGATAATATTTTGTCTTATGTGGCACCCATAGAATTACTTCATTTCTAGGAAGGTTGACAAGACCTTTTATTTGCAACACTCTGAATGTGGTAAATATATGAGATATACTTTAAAAAATATGCAAAAAAAAAAATCTAATGTTTCAGTTGTTAACTTCTCAAATAAATAAAGTTAATATCTATAATTCTCTTATATTTGTATCTATAATCTGTTTATATAACTATTTATGTATTTCTAAATTGTATTGTTTTCCATCAAATTATAATAGTTTTTAAATAGGCAAATAAGAATAACACACAGAATATCAAATTACCTTTTAATTTAATAAAGTGAAACAATTCATTTTAGAATTTTTTTGTATCTTAAAAGAAAATTCATATGTTCTAAATTTATATTATATGTCAATTTTAAAGTAAAAGGGTAATTTTAAAACTACAATTTAAAATGTACATTGTAAATGACTCGAGTAATCATTATATTAAGCATACTCATTTTTATTTATAAAATCTTACGCTTCTAATACACCGAATAAGAAAATATAGCTACATATTTTAGTTCAAAATAAGCTTTGTTAAAATTAAATCGATATCAAATAGTAACTCATTAGAAAGTTAACATCAACCAAGTAAAAACAACTATTATAGAAACAAATCAGAATCACATATATCCATTACCTTCATAAAGCAATGTCAAGTTTTTAAATTTTAATCATTCTTTTGAATATGTGATTAGCTGATATAACTTTTTAATCGTTATGTATCCTCATTATTTTAAAAATAGTTACTACATATAAAAATATACCATAGTATACAGCTAAAAACTATTAAACGAAAAAAACAGTAAGATAACTGATTAGTTTCATAAAAATCTTCAAATACCAACCAAAAAACTAAGTTCTACTAACTCAATGAATTCTACCAAAGATTACATGTTATGGAAACCAATTTAAAAAAATCACTAATAGAAATACAAATATGCTACCAAAAGAAATATAATAGTTAAGAATACTAATCATTCTGTTCAAAAAAATTAAGTTAGTTAAAATTCATATGATAACTTCTTTTATCTACACATTACTAAAATATTAAACATTATATATATAATCAGTATTTATAGAAATATTTCAAATCAATATGGTCTATCATTAACAACTCTCAATTAGAAAATATTAATATTTTAAAAAAAGTTAAAGCGCATAATAAAAATAAACCAAAACAATAAAACGATAAAAATCACTATGGCTACACTAAATGGCAAATATGACATACAAATATACACTTAAACTTTATATTATTTCAATATATATAAATGAACAACTTTGAATCAAATAATGGAACAGTACATCTGTTATACTTTTAAAATATACTATTACTAATATGATGTTTTTAGAAAACATAATATATGAAAACAACGTAACAATTTTTAAAGATTGTTGTAAATAGAAACTAATAACAAAGAAAAGTAGAAAACTAAAAAAATTCTTAATTAAAACATCACTCTTTCGTAACTTTTTCTTTTCATTTATCAACTTAAAAATAATTTTAATATTAAATTATAATAGTTTCGACCTCTAATCAATTGAAACACCAAAATTTTAAAATATAATCTATATTTCCAAAACAAATATTGAAACATTATCCGCGCTATATTTCCAAAACAAATATTGAAACATTATCCGCGCATAGCGCGGACCAGAACCTAGTGGCTCTTAAGTTTTACTAATTTAAATACAGTACCCTGATTTCAAATGGGGTTAATTTGTAAGTCTTTTATATAATTTCCATAGTGTTTTAGGTGTTTCCAAAGATTTATTGTGTTAAAAAAATATTTTCAGGTATTTTGATCGAAAAGCAGATCAAGAACTTTCCACCATTAAGGGTATGACTGTATATACATGTTAGAGTAAATGTTTTGGAGTAAGAGTATTTTACCTAAATTCAGCTAAAAGTTTACCAATCAGACAAAAAATCATTTTTTTTTTACTTTTACCCTAAGCACTGTTGATAAAGTGGAAAAAGTACTCTAAACTTTACTCTTAAGTTGGCAAGTAGAATATATTAACACTGACCACTGTTGCTTTTATCCTTTCAAATAAGTTCAACAGAATAAAAATAAATAATATTTCAATAAATTTATATTTATATACATAATTTTAGTTAAATTAATGTGAAGTTTAATCACATGGTGGTTTTCAAGTGGTAGACAAACTTTGGATTGTTAACAAATTCGGGGTCGAAGGCATCTCATTATATTTTACTCTTGTGGCGCGTGGAAATGAATCTACAATACGGTCCATTTAAACATTCGGAGTGAGTCTATCCGTCGGCCGCAACCCTTTTAAAGATTTAGTCTGAAGCTCTTTATAGATTTGGGATACTTTCAAAGATTAAAAAACGTATAAATATGGGGTGTATTAAATGTATTGAATATATAAATGTGAAATTTACAAATTTAGAGTTATAGAGTATATGAAATATATAATGTAGATTAATTAAGATAAAATATTATTTATTAAAGTTTGATACATATAAAAAGGGAAAATCTCCTAAATAATATTAATTTTTTTTTGTCTCCTAAATAGCTTTCAAAAGTGAAAGTGACCAAAATAGGTTTATTAAAGGTTAAAAAAGTTTTAAAAGAAATTTCAAAAAGTTTTTGTACATTTTAGAAAAAGAAATATATATATATATGTAGAGAATGGGGATAATTTTACTATAGTCTTTGTCATTTGACCTATAAATGCTAATTTAAGAACAAAAACTTGTTTTATGCTTATTTAAGGCTATTTCTCTATAAAATGTATTTTATTTATATTTTAAAAAATTTATTACACAATTATTTTATAACATATCAAAATAACTGAAAAGAACAAAACTATAACAACTTAAACACACACAAAAATCGAAGATAGCGTAAAAAGATAATTGTATTAAAAGATGGAAAGTTTGTGTAAAGGTAAAAAGACAAAAAAAATTAGAAAAGGATGTCATATAACAAGTCTATGAAAAAGTAAATTAAACTCTCAAAGTCAAAGAACAAAAAAAAAGGATAATACAAATAGAAGAAAGGAAATAAAATGTAAAAAGGAAACATTATACAACCGACTTCAACTAATCCAATCCAGTGTTTTTAAAACCGGACCGGCTAGCAAACCAAAATTTTTTTTGGTCATGAGTCTTTGTGGTTCGACCGGGTCTGAACCGGGTTCGATCGGGTCTGAACCAGGTTCGATCGAGTTTACTTAGATTAAACTAAATTTAATTATATTTTATAAATAATATGCATATTCTTAAAAAAAAAAGGTCATATCAAATAAAATGTTTAAATAGCCATAATGTGTAGAAAACTTAAAAATAGCAACTAAATTCTAAAATCAATATGAAAAGCGTATTTGAACTTTATTCGCAGATCTTATCACTCTAAATCTTCATTACCTTTAAAAAAAATTATATACACATTTGGTAAAAGTTAGATTTTGAAATACAAATTTCACAAACGTAAATGTTTCAATTATTTAAATTCTTCAAAACAAGTGATCATGAAATAAAATTTAAACAAAGTGAAAAGTAAACAAAAACAATATTTTGATGTGAATATTAAACTTTTTGAATCTTGTAATTTATGAATTGTAAAGACAGACAAAAAAAAGACGAGAGAAAATACTTTATTAATCTTTAATAAATCTTATTTTTATTTAAAAAGAAGAAAAAATAATTATTTCATTAACAAAATTTTGGCTTATATATGAACCGGGGTTTGTCCGGTTCATTGGGTCAGCCGGTTCCCGGGTTTTTTAACCTATAAATATTGTTTAACCCCACGAAGTTTTCTTAATCATAGAATTGTAGCTAAGATCACAATGAATCCTTCTAGCTTACCGTCCAAGTCAACCATTGGTGTAGAAAAAGCCATTAAGAACCAAAAGGACATAGCGCTGATCGTTTCGAAGCATCTCTTCTCTACCAAAGCCAAACACTCTAACTCCGTTTTCTCACCAGCGTTGATAAACTCCGCGCTCACTTTGGCGGCTTCTGGCCCCGACGGTTCTTCAGTCTCCAACGAGATCTTCTCCTTCCTGAGGTCTTCTTCAACCGACGAACTCAACGCCGTCTTCAGCAAGCTCGTTTCCGTTGTCTTCGCTGACCATAGCGCCCACGGTGGACCAAAGATCACGTCCGTCAACGGTGTCTGGATCGAGCAAACGCTGCCCATTGATTCATCGTTCAAGGATCTCTTTGAGAATGTCTTCAAAGCTGCTTTCGATCGCGTAGACTTCCTAACAAACGTAAGCTTTTTAATCCTAAGTTCTCTTTCTTGATTTAACTCTGTTTCTTGATTTAACTCTGTTTCTATGTTCTGTCTGACATAAAAATTTGATACAACAGGCCGAACAAGTTCGTATAGAGCTGATTAAATGGGCTGAAGATCATACCAATGGTCTCATCAAAGATCTTCTTCCTCCTGGATCCGTCTCGCGTCAAACCGGCTGCGTTTTTGGAAACGCACTGTTCTTCAAAGGAGCATGGGAAGTTCCATTCGACAAGTCTTACACAAAAGACACAGAGTTCCAACTTCTCAGTGGAACCTCAGTGTCCATGCCATTCAATGGCGTTGTATCATAAAGCATGTGTGGAGATTGATGAAGAAGGCGCCGAAGCTGCTGCTGCCACTTTTGTAGCCAGTTGTGGATGTGCGAGATATATGGAGCCTCCTAAGAGGATATATTTTGTGGCAGATCATCCATTTTTGTTCTTAATTAGGGAAGACAAAACTGGAACTGTTTTGTTTGTTGGTCAGATCTTTGATCCTTCCAAGAAATCTGCTTAGGCTTTCGCTTTAGTCAAGTTATGACCGGATAAGTTGAATTAGGTTTGAGCTTTATATTCAATCTTGATTTTATGAATCAATTGATTCATATTTATGTATTTGGTTATTCATAAAATTTTCATTAATCGCATGGTTTTATTTGGTTTTTATAAATTTTCATTTCTTTTGCTTTTTCTAAATTTTGATTAATCAATTGATTCATATTTATATATTTACTAGATGGCCGGCCCGCACCCTGTACGGGCATAAGAAAATTTAAAATATGGAATAAATATTATATAGTTTTTAAAAGTAACAGATTTTACAACATAGTACCACCGTCTTTGGGAGAATTCATCAGTCATGGAAAAAAGCTGGTAGTCAATATTTGAGATGGACGAGAGAGAACACAATAACGTCAGTATGAAGAGGCAGATATTGTGTGTATATATAATTGCAACGTCACAAAATATTTTGTGTGTTTAAGAAGATACTTTCATTAAAAAAAATGGAATAAATAGTGTATAGTTTTAGAAGTAACAGATTTTATATTATCATTAATTAGAATTGTATTGTATATGTGTCGTAATTCTGTATTTAGGTGAATAATATTATTTTTCCATAAATAATAAACAAACATTTATGTAGACATATTAAAAGAAAATATAAAAAAATCAAAATATTATCCATAAATAATATAAATTATGAAGTACATTTCTCGATAAAGAAAGCAAATTCAATTAGAAACGTGCAAAAAATTAAATAATTTTTGTAAGCAATTTGACGGGTTAACATTATTTGATAGATTTATAAATTTCTAAATTTTATTGAACATGAAATAATATTAAATTGACATACCGTCATCGGTCTCCTAACTCATCACAACCCATCTGGCAAATACAAAAAAATAAATAATTGTAACAGTTTATATATTTTAAAATTTGTATTTGAAAAAAAGTAGATTAAAATTACGTACCGTGACTACGGAATATTCTGAAAAATTTGTTTGTAGACAACATTCAATATTTTTGTCTTCGGCTTCCCTTCTTTACCAGTTATTAGGATTTTTAATCCAGATCTCAACTTAACTCTTGAAAGTGCAACTTTGTCTTGCATTTTGTAAGTATTTTATAAATTATTTTAAAATTATGATAAATTTATTCTTTAAACAACGATAAATAATTTAAAAATAATATTAAAACTTTTTTTTGGATTTTGTAATATTTAAAATAGTTATTATATAATTATATTCGAACACAATTCATCAAGTAGAGGATAAAACTATTATAATTATCTTATATAAAATTCCGTTCATTTTATTTTATAGGTTATAAATATTAAAAGTAATAAATAAAACATTATTAGTCTTTCAATAATTTCGAGAATAGTTTCCATAAATTGTTATTTGTAATATTCGTTAGATTATATGGCAAGTGATGTCAAACGTCAATAAGTTAAACAATTCTTCCATATTTGGAAAACATATATATATATATATATATATATATATAGATATAGATATATATCTACTAATAATAACAATCACAATTAATTCCAAAGGTTGTGAATTGATAGGTTGTGTTTTAAAACATGTGACTCTAAAAAATATTAGATTTAAGGGTTGTGTCTTTTCATCATAAATTTATAAGTTATGTTTGTTCATTAAGATGTCTTTTGGTTAAAGGTTATGTTTGTTCATCAAGGTGTCTCTTTGTTAAAGGTTGTATCTTTTCATCATAAAAATGTATATTAATTGATTTTTTGTTAAAAAAATTATTTATTATCATTATAAAGGTGTTATTTTAAATAACTAATTAAAATATGAAAGTTATGATTATTCATATGAATTTTTATAAAAAGACATATTGTTATGAAAAGACATATTTTTTATATTATTTCCACAATCTATAAGAACTAATGCAATGTTTAAGATGAAAAGTTATATCCTTTCATATTTATTGGAATGTTTTCATTCTTTTTATTTAAATGTATTAGTTTTGAAAGTTGTATCTTTTCATAAGCGATAGATACAACTTATCATATTAAAAACTAAGAAACACAACTTTTCATATAAATTTTTAAGAGATTCTATTTTTATATAAATATTGTCACTATTTATATATATTTAAACGTTACAATCAGACGGTCATCATTGTCTGTTTTATAATCTAATGGCCCTAATTTTTTGCTTTAAATAACTTATTTCTTGTCGCAACTCTTCTATGTGAAGAGTTACCTTTTTAAAAACACATATCTTCTAACGTACCTTTTCACTATCTATATATTGAATTTTTTGCGCGCGGAATGTTTTTACAAAATCGTTTCATAAATTGAATAAAAAACAATTGATAAGATAAAACCCTAAACACACGAGAAATAAAAAGGGAGAATATTATACATGTTTTAATCTCTCCCTACCTCTATCTATTGTTTTTGCACTTTCTCTCTCTATGGCTTCTTTGTTCTATCACGTTTGCTCTTAAAGCGCCCATCTCTGTCCTACACAAACGCAAGTCAACCTCAAGGTTCGTAAATGTCTGTTTTTCTCATTCTACTTTCTCTGTCTTTGGTTTGGATCTTATTTGATTTAATGTCTTTGAAATTGATTGGGGACGAACTCTTTCTGTATCGAATTAGAACTTTTTCAATTTGATCTGTAAAACTCTGTGATTATGAGAACGAGCACGTCAATTAGAACTTTTTCAATTTGTCTGTAAAACATCAATAGTTTTTACTTTTCTTCCATCGAAGTCACATGTTTTAGAAGTTTATTTTGCTATAGAAGTTTTATATGTTTAGCTGTAAGTTTTTCCAACCATCGTTAACGTTTCATAATTTTTATACATGTCGAAGTTTGTATATATTAGCATTAAACTATCCGAACATTTTTAGGTTTACATGAAAGCGTTCAAAATAGGATAATAACTATAGCTATTGATGCCGCTAGAACATAAGAACAAATAAAATAAGATTGCAAGTCTCATTTAAAGTAGTAGAGTAACGCCAATCTGAGATTTGTCTCTTTTAATATGCAAGTCTCATTGTAAAAGAATTTGATCTTTGTCTTCTCTCATCCACGTCTCCATCGGATCCATTACGATTACGATGGTTTTTGATGGCACGGCTGTTTTCTCCTGTAGTGGTGTTTGGTGACGACAATGGTGGCTCCTCCTTAAATCGCATCCAAGCCGAGAGGCGATTAGAGGGAAGGAGAGAATGATGATGACAAGAGGATAACAATGGCAACTTGCGATCGATCATCATCGCAAAATATAAAAAAGACTTTGGAAGATAAGAGATTTCACAAATGAAAGGATTCATAAAACTTCCATAAAGTGAGATATATGAGATCTTTTACAAATGGAAAAACAAGAAAATACTTTAGAAGTAACGGATATATGAGATCTCTTACAAATGAAAATACAAAGAAAAACTTTAGAAGTAAAGAATTATTATTATAGACACGACTGGTTTCAAAGAAGTTCGTGGATTTGTTCTTGTTATAGGATCTCAAGTGTGAGATACAATATTAATCTATTGGTTCAGAGATCTACAATCGTTAATTTGAAATCTTTTGACTCTCAAATTACCTCGGGCCATGGGGTAACTCTGTGTTTGTGCCAATACATTATTTCATAGTGATTGCAGTGATGCATCAATCACTCTTATGATTCGGTCATTTTGTTAAGAATATATTAAAATATATCCAAAAATATATAATTAACATATCTTAAATTTGATGTATAATATAAAGATAAAGGTCACACGTTTGGTTAGGGGAAATAGGTGTTTCTAGATCGATAGAAAAAAAATTAATTGAAGCGATCACGTGGGACAATGAGTTTTTGTTTGACGGGAGGATAAGAGAAAGTAAGAAAGAAGACAACTTTATATTCGTATAAAACTATATGTTTTCAATAATATATCAAAATAACAACAAACAAAAAGAGTTTGAAAGTTTTACTCTGAAGAGAGATTTGATTGAAGTTTGAAGTATAATGAGTTTTTGTTTAATATACTAATTATTAAATATAAAACAATTGTAAATATTTATGTAAAAAAATAATAAGTAGACATGAGAAAAAAAAATGAAAAACACAATTTTTCATCTCAAAAACTTGGCAACCTAATTAATATTAAAAGTTGTGCCTTTTCATACAAAAAAAAAAACTGAAATAGTTTTTGTAAAGTTGTCAAATTATAAATTGATGTATTCATCTATAATTTATGTCTTTTCATTATAATGTAAAAAGTTACATGTTTTTATTCTTTTTATTTTTTAAAATGTATTATTTTTAAATGTTCTGTCTTTTCATAAAGCAATACATGCAATCTTTCATCTTAAAAATTAACAAATTCAACTTTTCATATAAAAAACTTAAGAGATTCAATTTTTATATTAATACACTCTTTTTAGATATAAAATAATTGTAAATATTTATGTAAATTAATAATAAATAGATATGAGAAAATAAAGGGGAAAATACAACTTTTAATATGAAAACTAATAAAGAAAATTTTCATGGACTTTTTTTAAAAGATTCTACTTTCATATATAAATTAAAAGATTCAAATTTTCATATTAATACACTGATTTTTAAATATAAAAATTGCAAATATTTATGACATAATAATGAACATATATGAGCAAAGTAAAAACAAAAAGACAGAAGTTTTCATCTCAATGCTAATAAATATAACTTTTCATATTAAAAACTTAAGAGATGAAAAATTTTCATATTAACACTGTTTACACAATTATAAATATTAATATGGTGTCATCAACAAAGATATATAAATTTGTTTTGATCTAAGAGGTATGAATGTGTAATAATCTAAAAGGTATAAACATGATGTGTTCTAAGAGGTAAGAGCATGTTATGATCGAAAGGGCGAATGTGTCATGACCGAAAATGTGCAATGGGTCCTGACCGAAAGGTTACGAACGGGTTGTGACCAAAAAGATACGAATGGATCATGACTAAAAAAGTATGAAAGTGTCATGAACGTAACCAAAATGGTGCAATAGGTTTGACCAAAAAGATGTAAATGGTCATAATGAATAGATATGAACAAAGTAAAAATGAATAATGGTACCATAAAAGTGGTAAACAAAAAATTCACCCAAGAAAAATGTGTGATTTACCAATAAAAATATGTAATATACAAGATCTGTTAAAGTTGTCATATAATCAATCATGTTTTGACTATTACATATTTTTACAAAGCTTCAAAAATCATGAATATAATATTTGTCACTATAAATTACCTTACTAAATTATTAAATGATTAAATTTAAATGTATTTCTTATTTTAATTAATTCAAAAATGTTAAATATCATTTAAATTTTCATAAAACTTACCTAAATTAATAGAAGATTTATATTTTTGGTATTGACATATTTGTATTTTAGTTGTAATCTAAAACTATAAAATATAAGTTTTTTATATTATCTATAAATGAATATAAATACATATATTCTAAGCTTTGACATGATAAAAATAAAATCTTTGTATATAAAAATTAAAATTATAAAGTGATATGTATTCTTTTTTTAAATGAGCTCCCACGCGATATCGCGTGGGTTTCGTACCTAGTATATATATAACAATGACAAATTAAATAGTAGAGTATGTAAACACCTGTTTTCTACCAGCGTGAGTTAGAATACCGCCGTATTTAAGAATCATAAGGGCCTCTACAGGTCTTTATTCTTCGCCTTCACCATCCCACTTCAGCGGCTTCAGTTGAACCTTCATGTATATCCCTGAGAAATTTCCTCTATGTGTCATTCCAAAAGGTTCTCTGCTGTGAGAAAATGACCTCATGAATTAATAAAAAATGCATAACGGTAGCTTACTTATAAGATAGTATATTCAACAAAAAAAATGATATAAGATAGTATTACTAAATGATACTATGTAATACTTTCCCGGACAATATTCAACAAAGAGAGAGAAAGTACTAAAGAACCTCTTCAAGAACTGCTTTAACTTGGCGAAGCTTCTCAGCATGTTCAATCAATGTTTTCTGGATCACTATCACTCTCACGACCTGGTCTACATATAAAAAAAGGAAGACCATATTGTCGTTACCAGTATTCAACACATGGAAAAGATAGACCAGACATGCTTTTTGGAGACAAGACACAAAGAGTTGAGTTCAGGGTTCTAAAGATGAGGAGCTTTTGCCTCTAAACACATTTTTCTTAGAACACAAGCAGCATTGTCGTAGTACCTTAATAGTATGAGAGGAGAGATTTGTGAATAATACTTTAAAGAATAAAAAGAGAATGTTTGTATTTTAAGACCTTGGGTGTCTCCTATATATATACAGTCGATTTATTCTCATATTAATGATTTTAATATTTTGCACAATAAATAAAAAAATCGTTTAAAAAAAGATATTAAATGTGTATTGTCAAAAAATGATTTGCATATGATATGATTTTAACTTGCGCAAGTAATCCATATTAGAAAGGTAAGTTATTAAAAACAAACAACCTAATTAGAAACATTAAAATATTTTGTAAGGAATATAATAAATATGATATCAACATGCGCAAGTTTACCGTTTGAATAATAAGGAAAGTTTTTAATATTTGTCTTAATTCTAAATCATGCCCAAGGGTAAACTAAATCGATAAAATTTAATGATTTCAACTTGCGCAAGTAATTCATATTGTGAATAAGTGATTTGCATATTTAATGATTTCAACTTGCGCAAGTAATCTATATTAGAAAGGTAAGTTATTAAAAACAAATTTTGTCAATAAGTTATTTGCATATTTAATGATTTCAACTTGCGCAAGTAATCCATATTAGAAAGGTAAGTTATTAAAAACAAACAACCTAATTAGTAGGGGTGGACACTTTACCCGATATCCAAAGTGGCACCCGAACCCGATCCGAAAAACCCGAACTGAAATCCGAACCGAATTAGAAAAATACCCGAACGGGTATTGAATAAGGAGAGATTGGATACCCGAACCCGAACGGATAATACCCGAACCCGAATGGATATCCGAAGATAACCGAACATATGTATAATTAACCTTATATTTCTAGTTTACATCTCTCATTTTATATAAAATATTTATATTGATACTACACATACTTTAAGTTCATATGATATACATACAATTACGAAAAAAATGATTTGCTACTCACTTAAAATGCATGTCAAGTTTTTTATTTAAAAAATTAACAAAAAGTTACATCCAAAATTTAAAAAAAAATAACTAAATTAATGCCTTTTTAGTTTTAAAATGTTATATCCAAATCTATTAACTATTCAATCTATTAAAAATAAAAAATTAGTTAACTGAAAGTTATATTTTTAAATATAAGAAACTTGAGAAATGAAATTTTTTTTTTTTTTTCAAAATCTAAATATCCGAACCAGATCCGAAATAACCGAATCCGAACTAAAAATACCCGAATCCGACCCGAAGTACAGAAATACCCGAACGGGTTCTACACTTCTATACCGAAATATCCGAAAATCCGAAATACCTGACCCGAACCCGAACGGGTACCCAAGGCTAAACTAAATCGATAATTATTATCCCCTAGCTATATATGGGCTTTAACAAAATCGACAATAGTTTTGGGCTTGTCTACATAAGCGATTGATTAAAATAAATGAAAAAGAAAAAGTAAAAAAAAACCAGCCAATAGAATTATAACGTTTTTCCTGAGAAGTTCCATATAAGTGCTACTTCAGCAGAAATCACTAAAGTGACTTCTCTTTTAATGTATAGGGGATATTAAATATTGAATCAACCACCTAGTATCATTTACGGCAGCAGTGCTCTGTGTTCACCTCTGTTCTTGTCTTTAACACAGTGCAACATATTAGCCTTTCCGTAGAGAGTATCTTCCATTTAAATATTACACATTTGTTAAATTCGGTGTATTAATTAATACATGCCAGGAACAAAAATATGTCGCTGATACTTTTCAGCTTACTCCCATGAGTTAGCCGGTGGATAGTACTATCATCTTTATCTTTTTAGGTGCTCCCATTAAAAAATTCAATTGTGTGAATCTTTCTCGTGTCTGCGATCATAAGTTTCACTTACCAGTTACAATAAAAAAAGTTCTTTATTGCTTCTGTTTTTATAAAGAGTCGATTAAACGGTGGCTCTTAAGCTATATTATGTTAAGAGAATATAATACGAAAAACGTGGTTAAACGACAAAGTGGCTAATCACGTATGATTCTCATGCTGTTAAGAAGAATAGGCCAATTTTGTTTCTGACAGCGTCAATAGAAGTTCAAGCAAGCAATAAAATATTTCTACTTTTTATTGTAGACTTGTAGTTTGTTTATAACAAATTAACAAATAGACATATGAATGTGTTTGCTTTAGACTCAAGTCACTCGATAATCACCATGAATAAACAATACGCATGCAAGAAGGCAGGAACAATACACATATCAAAACCTGTTTGGATGTAATGTCCTATATATCGCAAAAAAAAAAGTGTATGCCTTTTGTTTTTTCAGCTTAGTAAATAACTTTTCACATATACTATGATTTCAATCGTAAAAAACGATCATTATAAATCGAGAACTGTATGTGTTTCTAAGTGAGTATGTGCCTATAACCCACATGAACATTGTGGGGGGACATCACCTCATTTGTCCATCCTCCTCATCACTCAATCTCCTATACCTACTAAAATCATCTATACCCATAACTCTTTAATGAATTGTGGAAAGACTAAACTGACCTTGATTTGGGGGGATGGGTTGAATGAAAATCGAAAATTGTAATGTGATTGGGTTGGGTTTGTGATTGAAATCGTTGGTTTGGGAAGTTTGGTTAATGGTTTTATTAAAAAAAAATTAATTGAGAAAAGCTTAATCTTCTTCCTCCCCCCCCGCAGCTCCCCCCGCTCCCCTCCCCGAGCAGCTCCCTCCCCCATCCCCGCTCCCCCATCCGGCTCTGTCGCCGCAGCTTCTCTCCTCCTCCTCCATTTTCAAAGTGTTTCCGGAGGTCTAGAGTTGGGTATTGCAGGTAAACTCAGGTCCCCCAACTTCTCTTGAGAAATGCATGTATTTGGAATCGAGCTAGGAGCAATGCACAACGGCATTGTTTAGTTGATGGGTCAATTAGTATAGCGATTTGGTATAAAATGCATTAATGTGGTTGAATTAAACGTTGATAGATGCGATTCGAAACCTAGTGTTTTGGATTATTGTTGGAAAACTGAGAAAAGTGGAATAACTAGGAAAACTCGAACAACTGGTATAACTTTGTTTTTGTTGATCTTGTGCGATATTTTTGGCAGGATAGAATGACCAATAACGTATTCGTACATTTTACATATGAAGACTGCATGTATGGTATATCTGTGAAGGCATCAGTGGAGGATGTGACGTTGTCAATGTTACATGAAAAGATATATAAGAAGCTTGGGTTGGATGAACGTAAGGAAAAACTGAAATTGAGCTACATTCCGATGGTGATACGTTGCAAGAAAGCTGTAACTATTGCTGATGATGACGATCTTTATGTTTACCTCGGATGTGTCGATAAAGAGAACCAAAGATGTCTTTTGGTTGTGGAGAGTAGTGAAAGGTCGGGAGCGAGACCACAAGATAAACTTTCGATAGCGGGTAAAAGTTCTGTTGGTATGAACTACAACGATTTGCAGCTATTGGAACATGAAGTTGGACCTAATGCCATTACATTGTACGTTGGTGAGAACCAGGGGAATAACGAGGTGAGTGCTAAAGAGACTGGTACTGGTATGGAGACTGATACTGGTATGGAGACTGATACGGCTGCGGAGACTGATACGGCTGCGGAGACTGATACAGGTATGGAGAATGATACGGCTGCGGAGACTGATAAAGGTATGGAGAATGATACGGCTGCGGAAACTGATACTGGTATGGAGAATGATACTGCTACGGAGAATGAAACGGCTGCGGAGAATGAAACGGCTGCGGAGACTGATACCGTACATCCAACCGCCGATAAGTATGTTGAAGAGCCACCTGCAATAGTACGGAGTAGTTGTATAGAGGAATGGGGCGATGGTTTGAGTCTTAATAAACATGACGAATTTCCAAGTAAGAAGGCAATTCAGGAGATGGTGGATAGAGCTGCATATTGTGAATGTTATCGTTATGTCACTAAAAAGTCAGATCGAAATCGATTGGTGATAACATGTTCGCAAGCTGACTGCAAATGGGTAATACGAGCTTCAAGGATTGCTGGGACAGAAATTTTCTCAATAAAAAGCTACACGAAGATGCATACATGCTCGCGGACACAACAAAGTGACAGCAACGACAAGAGAAGAGCGTCAGCAGAAGTAGTGGCAAGTTTTTTGAATGAGGAATTCCCAGGAGATGTGCAAACTCCAACTCCAAAAGATATTAAGGCTCTGGTTAAGTCCAAACTTGGTGTCATGATATCCTACTCCACAGCATTGCGTGGAAAGAATTTGGCTTCTTGTGATACACGTGGTAGTCCGGAAGATAGCTACAGGATGATGTATAGCTATTTGTTCATGTTAGAGAAAATGAACACGGGAACAAAAACTAGTGTGAAATTGGATGACTCAGGTAAATTCAAGTACCTCTTCATAGCGTTGGGAGCTTGCATTGAAGGGTTTGCAGTTATGAGAAAAGTGATTGTTGTCGATGCAACATGGCTGAAGAACGGATATGGGGGTGTTCTAATTTTTGCCAAAGCTCAAGATCCTAACCGTCATTGCTATCCACTTGCGTTTGCTGTACTTGATGGAGAGAATCATGCTAGTTGGACCTGGTTTTTTGAGATGCTTAGAAGCGTTATACCAGACTCTTCTGAACTGGTTTTCATGAGTGATAGAAATCCAAGTCTGATATTTGCAATAGCAAACGTGTACCCTCAGGCTCACCATGGTCATTGTTTATGGCATTTGAAGGAAAATGTTAAAGGGCATGCTTCTAACGTCACCAAAGATGTAGTCGGGCATAGATTCATGGAGTTGGGAAAGATGTACACAATGGCTGATTTCAATGCTGCTTACGAAAGATTTAAGCTAAGGTTCCCTTCAGCTTACACGTATGTGGAGGAGAAAACTGAAAAAGACAAATGGGCAAGGGTTTTTTTCCCACGTGACAGGTACAACTTGGACACAAGCAACAGCGTGGAATCAATGAACAAAGTGTTTAGAGAGGCAAGGAGGTGGGCCTTGATACCAATGCTGGATTGTATCATTAGGACATTCTCTGATTGGTTTAATCAACGTCGGAAGGATGCTGTTTCACAATCATTGGGTACCATGCTAGTGCCTCTGGTTGAGAACTACTTGCACGATCTATGGGTTCTTGCGCGAACGCTACCTGTGCGGGAGCTTAATAGTTATGAGCTAGAGTACGAGGTCAAGGATAGTCATGGGAAGATGTTTTTGACGAACTTGATTGCCAAAACTTGTACTTGCAAGGTGTGGGATTATGAAAAGATTCCTTGTCTGCACGGACTGGCTGCTTATATCTATTACACTAATGAGGTGGATAATGGGGGTGGTAGGAGCCGTGATATCAACATAGTATATCATGAGTTGTGCTCAAAATACTATTGGACGGAACTGTGGGCATTGGCGTATTGCAGGACAATTTATGCTGTGCCAGACATGTCTGTATGGGAAGTCCCGGATCACATCAGGGAGCTGAAGATCATACCTCCGGATCCTATCAAGCGGAAGGGAAGGAAAAGAGTTAATAGACTTCCATCTGGTGGAGAACGCCGTAGGAGGACACAGAACAAAAAGCGGCCTAGGCAAAATTTTGGTTTCAATTGGCTGTTATTTGGAAATGGTTCAAGCCCTTCAGAGCAGAACACGGCCTAACCACAACTTGTTACTCTGTAATTTGTATTTTTTTTGGAAAACTCTGGAAAACTATTTTATCATCTTTGTAAAACTGCATTGTGTTTCGAGTGTGACATTATTATTATGTAGATGGAAACTTGATTCGTTATGACATTTACTATTATGATTACTCTAGTCTGACTAATAATTCAATTAAACATGTTTTTTTCAAAACTTTCTCAAAAATTATGAAAACTCTTACTATCTCCATAATAAACCTTATAGTTTCACTCACACTTTGTGAATGAAGAACATGTCACAAAAGAGATTATCAGGTAATGTTTGTTTCCCAAATATTTGTGCAGTGAACAAGATAAATATCATGTTCAAGTACTAAAATCGAAAGTAAAACAAGAAAACCAAACTGAAAGCACTGGTAACACTGAATAAATTATAAACCACAGAAAGTACAACTATGAGCAAATCTCGTAAAACTAGTATCTTATGTAAAACTAAGAACAAATTTCGGGGAGGGAAATGAAATTACATTGGCGCCAAAACATATGAGGGAAAATAATTATTTTAATTATTTTAACTATTTTCATTTTCTTTCTCTATTTTCTTCCATTTCCCCTCTATGTCACGTCCCATCTCTCTCTCTCTCCACTCCATCCCTCTACTTCTCTCCCTCCTCCCCCTTCTTTACCGAGCCATCTCTCTCTCTCTCTCTCTCTCCACTCCACTCCATCCCTCATTCCTCTCTCTCGATCTCTTTCGGTTTCTCCCATTTCTCTCTGACAGTAATAACTGAAGCATGACTCATCCCGACGAGGAGTACAGTCACATGAAGGCCTTGAAGAGACACAACGACATGCTTGGTTTCGTGGCTGATGCGCAGTACGGCGTCCCGACCAAGTGCCCGTGTGGTGGAGGTATCATTCCCGAGGTATCTCCGTGTAACAAGTTTCCCAATGATTTTGATACGCAACCTGGAAGGAGGTACTTCACCTGCAAAAACTTTGAGGTAATTTTCATGTTGTGCAAAACTGGTAAAACTTGTATAACTAGAACCTGCTAAGCAGGTAAAACTTGCATAACTTGCTAGGAAAACTAGGAAAACTAGGAAAACTAGGAAAACTAGAAAAACTAGAAAAAACTAGGAAAACTAGAAAAACTAGAAAAAACTAGAAAAACTAGAAAAAACTAGAAAACTAGGAAAACTAGGAAACTGGTAAAACTGGAAAACTTGAAAAACTTGTATAACTTGTGATAAAACTTGTGCAGAATAATGGTCTCCACTTTCGTACGCCGTGGGTGATCGCGATTCAGGACGAGGTTACTAAGTTAGTAGACCGTGTCAAAGAGATGGCTGAGGAGATTGATCGCCTCAAGGCTCAGCTTTACCAACTCCACCGTCCATGATCCCATCTTGTTGCTCTAAGTTGTTGTTGTTCTAAGTTGTTGTTGTTCTATGTCTTATGATGGTACTTTGATCCATGTTGCTACTTTCCTTCTCTATGTGTGTGTCTTATGACTCTATGTGTGTGTCTTATGACTTAAACTATCTATCTAATGTTTATGTGTTTTGTGGTTTACTTCTCTATGCGTGTGTCTTGTGACATTATACTAAAATAACAAGTTTGCAACATCAAACCAAAATCAAGAAAATGATTAACTAAAAGTCGAAAAATGATTAACTAAAGTCACAGACCAAATCTATATTATCATTCAGGACGTGAAAATGATTAACCAAAAGTCGAAACTCTATATAACTAATTGACATGAAAATGATTAACTAAAAGTTTGCAACATCAAACCGAAATAACAAGTTCAAAGTACCATCAAATCAAAATAACAAGTTGAAAGTACCAAAAAGCAAACATATAAAAGACACACAAAATAAGTTCAAAGCACAAGACATTGTGCTCTTAAGATCAAGTCACAACCAACATAGACGCGTCCCCAACTAGAACACATGATCTTCCTAGTTCACCCGGGAGGAAGAAGCAATGTCACCTGCAGATTTAAGACACTCCTTACTTGGAGAACAGACACACATCAATGGCAAAGTGTTCCCATCTCCAACCACATTGAAGACAAAGCTGTCTCCAATGTGGCATTTGTTTTCAGCACAGAACTTTCTCCACCCTTTGATGTAGTAGAAGCCGCCTGATTCGTTAAATCGCATTGACACATTCCACGCCTTTCCCTCTATGTTCACTAGTTTCGCCTTCTTGCATTCTTTGTTCAGAGCATTACAACCAGTAGCCCCCACAGGGAGATTCTGCAACAAAAGAACATAAACATATGTGTCAGAACAACATAAAGATGTGTAAGTACACAAAAGAACACTCGTTTCACTCACAAGTTTGTCTTCACGGACATTAGAATCCGTGACCTCAGCCTTAAAACAGTAGTCCCACGAGTAAGAAAACCTAGCCCCTGTTCCTGCTGAAACACAAGAAACAAACAACAACTTCAAAAAACCTCATAAGTAACCTATGCTAGTGCGGTGACTTTGAATCACACTTACTATTGTTCTGGTGGTCATGGGCTTCTTCCATTGAGTTGGGATATGTGTACTGGATGTCACAGCAGCTCGGACCAAAGGGAGTGACGTGAAAGACCATGGAACCTTTGAGTTTGAAGATGACAATGTCTCCTATTCGAAGGTCATGTGCCTCAGCGAACTCCTTCCAACCTCGGGTGAGTCGCCTCTCTTCTTGTATCACTTGCCATGTTTGATCCATAGCGTCGGATGTTAGTGTCCATGTGTTCCCATTCGTCTTCCCTTGGATGTGCTTGGAGAAAAATACAATGGGTATTGTCTGCAATCAAGATTTGAGGTAAGTTACACAAACAAGGAAGAAATCAGGTTCTTGCAATCAAGAAAAGGCAATACAGAGAGTGTGTTTACCAAGTGAGTCTGGAATCCAGGAAGCAAAGGTTGGAAGAAATGAGGTTCTTGCGGTTGCACCATCTGCAAACAAGAAACAAAAGCTAGACAAAGTTAGACGCATGTCAAGGAACTTGCTAAAGTCACAGACCAAATCTATATCATTCTATATCATTTTCAGTTTTATTTAACCATTTGCTAAAACCGAAAACTAGCAAATGAACTCAATCAAGCATCATGAACTCCATCGACTGAGCTAGCATAAAATTCTCAATCAAGCATCATGCACTCGATATAACCAAAACTAGCATCATGAACTCGATCAACAGATCTAATTCATGAACTCAATCAATCAAATACGCTAAGCAAAGCCGTCACTCGATCGATGGACCGAATCTAAAAAACCCTAAGCAACTTAATTAACCATTTGGTGGTGTCGCCATCTAAAAAACCCTAAGCAACACTAAACAAAGCCGACGTTTTCTCCAACCCTAAAGAAATGAACCGACGTTTTGTAGTTTCTTCATAAAAATGGTAAACTCGATCGATGGAGAAACAGAACCGACGAGGAAGACATACCTTCGGTTGTGTCGCTATCGGTGGGATTGGCCGTTGCTGGTCAGGAGTCTCCTCTTCGGTGGAATTGGCCGTCGCTGGTGGGGGTAGCGGGGATCTCCCTCGGTTGTGTCGCCGAAGTGTCGAGAGAGGGAAGGGCTTCCCGAAAATGAGAGGGAATCGGGTCTGGTTTGGGGATTTAAGATAGGGAATTGGTACCATTCGGTTTTTGGACGGTTATGTTTTAATTTCGGGTCGAAATTAGGGATTGGTTCGTGGTTCAACTCAATTCGGTTATTCCTTTGGTTAAGGTAGGTACAACCGGTAAATACTTCAAATGTTCTAGGGTTAAATGTAATTTCCGGCTTTTTATTTAACTTACCATTTTTGTTTTGTTTTCATGTCTTACAGAGATTAGAGATATAGCTGGGTGGGTATAGGAGATGATGTGGGAACGTATCATTCAGTGTACAAAACTATAGTGTGTATAATGATATTCTGTTTATTTTCAAATATTACAAAAAAAATAGCACTATGTTCTTCTGCCATTATATATAGGGCGTATATGGAGATAAATAGTAAGTAGAATAGCGTTCATTATTATTTGTACAATTTTAAACATCAACATAAATAGTAAATAGAATAGCATTATATCTGAATGTGTTTTAAATCTCGGTGTACCAGTAAAATGAAAAGAAAATCATGTTTTAAGCCTGTTATAAATATGAGTCTAAATCATTGTAAAATTATTCATTTACATAATAATATATAAATCCTAAACAGATATTTGCCTCAATATGTTTTGCTTGCTTGGCTTTCTTCTAATTTGATTGGCGATTGTTAACAACAAGCTTCATATTTCATGTCAACAATCTTCCTTGCGTCTGCAATTACGGTCACAGCAAACAGATTACTTGAAACTTTGCAGTTCAAGGTATATATATATATATAGAACTCCTGTCTGGAATAAGTAGTGTAAAAGGTGACCCCTACCTAAGTGACATGCTAATTGAATATTTCCAAAATTAATCATATAGTTTGCCTACAAAATAATTGGTTATTAACGTATTAATCTAATAGTCCTGATGTTATAAAGAACTTTATCCTTCATGAAAATGACAGGAACCAGTACACATGGCTCATAAATATTTGCCATTTTCTGCGTCACGAGAAGCTTATGAAAGCAACAAAGATTTTACATTTTTACGGTCGAAGTTCCTTATAACATTAATTTTGCTGCTATAAATACCCATTTCAATGTGTTTGCTTTGGACTCAAGTCACACCAGAAATACCATGGGTAACAATAAGCCATTGTCATTCATCACTTTGTTCCTTCTCGTGTCAGCTGTTGCAGTATCGGCTGGAGATGAAGTGGAACCCGTCAAGGACACAAATGGAAACCCACTCAAGAGTCAAACCCAGTACTTCATCCAACCAGGTTCAGACAAGAAAGGAGGCGGTCTTGTCCCAGCAAGCACTGACTTAACTCACTTGTGTCCATTAGGTATTGTCCAAACACTCCTTCCATTTCAGCCAGGCCTTCCTGTAAATTTCTCCAATCCATCTTCCCAAAATGATGATGTATTGACAACAAATACCGATCTAATTATCGAATTCCAGTCTCCGATATGGCTCTGCCCTTCTTCAAAGATATGGAAAGTCGATACCTCCTCAAGTTCTGACAAGAACTATGTAACCACTGGTGGTAGCTCCAGCACGAGAGAGAGCTTTTTCAGGATTAAGAAATATGGAAACGACGAAAGCACTTACAAGCTAGTTCACTACGAGAGTGACTCGGTTATAAAAGGTATTGGTGCAACCACCGGTTTTTTCGGAGCACCCATTCTTGTTCTTAACGATGATAATGATGATAAGAATGTTTTTCCAGTTAAGTTCCGTGAGGTTGACACATCCACAGAGAATGTGTTTTCGAAGGGTCTTAGGATGTTCCCTACTTTCTAAGTTACCGAGATTTCAACGAGTGGTGTTTAATAAGTTGTATTATGAAAAATAATGGGTTGAAACAATACCTCTACACCATCTTTCGTTTGATTTAATAAGAAGTTAAATGTGTCTTTGCTTTTTGGTTCCAAAGGGTCTTTGTTCTTTATGAAACCAAACTCTTGTCAAATTTAAGCAAACCAGTACAACCAAAACTGCTCAGAACCTCTTCACAATTCACATTGTGGCTGAATTGGGCCCTTGCTTGCTCGATCATAAGCATTCTCTATGTGTCAATTTACTATTCGGCTTTAACAATGATAAACTTTTGGTTAGAACCTCTGAAAAATGAAGCAGTCTATGAAATCGCGTCTTCCTCTCCTTTCAGGTGCAGGAAGAATGCTTCCATCTCAAGCATGTTTTGAATATCATTGCACATTCACATTACTTGTTACACAATTCTAAAAGAATGATGATATTCGGTGTTAATAGCATTATTTATTTTTGAATACAATGAAGTTGGGGCCGAAACTCATATTCTCTCTATGCCCGAAACCTCAAAATTTATTATTAGTTTCGTCCCAGCGATCATTCGAATCAAAAACCTCTGGTGCAATAGTTAATGTCCTTTCTAGTTGAGATAACGACTCGCGGTGTTTTAGCATTACTTTTTACATTTAACTATGTTACTGCTTACTTTTTACATTTAACTATGTTACTGCTTACTGTGTGTTTGATGTGGGAGTTGTGTATTAATGGAATTAATGCCCTTATAACTCTTTTAACTTGGTTATCATTCAAATTTCAAAGCCTTTGTATATAATTATAGTATATCTTTTTCATATTTTTTAGTGAGATATGTATAATGCCCTTATGACTGTTTGCATAATCTATTTCAACAAAAAGAGCATACCAAACAGTCTAATCTTTGTATGTTATTACATCAAGTACTTTATGTAAGCTCAAGAATTATGAGCTTGTTTGGTTTGTGCCTAGACTGTGTTACACTTGGTGATGAGTGTGTAACATAGTGCGGTATGTTTGTTACGACGTGATGACGTGTCACAAACTGATGGAAGTAGAAGATATTGCTTTGGCGCGAAGCAAGGAAGATCTTCTGTTGGCGATATTTTAGGAAGTAGAATATTGCCTTTTCACGTGTATTTAACAAGTAAACCTAGAAGTGTTTTAGGTTACGCGTTAAGATAGAAAAAAGCTAGAACAAGAGGTGTGTTCTTGTCAGCTTCGGAAATCGAGTGAAGGGTATTCAGCTCGAGTTTCTGTGATTTAGAGATTAGAAATTGGTCCGTCGCTAGTCGTGTGTGACTGAGCATAAACCGGATTAAACAGATCTAGGAGGATTGTTTAAAAGATTTCTAATATACAAGAAAGTGTTCTTGAGAGATTTGTGTACGGTTCTAATTGTAGTGTCTCTGAACTTTCATTTGGTATCAGAGCGGGAAACCTCTGTGGTATCAAGTACTACTTACAGGTTGAGATCCTGCGGATTTCATGGACACCATGAAGGAACTCTTACACATTCATAAGCCTATCATGCTGGACAGTACCAACTTTGGTCACTGGAAAGTAAGGATGCAACACATCATCAGAGGGGTTGATGAAGATGCCTGGACATCTGTAGAAGATGGTTGGAGTGCTCCTACCGTTGTCCTGGAAGATAAGTCTGAAGGTCCAAAGCCTAAAGACCAGTGGACTGATGGTGAGAAGAAGGCGTCTAAATTCAACTCCAAAGCTCTAACTGTCATATTCTCATCAGTAGATGTTGAGCAGTTCAAGATCATACAAGGATGTGAATCTGCCAAGCAAGCGTGGGATACGCTCATAAATCACTTTGAAGGGAATACCAGTGTGAGAAGGACACGTCTTGATCATCTAGCCTCTAAGTTTGAAAACCTGAGAATGAGTGACGATGAGCCGATTGATGGATTCATATGCAAGATCAGTGAACTGGCAAGTGAAGCATCTGTCCTTGGGAAGAAGTATGAAGAAAAGGATCTGGTGAAGAAACTGCTAAGGTGCTTACCACCCCGGTTTGAAGCTTATAAAGCTGTACTTACACTGGCTGTAGACACAGATGAGATGAAGTTTGATCAACTCTCAGGCATCTTGAAAGTGCATGATCTTGAGAAAACCGACCGACAATCTACTAATCAGAAAAGCATTGCTTTCACAGCTGAGTCTAAGGATGATGGTCGAGTCACTAAGATTGAAGAAAACCTGAGTTTAATGGCATGAAACTTCAACAAGTTTGTCAAGCGTATGGAGAAAGGTGGTGGTAGATTCAATGGACGCTACCAAAAGGATGATCATGAAAGGAGTAGCTCTCAGCACTCCAAGCATGATTCTAGCAAGAACACAAAGAAGTGTCATGAGTGTGAAGGTTACGGGCACTTCAGGAGCGAGTGTCCCCTTGCTAAGAGAAAAGAGCAAAAATGTATTGAGTGTAAAGGAATTGGGCATACACGCAGTGAGTGTCCTAGCATCCTCAAGAAAGAGAAGTCGCTTGTGTGTTTCAGTGACACTGAATCTGAAAACGGGAGTGAAGAAGGTGAGCTGCACCTAAACTTCATGGCTCTAGTTGGTCGAGAAAGTGGAGAGGAAATTGATGCTGGCAGTGATGGGGATGATGATCTTGAACAAGATCTTGAAACTGAGTACAAGACTCTGTTTGACAAATTCTCTGATCTCAGTCATGAGAATCTCGAGCTTCTGAAGGAGAAAGCAATGACGAAAGCTCAGATCAACATACTGGAACTTGACCAGCCTACCACTAAGACAAAAACTTACTCGATGGACCAAGAGTCAGATCAAGAAGTTCTTGCACTAAGGAGAGCTATGACAGAACAGGAACGAGTTCGTAAGGAAGCTGAAACACACATACAAAGATTGAATAAACTCTTAGCCGCAGAGACTGACCGAAGCAGGCAACTTGAAAGTCAACTAACTGAAAATCACAAGAAGGTTCGCATGCTCTCATCTGGTACTGCAACTCTTGATCACATACTCACATTGGGACAGTGTCCAAGTCTCAACACCGGTTTGGGATATAAAGGTTCTACCTCAAAGGATACTGAAACGAAGTTTGTGAAGGAATCTCTTAATGAAGAAAAGAAACCTCAAGAGAAAGGAGTCCCTGTTGAAAGAAACAAGAATGTCCTTTCAAAACCAAGAAGACTCGGAAACGGATGTCATTTCTGTGGGAAACAAGGACACAACGCCAGATTCTGTTACTTTCGAAGGCATCAGTATGAGAGAGCATGGAGGCTAAATCTGTGCTTCACCGAACCAACTGCTTACGGTTGTGTATGGATAGCCAAACGTGATCTGTATCCAAACTTTAAAGAGAACAATCACTCCAAGATAAACACCAGTTCTGATAAGTCACACACTGAAGCAGAACATGATCTAGTTTGCAACCTGGTGCGAGTGCAAGTAGACACAGAGATCGTGAGTAATGTTGCTTATACCTCTGCTGAAGAAGTATCACAAACACAACTTCCATGGTATTTTGACAGTGGTTGCTCAAAGCATATGACTGGAAATGAAGACTACCTTGAGAAACTCGAACTCATCAGAGGTGGAAAAGTCACTTTTGGAGATGGTGGACAAGGTAAAATCCGTGCAATTGGAATAACCTCCATACCTGATGTGCCTAAACTCTCAAATGTTTACTTCGTTGAGGGCCTCAAGGCAAATCTGATCAGTGTGAGTCAACTTTGTGATGAGGGATTAGAGGTTATCTTCAACAGCAAGGAATGTCGTGCCGTTGACGCAAGAAACAATGTCGTGTTGAGAGGTATTCGTTCAGGAAACAACTGCTATCTTTGGAGACCTTCCAACGTGTGTTTTGCAGCTGCTGAATCCAAACTTGATCTCTGGCATAAGAAACTGGGTCACATGAACACAAATGGACTCTTCAGACTCGTAAATGCTGAAGTTGTAAGAGGTGTCCCTGATTTGGAGAAACAAACAGAGACAGTATGTGGAGCATGTTGTCAAGGGAAGCAAGTCAAGGTACAACACAAGCAAATTTCAGAGATCAGATCTACACGGATATTGGAACTCGTTCATATGGATCTCATGGGTCCTATAACTCCTGAAAGAATTGCTGGTAAGCGATATATTTTTGTATTGGTTGATGATTTTTCCAGGTATACATGGGTGGACTTCTTACGCAACAAGTCTGATGCCCTTGAGAGTTTCAGAATCCTTGCTCTTCAGCTCAAACAGGACAAAGGAGGAATCATTCAGATTAAGAGCGATCATGGCGGTGAGTTTCAGAATGAGCAGTTTGACAAGTTCTGTCACAGTCAAGGTATTCGTCATCAGTATGCCGCTCCAAGAACTCCTCAACAAAATGGAGTCGTGGAAAGAAAGAATAGGACATTGCAAGAAATGGCTAGAGCAATGCTGTGTGGAAACAGTGTTCCATCTGGATTCTGGGCGGAAGCAATCAACACTGCATGCTATGTGATAAATCGGGTCTATGTCAAGCCAAAGACCAAGACTACTCCCTATGAAATCCTCAAAGGCAAAACACCGAATCTGAGTCATATGCATGTGTTTGGATGCTTGTGCTACATTCTGAATGATAAAGAACATCTTGGAAAGTTTGAAGCAAGAAGTGACGTAGGGATGTTTCTAGGATACTCAGTGAACAGTTCAGCCTACCGTGTGTTTAATCAGCGTACAAAGTTTGTAGGTGACAATGTTAACGTAGTCTTTGACGATAGCATTGGATTCTATGAGGCTCGTGTAACACAGACAATAGACGGTGTCACGCCAAGTTCTTCAAGACAAGCTGAAAACGAAGCTGAGAATGAAGTGAAAGAGGAGTCTGAAGGAGACGATGAACCTGAAATGACCAAGGTCGATCTTGATCAAGGAAAAGTACACAAAAACCACTCCTCTTCAGATGTGATTGGCGGACTGTTTGATGAAAGAGTTACAAGAAAGAAACAAATCGACTTCAAAGAGATGGTAAAGTTGGCATGTTTCGTGGTGAAGATGAATGAAGTGGAATGCTTTGTGTCGCTCATTGAGCCTAAGAACATTCAGGAGGCATTAGATGATGAATTTTGGACCGAATCGATGCACCTTGAGCTTGAACAGTTTGAACGACTTCAAGTGTGGGAACTGGTACCAAGACCAAAGAATGTAAACATTATTGGAACCAAGTGGATTCACAAGAACAAGACTGATGAGGAAGGAAATGTCATTCGAAACAAATCGCGATTAGTTGGCCAGGGATACTCTCAGATCGAAGGAGTAGACTTTGATGAAACCTTTGCTCCAGTTGCACGACTTGAATCAATACGACTACTGTTTGGAATGGCGTGCAATCTGAGAATCAAACTCTATCAGATGGATGTCAAGAGTGCTTTCCTAAACGGTGTATTACAAGAAGAAGTCTACGTAACACAACCAAAAGGGTTTGAGGATCCGCATTTTCCGGATCACGTCTACAGACTCAAGAAAGCCCTCTATGGGTTGAAACAAGCTCCACGAGCTTGGTATGACCGTCTGACGGAGTTCCTGGTACAAGCTGGTTTTCAAAGAGGTGGTGTGGACAAGACCCTGTTCATCGGAGAAAATGGAGATGACATGCTGATCATTCAAGTTTACGTGGATGATATCATTTTCGGAGGAACGTCTAAGCAAATGGTTGATGACTTCGTGAAGACTATGACAAAAGAATTTGAAATGAGTATGGTTGGAGAACTGAGCTATTTCCTTGGACTTCCGATCAAGCAACTAACCGATGGAATCACAGTGTCACAGAGTACCTATGCCAAAAATCTCATCAAGCGATTTGGAATGCAGACAAGTAAGATTGCAAAAACCCCTATGAGCACAACAACCAAACTTTCCAGAGATAGCGATGGGAAACCAGTTGATGAGAAACTCTACCGAGCCATGATTGGGAGTCTCCTTTACCTCACGGCAAGTCGTCCTGATTTATGCCTCAGTGTGGGGATTTGTGCTCGCTATCAAGCTAAACCAAAAGAATCTCACATGAATGCAGTAAAGCGTATTATCAAATACGTAAAAGGCACTCTTGACTTTTGTCTTCATTATACATTTGAGACTAATGTGAATCTTGCAGGTTTTTGTGATGCTGATTGGGCAGGTTGCTTAGATGACAGACACATCACATCAGGTGGTTGCTTTTTCTTGGGAAACAACATGGTCTCATGGCATAGCAAGAAACAAAACTGTGTTTCTCTATCCACAGCAGAAGCTGAATACATTGCACTAGGTAGCTGTTGCACTCAACTCATGTGGATGCGACAAATGCTTATTGACTACGGTATCATCTCTTCTCCCATGCTTATTCATTGTGATAACATGAGTGCTATCAATCTCTCTAAAAATCCAGTTCAGCATTCACGTACTAAACACGTGGATATAAGACATCACTTTGTGAGAGAGTTGGTGGAAATGAGGATTGTGATATTAGAGCATGTCCCAACAGAGAAACAACTTGCTGATCTCTTTACCAAACCACTGGATTACAACACCTTTCTGGGTCTTAGAAAGGCGTTGGGAATCATGGAACTCTGAGTAAGTCCTAAAAAAAGGGGGGAGAGTCACTGTAAGAATGCCGGACTCTATGCTTCGATGCTACCCCCTCACTAACACCTTGAGTCAACAAGTTCTACTGTGTAAGTTCTGTCACCTGACTCTTGTTATCTCGCTTTCCTGGTTCACTGGTGAAGGGCACTCATCTTGAACTGAGATGTTACCCCATTTCACGTTTGATGCATTGATCACTGCCCGGATTGAATGAGGAAACACATAAGAGGATGAGTGCTGTGTAAGTAAAGATAGTTAAAAAAAAAAAAAAAAAAAAGGAGAATGTGTGTCACGCAAAAAGGGTCAAAGGTAAGACTCATGTGTAACTTTCTGAAAGAGGTATGTGACTCATAACAAAACAAAAGGAAAGGAAGGCCTGGAATGATAGATACTCGTTTTGGAGCAGGGTGTTATCCCACTTTGTCTCTGGTTTCGATCACTGTCTTGACTGGGCAGGTTTGGTACCAATTTCTTGGGATACATGTTTCGGAGCAGGGTGTTATCCCACTTTGTCTCTGGAGTTCATCTCTGTCCTAGAATTAGAGTTGTGTATTAACTGCCTGTTGATAAAACGAGAATGTCTGTGAGTTGGAGAGACAGACACACAAGAAGCCTAACGTGTGTTTCCAGACCATACAGCTAAGTGGGAAAACAGAGTTGGGTTGACTGAATGGACACAGCAGAATCTCGTTTGTGACAGCTACTCGGCTGAGAAATAGCTACAGACTTGGGTTGATTCATTGCTTTCAATAAAAACAATGCTTTGGTAGCTAGATGTGTGGCGAAAATCGTTTTTCAGTGACTATACCCCTGAGATGCAGGCATCATATCCATTGATGTATATCGGCCTGACAATTATCACAAATTCTCATGACTCCCGAACTCTCTTACGAATGTAAGTGAAGTCTATGCTCCTGGTTACATGCATGAGTTACACATAAGTTCTATTGCATCACACTCAGCGTATTAATTTTTTTTTTTGAGCTGAGATATTTGATTGGGGACTAATGTTTTAAATTGAGTGCAATTAGGTCATCGGTTGTGTCGGATCTTTTTTTAAAAAAAAAGGGGGATTCGCCATATCTCTCTCTCCAAAATCGAAACATGCAACCCACCCGAAGAAGCTATCGATTGTCTGAGAAAGAAACAGCTATTCCGGATCTCTCCTCTTCTGGTCCGTCTGGATCTTCCCGCAAACGTATCCGGAAACAACGCCGAAAGGTGACTCCGCCACCGTCTTCTCCGCCTGCTGCATATACATCTACCGACGACGAGGTTGAAGCTTTTCAACTCAAAGAGCCACGCTATCAAGCAAGCCGTGCGATCTTCCAAGCACGAAATCAAGAAAACCCCGAACTACTTCGTTCCCACATCACTCCGTTCTCGAGTCGTTTTGTCACCAGCAATTCAGTTGAGAGGTATGAAAAATTGGCTTCACGTGAGTTTGTGATTCAACAGAGGATCGATGTGACTGACGAGAACTTGCTCGATGTGAAACGGGTGGTAGTTAGGTCAGGGTTGATCTATACTCTGATTGATAGTGACTTGTTTCATCCAAATGTTGTGAAAGAGTTTATTGCCAATTTGGGTGCGGCTGAGAATAGAGGAGATGGTGTTGCTGTGTTTCTTCGTGGGTCCATGGTTGAATTCTCGCCTAGCTTGATTAATGCTATGTATTTGATCCCTGGCTTTGAAGAAGATCCTGACTACTTGGCAGTAGACATTGATCGAGTGTGCTCGTTCCTGACGGATAATCGTGTGCGACGTTCTGAAGCCATGAGCTCTAAGTATCTGACCCCGACGAATCAAGTCCTCTACAAGCTGGTGTGCTCAAATTGGATTCCCACCACCAACTACACGTCAATGAACCAGGAACGACTCAAGTTTCTCTACATGCTTCATCATCACAGGGGCTTTGACTTTGGTCAGATGGTCTATGATCAAATCATCAGCTTTGCAGCTAACATCAGCACTGACAGGTCTCGGAGAGTCATTTTCCCTACATTGATTCAGCAAGTGATTGACTATCAACGGACAGTGCTGTCATTTGAAGATGATGAAGAGTATACCGGGTATCCTAAGCTGGTGGTAAAAGACATCAAGGCAGGCAGAGGCCAAGGGGGTAACTCTAGTGCCGCTGATCTTCTGGCTGATATTGAGCGAACCATAGCTGATCTTAAAAGCATTCGGATTCGCTTGAGGAGTAAGGGAGTAGTACTTGTTGAAATTCTTAAATTTTCTGAGTCTCTAACCTTTTGTTTTTATCTTAATGTGCATCTACTCAGGGGGAGAATATCCACAGTATCCTCGTCGGACTCAACAGAATGAGCAGGAAGATGAAGTGGAACCGGACAGTGAAGAAAGTGAAAGTTTCTAATGAGTGAATCTGTTGTGTTTCATTATATGCACCATGTACTGAACCTTGATGTTGCACTTTGCATCGTACTCTTTTCCTTCTTTGCTTCTGTTTGTGTATGGATTTGAAAAACCTTAATTTCTTAAGGTTGTGGTATGATGTTAGACTAATCCTTATGGTTGATATGGAAAATAGTCGTGTGGTCTTGTGTGTTGAGCTTTGATTGCAACAGGTTGAGTAGATTGTCACATTCAGATAAAAAGGGGGAGAATGTAAGCTCAAGAATTATGAGCTTGTTTGGTTTGTGCCTAGACTGTGTTACACTTGGTGATGAGTGTGTAACATAGTGCGGTATATTTGTTACGACGTGATGACGTGTTACAAACTGATGGAAGTAGAAGATATTGCTTTGGCGCGAAGCAAGGAAGATCTTCTGTTGGCGATATTTTAGGAAGTAGAATATTGCCTTTTCACGTGTATTTAACAAGTAAACCTAGAAGTGTTTTAGGTTACGCGTTAAGATAGAAAAAAGCTAGAACAAGAGGTGTGTTCTTGTCAGCTTCGGAAATCGAGTGAAGGGTATTCAGCTCGAGTTTCTGTGATTTAGAGATTAGAAATTGGTCCGTCGCTAGTCGTGTGTGACTGAGCATAAACCGGATTAAACAGATCTAGGAGGATTGTTTAAAAGATTTCTAATATACAAGAAAGTGTTCTTGAGAGATTTGTGTACGGTTCTAATTGTAGTGTGTCTGAACTTTCACTTTATATAACTGCTCCTTGTTTATTTCCTACTCTTTCGTTTATAAGCATTTCGACCACACTTATAAAATATGAGCTTCTCCTTTGTCTTCAAAGTAAGACAAGAAGATCAAAAACTAGGTGTAATAGATTTTTGCATCTTTTCTTATATGGTTTCTCTGATGTTATCATTTCTTAAAACAAATGACTAACTTAGACACAATCATAGTGCATCATCATCATCTCTCTTTGACCTTTTCTTCTACTTCGTTTGCACTTTATCATATAAGCTTCTCCTCTGTATTCATTCTTCACTTCACGAATCATCTTCTTCACTCTAGTTTCCAATTTATCTGGTGTAGAATTATGTAAAGGATGAATTTCCTATATTCTTCTCTCGGTAAAGTTTAAGTTTTGAGTCATTGTAATTGCTGGAAAAATTGGTGACTTATGTAATCGTTTAATGCATCAGATGGACGGTCAGTAAATTTTAACATCGTGTGCATCATAATTCTGACCATAAGAGCATGTCAGAAACATAACCAATTGAGTCACATGTTGCTGTCGTTGGGCACCTTGTTCTCATGAGTTATCGGTGGTTTTGCACTTTATCATCTTCAGCTTTTAGCTAGGTTCCATGAGATTGTTGATTGTTCATTTATGTGAATTTATTTCTCGTGTTGCCAATTAAGAAAAAAAAACAAAAGACTTCATTGATATATATCGATCTTGCCACCGACACTTTAAAGCATTTTTTTGGCAAAGACACTTTAAAGCATTTCCTTTTTACAAAATGCACAATGTTTGCTTGAGACTCAAGTCACCACGAATAGCAATATACTACTCCGTGAGACAGAAATCTCATTCTCATTCATCTCTTTGTTCATTCACTCCCGACAGCGGCAAAAGTGGAATACGTCAAGGAGACAAGGTCACAAATGGAAATCCAATTCAGTCATCCAGAGACAGACTCAATAGTTCATTAAACCAGCTTTACACACAAAAAGAGGCGGTCTTGTCCCAGTAAGCATTGACTTAGCACATTCGCATGCATTAGGGTATCGTCCAAACACTCCTTCCATTTCGAGCGCTATGTAACCACTGGTGGTAGGCTGGTAGCTCTAAGCCTCTAACAGGAAAGATAGCTTTTTTAGGATTCAGAAATATGGAAACGAACAAAACAATAATAATAGGATAGGCATGTGTCATATATATTATTTTTAGGCATGTGTCATATATTTTAGCTTTTTTATTATCAAACAAAAAAAAACTTAAGTCAGTGATAAATTTGACTAGGGTTATTACAGTCGTAAAAGAATTATAACTACGGCAATTTTAGCTGACAAATGTTACTTTATAAAGAAACACTGAAGTAGGAAATATGTTTTCGATGAAAGAAAACATAAGCTATCATTTTTAATAGTTACATATATCTAAAAAATAAAATTATGGAAATAATTTTACAAATTACCATGTGAAAATCGTGCTGGGTTACCTTATTGATGCGGGATTATATACATAACAATAAGAAACTCATCTTTTTCTTGTATACAAGAAAGAATCCTCTAGCTTTTTCTTTTAAAAAAAAAATTAAAGAGCATACTGCAACGCACAGAGAGGATTTGAATCTGGATATGATTACGTAACATGGTGCTTACTAATAGAAAAAATACATTAATTAGCCTAGAGACAGATATCCAACTTTCATATGTATTAATATCCGTTTATTTATTTGATTTTACCTTATTTTGTTACAATAATTGGAAAAAAAAGAGCTATTGCAGTATTTTTCGACAGATTTTATTTAGGACGAAAAAAAACAAAGATTAGTAATGCGTCGAGGTTAAAGTTGCCTCCCCAATTTAAATCCCAAACAAAAGTTAAACCTAAAATCTCTTTAAAGCTTTGAGATAATTTACTATGATAGTTACCCAACACCTACACACAAAGAATCTGTTCTCCCTCAGTCACATCATTCTTTTCCCCATCTTTACTCCACAAAGCACCTGCATTTGTATATTATATGTTTCATTGATTCTTCATGAAGCTGTCTTTACCCTTACTTGCATCACAAGTAAAACTAAGAAACGAACATGACCCATCGCCGTCACGAACCACCAACTCTCGAATCACCTGCGTCGTGTCTTCGCTTTTCCCTCCATGCTCATACGAAAAACCGCCCTGAAGATTTTCATAACTGAACCGGTTTAGGTTTACGAGATTCTTAGGTTTAGTTTCGGTCGATCCTCCACATTGCCTAGGCTGTGTTTGGTAGAAGACTTTAGAGAGAACTGGTTCGCCGTCTTTCTCGTCCTCACTGTGGCCTAAGTGATACTGATGCATCACCCAGTTCGTCTTCTCGGGCTTCTTCTGGCGACCGTAGTTCGTGTAGAGCACTAGGATCTTCTTGAAACCAGCTTCTCCTGACTGAGACAAAACTGGTCGGGTCTTTCCCGTTTTGTGCCACCGTGTCTCGTGCCCTTCCTCGTCTGTGCTCACTTTTCTACGTTTTCGTGTTCCGGTCGTGTAAGCCTTTGACGGCCGGTGGAAGAAGTGTCGTACTTGCCCGTCTTTGCTTACTCCTACTTGGACAAGATTGACATAAGTTTAGCATATGTAAACCACTTTAATCATAGACAAAAAATGGAGACTGTGTTATATTTTGTCACCAATATATCACATTACGTTACTAGATTTGATCATTTGTTTTTGAGATAAATTAATAAGTAAAGCGCAACAAAACAACTATCATCAAATCTAAGAAAGATTACCGACTATCATCAAATCTAAGAAAGATTGCCGTTTTTTCTGACAAAATATCCCTGTTTCTACAATTTTATTTTCTACAAAATAAATTTTCTACAAAATAAAGCCCTAATACAAATGGGTAAACCCAAAAGAATTTTTTGTAAGCTTGAAAAATGAAAATGGCGAGAAAATTGCATTAATTTAATTTTCAACAAACATTATTCTTTCTTCCAACTATATATGTTATGTAATTTGATATATTACAAAGAGAGCGTTTTGTTTTATACCAGGAAGTTTCTCAGGATGCGTATAACAAATTCCATTCTCTCCTTCAAGTGTAGGTATAAACTCATCGATCAACGGATGAAGCTTCCGCTTATCGGATGAAACCTTCGCCTCCAAGTGCATAAGGATCTCTTTATCCGACGGGTCGAATTTGACTCCTGCCGGTAAACTTGGTAAATCTTTGATGCTGCCAACCTTAAATTTCATTTATTTACATTAATATGGGCGCCAAAATACAAAGTACAGGATATATGTATAATTTAATTGACTAGAGAGGTTTATAAGGTGAACCATTCATGGTTTATATATATAACCTGGTCGTCTTGTTGATGCATCTTATGTCCACAAGAAGAACAAGTCATAATGGGAGATTCAACGATAATCTTTGAATCTGGACGGCTCGTGACACATGATTGAGATTGATCTTTGAGTTGAATCGATGGATGATCAATATTGGATGCTCTTTCAAGATTGAGGTCATCTGAACCATCACACCAGCTCATCTTTTACTGATCCCTCTCTCTTTCTCTCTATAGAACAAACCCACCAAAATCTAAACCTAATTAAAATTAGTACTACTAAAAGATAGAGTCGAGAGAGGGAGGGAGAGAGACCAGCTAAAGATGAGGTGATATAGAAAGAGAGGCAAGTGATTGATAAGTTTTCTTCCAAAAACTTAATTGTATATATTAAACTAAGTTAATGGTTTTAAAATAATATTTTGAGAGGTTGCTTGAACGTCACGTCTATTAATGGTTTATGTTTATACGTTTGCAACAAAATTAAATGCAAATTTCTCAAAATTTGATTATGACTATTCTTGACCATTTTATTTCTAGTTTCCACAGTTGATTTGTCGTGTATTATATATTATTAGCCGGATTCGTGTTAAATAATTAAATGTGGCATCCAACTACAATTAGGAAGAAAACAATTGTGCACGAAAATATTATATTAAATCAGGATATGTAGTTTATATATATGCGAATAAAAGACAGAAAGTAATATCTTCACAGACAAGAAAGATAATGAGATGGAGTGTCGTTATTGAAACTTGTTTTCTTTTTCTAACTTTTAGTTTTTGCCAGTTTTAATAATTTTTGTAGTCAGAAGACAGAAAGGTATCACACCATAATATAATCTTTGATTAATCCTTTGACCATTAAAAGAAAACTAGATTTTGACCCGCACTTGGAAAGCGCGGGGTTGTTGGATTATATTATAATACAAAATTTTATTATATCGAAAAATATAATTTTTAACAGCTATATAATCTACAAATTAGTTTATTTGAGATTTTATATGTACACTTTTACGTAAGTTTCTTTTCGACATGAGAATTATATTCGGATCAAAAAAACAAACTAAACCGACCCAAAATTATAGGTTAGTTCAGGTCGAGAGAAGATAACCTATTGTGTTTTTTTTGACCCGCAGGTCTTTGTTTGAGTTCGGGTCCTACCCTAGACCCGATCATAAATATGTGTTTATTAGGTATATTTGGATATTTTGAATATATTTCCGGTATTATGGATATTGTTTTTAAGTTTTTGGTTTACGATTAGAGTTTTGATTTCAGGTAAATTTTTCAAATTAAAAAAGAAATTGGGTATTTTCCAGTTCATCGTGTTAGATTTTGAATAGGATTTTAAAATTTTAGGTATTTAAATTTTTTTGGTATTTGTTTGGAGTTTCAAATACTTTTCGTGTTTCGAATATTTTTCAGATTTTTTATATATTTCGAATTCTTTTAGGATCTTAAATACCCGAACAGATGTGGATCCATTACGTCCATATCAGGTCCAACAACTTTTTGATATAGATTTTTAACGTTATTGTACAAAAACATGGTTGATGAAATATTTTTCTGAGTAAAGGTATCATAAGAAATAATATTAAGATCTGTTAAAAATATTTAAAATATTGTATGTTTAGAATGATTAATGTATTATCAAAAAAATAATAAATAGTTATACATAACTCCAACAACTTTTTTATATTAGATTTTTTAAAACTTTTTCTCTTTTAATCGTATTGATTCGTTTTAAGTGAAAAGTATATAAAAGTATAATATCTAAACAAATAATTTTCAAAATCTTGAATAATCAATACTGATATCGTGAAGTCGGGTTAGCTTTAATAGAACCAATGAATTTCTTTATTTTTGTGAAGGTAACATGAATATTCAGGAAAATCATTTTTAAATATGAAAATATTATCAAATTATAGACGGTTGAAAGTTTTGTATATGATATGAGATTTTAGTGGGAAAGTTTATATATGATATGATTACTTTATTATAAACGAAAGAGGAAGTTAGAATGTACACATATATGTCTTGTATATCTTGCTTTAAATCATATATTATATGATCAAAGTGATAATATAAAACATTAGTTTCAATGTTTTTACGATTAAAAATCAAAATGATAAATATAGTAATAGTAATGATTAGAATTTAGGAGTGAGATTTAAATAAATAAAAGAATTGACTAAATTATTGTTAGAGAAATATATGGTAATATTGTTAGTATAAATTTAAGGTAAGACCAAAAAATAATGAATTTAATGAAAGTGTCCAAACAACTTTTATAGATAGATATTTTTAGACTCCTTTCCTTTTAATAGTATTGATTCATTCAAGATTGCGCACTATGCAATGTCTAAACGTTAAGTTGCCCTTAGACGATCAATATTGTCACATGTGTATATATATATATGTAGAATTCATTTATATAACAACATAAAATTAAAAGAAAAATGTTGGATCATATTCCATAGTCCATATATAGTTTTACTTGTATATATATATACATGTTGGTCCTACTTGGTGTAGGTGTAGCAGAAATAAGACCCTAGCTTCACGCACAGAACAAACTTTCTTGTTTAGCAAGCAAACCACACCAAAAATTCTTATATTTAGCTCCTTGACAGCAGATACCTCACCAGAAGTTATAGATAAATTCATTATTGTTTATTGAGTCCCTAATAGTGAATTAATTCTTACTTCTGATAATATGTAAGAAGATCTAAATGTACATCTTTAGAATTGCCGTAATGAACCATCGATCAAAATGTTTTCTGTTTTTCTTTGGTAAAATTTTAAAATTTATATCTTTTTCAAAAAATGTACAATGTTGCAAGCGCAACTTATTATAGCGGATAAAGAAACCACGGAAAAACACGCAACTCAAGGAGACCTAGTACAAGAGAAATATAATTGCAGAAGAGAGCGAGAATGTTTTATGAAATCAATTATAAGTTATTTTTCAATTTTCACATGTTGACTAGTTCTATTCACCTATCACATGTTAGAGATAAATTATGGTTGACCGCTAATCCTTGTCGTTAAACTTTAAACTTTTATGGACAAAATACGTTGATATGAAAGTAAAAAAAAATATTTTCATGAGATATATGTCTATTTTCCCGAGTGAAAGTGTCATATACTTGGTCCGGATCTCTAATACTATATGATATACTAAAAATAAATCTTTGCTACTGTGAAGTTTAACAGTTGTAATTGTAATATTTGAGATTCAATCCAGGAGACAAGTTCACACTTTATTCTTATAAGTTTTATATCAAGTTAAGAACAATAATGAGTTTTGATTTCAATGAAGTAACTAGAGGTTAGCCTAGGGTAATTCATTGGGTGTTGATATTGACCAAACAATTATTCAAGTGCAATAAAAAACCATCTAGAACTCGAATCACTCCACTGGATCAGCCCACTGAGGTGGTGCTGCTCCCTTTGCGAATCGATCTTGTTGCCTAAGCTTTCGCTTGGAACAAGATACGATGGTAAGCCTTAGAGATCAAGTCCGATACCTTAACACCCTAATATCTACTTTCGCTGACTAGGGTTACTAAACTCATTCATACAATGTCAAGTCATCTCCTACACGGTTAGCGAGGTGATTAAACTTAAGTTCAAACATTAAGTGATCAGATTAATCCAAGCAATAAGAGCTATATAAATGAAGACACAAGGGAATCCCTTATCTATGTTTAGCTTGTTTAATCAACACCCTAATACCCTAGACGAGCTAGCCGACTACTCGATCATAATGCAAGAATTCAAAGACAACATTTCTAAATAATACTGTATACGATAAAATAAGAAACAAGGGTTCAGGATAGTCTTCTCTAGGCGAGAGATGAAGCCTTCTTCTGTACAAGTTGCAATCGCCAAATACAAGTCTCAGTCTCTTGCAAAACTAGTGTAAAAGGTAAAATAGTTAGGGCATTGTTTTTATATGAAGGCGTCGATAATATCCAAGGAGGAATAGGGTAGCTAGGGCAAACTCCCGAAATAACCTTGGAGGTTTCCTTATCTGTCGAGAACAGTCTCTCAGCTGTTCTGCTGTGAGAACAATCTTCGGGCTGCTCCGACTGGCTGTTCCGCGTGAAACGCTCCAGAATGGCATCTTTCTTTATGCATCTTCTCTTTCATTCTTCTGTCTACTCCGTACCTGAAGTAATCACAAAAGGACTAGACAAATTCGATAGAAGACTGAAAAACCTCAAGAAACACATATACTATGATGTTGAAAACACCATATATCACTATACATGATTCATGTGTCATGTACGCCTGTACGGGGTGGAAAAAAATCAAACCGAACCAAACCAGATCGACCCAGCTAAACTCAAATCGACCCAAACATAACCAAAATATATGTCTACACCATTTTGTTAAAAATTGTACAATTCAAATGGTTCGGTTTGATTCGGTGTTAAACCAAAGTTTTTTTGAATTAGATTACTTGAATATACTAATAAAATTAAGATTTAAGATATTTAACCATTAAAATTTAAACAATTAAACATAATTTTTTTTCAAACTGAATAGAAGAAACAACTAAAAATAAAATAAAAGAATATAAATATGAATTTCATACATTAGCATAAAAATGGCAAAAAATACCTATGATATTTACATTAGGTTGGAAGATAATAATATTAAATTATTAAATTGCATCTCTTATATTTTCTTGTGATGTTTGACTTCATGTTTAAAATTTAGAAAATAATGATTTAGTGTTAAATGATGATTTTTATGTTTTTATAAATAATATTTTGTAACTGAACTAACACAAAACTAAGAAATTAATTTGATCGAACTGAAACATACAAAACCAAACTAAACCGACCAAACTGAACACAAACTAAACCGAAACAAAACTAAATCAAACTGAACACAAACCAAACTAATTTCAATTGATTTTTATTAACGTTTTCTTAGATTCAAATAAACCGAACCAAACCAAAACCCGAATTTAAACTGAAATGTTCACCCTTAGTTTGATGGATTCTCAAGCCAAAATATTTCGTATAATCACTCACCCTCTAATATTGCCATGTTATATACCATCAGTACCGGTCCAGAGAAAAATTTATAGTTGTGTGCCTATAAATAAAAATAAAACACACAAAACTAATTATTACTACATCGAAAAATATTATATTTAACCAACTACACTACTGAGCTTTTATGCAAATCATAGCCAGAAAATTAGATATTTTGTATTGGGCCAGAAGCACATGTTTCTACCGCCCATGACTACGGACTGGTACTGTATACCATGCCACCATGGCACATAAAATGGTTTAGGGGAAGTGACTTCTGATTCAGCTACTAAATCCTCCCACCACTCAACTTTTAACCAATCTTGAGTCCGACGGTGAGACTAAATTGCCAATTTACATGGTTAGAACATAGAACAAACGTTTGTCTTAGGAATATAAAGATTACAGTATAATTAAGAGATGTATATGTAAGAAAGATAGTAAATATCTGGCTTCATCATGTTTCCAAAGAGATACCCAAAATTCAGCTAAAGCAATATACCATTCCCTTATTGTTAGAATGGGCAGTCTTTGACAAGTTATAGTAGTTGATGTGAAGATTTGTGAAAATGTAGAAAATAACCATGTGGGTCCGATAAGCCCATTCAAAAGCCGAATGGCCCAATGTGTTAGTGTGTACCGTCTGCCTGTGGGTCATCATTCTCAATTACTCGTTTGTCCAACTCTCAAGGTGTGAGTGTGTACCGTATGCATGTGGGTCATCATACTCAATTACTCATATGTCTGTGATCATTTCGCAATCCTACCTTATCTTTTGCACTCTGGTCCCTACTATGCTTTCCATTTTTTAAAAGAATGTTTCTTATAAATTATTTAAAATCTCCACAAACTATATGCTTTTCTCTTACTTGACAACCATTTAGCAAATACAATACCAAAATTATTAGAATGAGAGAAGTTGCCTAGCTTTGCTATAATAAGTTGCAACGTATATTAAAAATAAAAATTTCACAAAGATAAAATGGAAGCGTGATATTTGTTGTAGAAAAAAACAAAATATGTGGAATATGTATTGGACTTGATCATCCAACATGTTGATAAATAACAAAAAGAAAATGAAAACAAAAATGAGAAATGATTTAGAAAAGGAAGTGAGTGAAAGAGACAGAGAGACAAGGCAAAGATGAAGGCGAGGTGTCAATGTCCCTTATTGAATGATACTCTCTACCAATGAAGGCTTCAGTGCCTATTAGTCCCACTTCTAATTTCCTCACCCAACAACAGCTAATCTTTAGATTCTTTACTTAACTATTTATGTAATCTTAAATTACATTTGTGTAGGTAAATTCTCCACTTAGATAAAGCACATGTAATGGTAAGATGTCAATGTTCTTGTTTTATTTTGTACTCGACATAGAAATTATCTAATCATCATTAAGATTTAAGAGTATCATTGCAGTTAGGAAGTTAAACGTTCCCTAACGACCTTCTTTGATTTAGATGACTTAACTACTTCTTACGAGTAGGAAGTAAATTACATTTGTGTAGGTAAATTCTCCACTTAGATAAAGCACATGTAATGGTAAGATGTCACTGTTCTTGTTTTGTTTTGTAATCGACAATATAAGTTATATTTTAACACAAAAGTCATCATTAAGAGTATATTCATTGCAGTTAGGAAGTTAAACGTTCCGCCTAAACACCTTCTTTTGATTTAGATGACTTAACTACTTTTTAAGAGTCTAAACTCGATATTGTATATAGAAATACATACTTGTGGAAGATATAGTATTCGCACTTAAATACTCCAATATCAATATTGTTTTATGGTCAAAGGGTTTGCTACGATTTATAGTAACTTTTGAAGAAAGAGATTAGTAAACACTACGTTGTTTGTATTTATATATTATGTAGTTTATGTGTTTTTGTATCTTAAGTATTTAATAATTGATTAGATACGGAAAAACCAACCAGACGGACTTAAACAAGTATCCCAATAAGAGAGCTTTTCGCTGGAACTTTGATGTTCTTAGTCATCTCATAAGCCAAATCTTGTTACCTCTGATGCCTATGTACGTAAAGTAAGAAAGGAAATATAAATAACAGAACCTGAAATTTGAAAAAGTTGGAGAATTTAAGAGCCATGTGACTCTACAGTCACATACTGTCAACACACACGAGCCTCCAATAGTTCACTAAAAATGAGAGAGCCCACGCTTTAAAGATGGATACATCAGACATGTTCCTTCAATAACCTAGAATCTGTTTAGCCAGATATGGAAACTATTTTAAATGCATGTTAACACCAGAAGCTGGCATTTTAATTTGCATTTATGCAATGAAAAACGAAACTCTTACAAACCAGAGTTACTACTAATAGCTTTACACTGGAAGCTGAAACACCAATTCCTGATTTAGGAACATTTTATATAGATATATATGATAAAACTTAACATTCACTGATACCCTCTTTTAAACCAAAACCCTTGCAAAAAAAAAAATGGGAGGAGAATCTTGATTAAGCGCCCTCATTCACAGCTTCAAGCAACCAAAAATTGAGAGCTTTTGGGGCAATAATAAAGTAGACTTGTTGTGACTCAAGCTATACTTCCCTGGTCTGAGGCTTCTTCATTGTAGTAAGGTGTTAACTTTCCATCCTTAGTCTTGTTATGGCTCTCGTCGTCTCCACCGCCGATTTCTTGCAACATCTTGACCACACGTCTCATTGAGGGTCGGTTTATGGGCAAGGGACTCGTGCAGAGAAGCCCAATGTTGAGGATTTTGCTTATCTCTTCTTTGAAACAAGAGTCAAGCTTCGGGTCTATCACATGCTCTACGCCTTTCTGGTCCAACGTCGAGCAGACCCACTTCACCAAATCTTTTTCTCCTAATTCCGGAGCAACCGGGCGTTTCCTAGTCACTATTTCAAGTATGACTACCCCGAAACTGTAGATATCACTCTTCTCGTTCACACGGAGCGTGTATGCGTATTCTGCAAATAGTTTGAAACAAACAAGAATTAAAATCTTACAAATCCATTAATAAACAAGTGTGAACGTTGTGGAGCCAATGATTAAGACATGTCTCAATGGACAGTGAATGCACATTTAAGTCTCTCAACTACTATACCTTAAATGTAGTTCGTGTGAATGTACATGCAACATGTACTAATTAACCAACCACATTAAAGTTAGTCTAACCTGGTGCAATATAACCGCATGAGCCAGCGATCCCTGACATGGACTTAGGAGCTTTTCCGGTCAGGTCCACCACTTTAGCCACTCCAAAATCAGCAACTCTTGCACCATAGTCTCCATCGATCAAAA